>NC_137544.1:91680631-92218131 GCF_963082525.1 Nesoenas mayeri | reverse complement strand
CACCCGCACCCCGCACTGCGGTGCTATGGATCATCCCAGAGAACATGGCACAACAAAAACACCGTCAGCCCTGCCTGGACAGGGACAGGTTGCCCTCCACCAGGGAGGGCTCTCCCAACACTTTCCCGTCCCACCCGCCTCTGTCTGGCAAAGGGAAGGTGCTGCAGTCACCTCAAGCGGAGGTAGTGTATCACCTTCCCTACATCTCAGTCTAGTTGGCGTTCAGGAAAGCTCTGTAATGAAGCAAACACTACACCCATTCACACACACAACTGGGCACAAAGTACGGAACAGATAAGAGCACAGCACACTCCAAGAGGGACATTTCATGCCTGAAGTAAGGTATTCTTTGTCCCTGGATTTTACATTTGTTAATCAGATAAGTTTTCTCTCTCCAGTTCATTGAGAGAATTGGCACACAAAACAGTCTCAAAACCTAGGAAATCTTAGACTTACATTTTTGTCTTGTTATCATAAATGCATATATCAGAGTAGAAGAAAAAACACACAAAAAATTAAGAACCAATCCATCCCTGTGTCTAGTTTCTGAATTGAAATCTAGTTGCAAGGGAGGCAAGGAGCAAAACAAATTCTGTTCAAATATGTGTGGGAGATGAGGCTGGAAGAAAAGCTAGTCCTGGTTTACCACCACGATCTTCCCTGGAGCTTGGGAAATGTGCTGTGTCTTGGAGCCATTCTGAGCACCACATTTCATGCCATAAAGTGGCCACCAACAACATCCTCCTCTTTCCCTTGTGTCCAGCCCCAGGGAGAGGCTGGTGGGCTCAGTGGTTCTATTTGGTAGCTCCCTAAGTACATCCTGCAGTGACAGTTGTCTTGGGTTTGGTTAACATTTTATACTTCGAAATAAAAAGTTTCCAAGAGCTGTTTAAATATTAACTTGAACGGCTGCTGAAAAGGAGGCTGTAGCACAAGATTGCTGCAAAAGAGAGCTGCAAAATGGAAACAAACAATAAAAAATAATGCTCTTTTGAGGGGAGCCATCACCTGCAGAGGTTTCGTCTTCATGGAGTATTTCAGGCTTCTGAACCGAAAAAATGGTTGCCTGGAAGTGTGAAATGAAAGACAAAAAGAGAATAACTGGACTGTGTTTCACTAACACATAACAGTTTCACCGGAATAGGATGATTTAGTCCATTCCCTGACTTCGTAGCGCCTCTGCATTTTAATTTTTCCTGTACCATTCCAAATAAACCCTTGTCTAGACAGATGTTTTGCTAGTTATCTCTACAATTAAAAAGCTTTCCTTTTTAAAGTCTACATATATTCCTTTTCTGATATTCCTAGGCACAAACATCTGCCTGTTTTAGGGATTTACATAATTTCTATTACTAGTATCTGAACTTCTCACAAACTTTAAGACAAACTTATGTTGCACTGCTGAAGTAGTGAAATCTCATTCCCGTTTTACAGATGAAGAAATAAAGAAGGTAAAATGAGATTCTATGATTTTTCCAGATCTGGAAGTCTATAGAAAAGTCTAAGACTGCACTAGGCTCCCTGGACTATCTTTTATCTCTGTCAGCTCAAAAGGGATTTGGGACAGGAGTTATTCCAGATTTACAAGAGGAGCAGCCTCTGTTATCCTAAATTTGGATACTCCCTGTGGTACTGTAGTTTCTGAGTTCAATCCTTATTCAAGACACACAACAGAAAACTAAGCCCCTTATTGAGAGTCATTGCAGTAACTCAAAGTACACTGAGTAGGACACACCTTTTCATGTACTGACATACCCTATCCTACAACTCCACTTGCCTCTGCCCTACAACATTTTTTAATGTTTTTCAAACACAATGTGAGAAGCAATATAGAATGAGAAAATCCAGAGAAGAAAAGTGGCAAGTTTCAGTAACTTAAAGGAAACATGGTAAAATAAAACAATACTGAACACATACAAATATGTAACATGCATGTGTCTACAGAAACAGGACACCTTAGGATCTAGTTCTTCAGTCAGAGGAAAAATAATCTGTTTCCTCTTAGTGCAATAAGAAATAAGGCAAACAAGACAATAATCATAATAATTGTTAAAGTAGAGAAGAAAAATGGGGAGGTTTACCATGGTAGGAAAAACATCTTCTCTGTCAGCAGTCAGAGAAAAAGCTACCGGTAAGATGGAGTATTGAGATGCTGATCCATTGCAGACTCTACCCGCAGCTGCCCATGCCTTCACACAAAACCCAGGTGTAATTAAGACCAGTTGCTTAGCCTGAACAAAAAGGGTGAGTCTTGCCACAGCAGGCCATCTTAGCGCACAGACCTCAGCCAGAAGCCATGGATTCCCTGTCAGCAGGCGATGAGAAATATGCACCAAACAGCAGTGGGGTAACCACACCCTTGGCTTCAGTTGTATGTGGTTAAAACGACCACTCTGACCTGTTTGAAGAGCAAGACCAGTGATGTGAGCTCCACAATGTTTACCTCACAAGTGTCTGACAAAATGAACTTGATACCTAAACCCACCCTGCCACACAAAGAGTTAACCTTGGGGAAGAATCCCTCAGACAAAACAAGGAAGAGCTGACCACTGTGTGGGCACAAACTTCAACATACCACCTTCTGCAATGTGTGCAATGCTGCATCTGTAAAACATTTAATTCAGATGAAAAAAAGAAAAAATTTGAGACAGAGTGAGTGTAAACATATTCCCATAACACATGAAGTAGGGACAAGTGGACAAGTACTTGACTACATGAGTTTCACAGCTCACTGGGTGTCATTCCAAAAAGCATCTGTCACCGCCACTGGCAATGAATTTTGAAAACAACTGTATTTTGCATCTCGGAGTTTAACAGGATCGCACAGCTGCCAACAAAATATCTAAGCCTAAAGAAGCAGGAAATGTGCACCTTACCTCTCCAGATCTTGTCCTTGGTTATATTATCAGTGACAGGAGTGACGATGTTGCTAGAATGGTGTTAGACAGCAAATTCACACACAGATCTGACTTGTCAAATCACCACTCTATCTGAACTTTGCTATGATTCTCTTAAAAATATTTTTTTTTTTTAATGGTATTAAACCTGTTCCACTTGAGGTTTGTAAACTTTTACCCATTTTGGTAGTTCCAGAAGAGCAAGTACAGGATTAGAAAATACATCGTGCCTTGCAAGAAAAAAAACCAACACAACACTTGCCACCTCCATGCTAAGATATAGGTACAGGAGAGCTGTTCATAGCAGCTAAAAATGGCAATGGTGGCAAAGTCAGTGGCCTATTTGTGCCACTGGGAATCTGGCTGCAATAACATTAGGAGTTACTCCTACTATATGACTCCTATATGACTACTAAACGTGAGAAGCTATTGCACCGGGGACCATATAAATGTGCAGTAAGACAGAATCCTGTATCCTAAAGACTGTAAATTTTAAAAGAAAAAGGATGGGGAAAGAATCAAAGCACAAAGTGGTACATTAATTGGCCTGAGTTCAGTGGTAGAGGCAGAAACAAGCCTCAGAATTCTCTTCTCCAGCATTCATTCTTCTGAAATCAGCTATTTTCCCACATAGGCCCATTTGAGAGCTATAACTGAACTGTGCAGAGGAGCTGTCCCTTAGACATAAAGAAAAAATTACAATCTAACCATGAACAAAATTATTGCTCTTGTTTTGGTCTGCTATGAAAAAAAATATTGGTGACTTTTATATTAATTGAAATAGCACCTGAATTTATCCTCACCTGTGTACCTGCAAAGTTGTTGCTAGGAAATAATCAAGATCAGAGTCACTGTTTTCCATAAGAAAAGACTAATCCAAATTTGTACATTTTTATCCCATTCTGCCCTATCAGCAGCATTATATCAGTTCAGACAAGAGAACTAGGGCAAATGCACACTAGAGACTTCTGCTGATAAAAGCATATTAAATTAGAGGAAATGACATGATATCATCTTAGCCATTCATGATGCTTCCTGGGAGGGAAACAACAGTAAAAGCTAGTGCTGCCCCTATTGACTCCTACAGAAATGGAGGGAGCATGTTTGTTCCTATCACCTGCTCTGAGTGACAACCCACAAAGCTACTGGACAAGGGCAGGGGCATGTTCAACATCTCAGCATAGGTTTGTCCCACACAGGTGGAACAATCTAGTTAGGGCATCCTGTGGTTCTAACAACCTGTAAAGTGGTTTCAATGTCCAAATAGATGAATCTTTTTCTGTAGTGCTCACCTCTGGGATGTTTTGGCTCCAAATGTACAGACACTCACTTTGATGCCCATGTGAGGAAGAAGAAAGAGAGAAGTGAAGAGTCTGAGGAAGCAGCACAGCATGTCGGGCTGATTCTTACTCAATAGCCTATGTCCTAGCTGCAAGCACTGCTGGTAGGTGACACAGTGAACGGTCGTGTTGTGTCCATCCAAGGGCTGTGAAACTGCACGCACTCGCACACATACCCACCTAAAAGATTATTTTTGTTGCTAATGTTTCATCTCTTACCCACAGTGTGTTCTGCTTTTATTTTGATTTTGGGCCCAGCTAAGATCTCAAACATGCTATTAGAGCATACTTTCCCAAACACTGTTGTACTAACACTGGTTTCTGCCCTGCAAAAAGGAAAAAATATAAAACCTGAATCACCTTTCCACGATATGAGTCAGAAACACATCCCTTTTAAATATGGAATGGAGAATATAGCTGGCTTTGCTCCACGTGCTTCTTATTGTCCATTTAAAATACATGGATGTTAAGAATGAAAAAAAGATTAAATCATGTATTGGAAATCACAAAGATTTTTTCTTCCTAGCAGCTGTATGGCAAGTTAACACTTCAATATTTTTAAGAGACTGTCTGCATTTATTAGTTGTCTTTGGCTAAATTGTAACTGAAAAACTAAGTTAAAAAAGAACAACCTCTGCAGAAGTGAAAATTATGTTTGCAATAATTGCCTAATGATGTTTTTTTCTACTTCTGTGCTAGGAACTGTAGCTTGGATTATACAAATGTTTTACAAGGGGGTAGTAAATTGTCATTCTCTCTATGGATTTACAAGATCAATCTTGGTAATTTGTTAGTTACACTGTATGTAATGTGATATTATTGCTCATGTTACACAAGAGGATTACATGGCTTACTAAATAAAGCAGTGGTCTTTATATTAGGGACCTTACTTCCTTCCAGACCGATGCCTACACAACTGAAATTAGATTGGTGATCTCAGCCTTAGGACCATCTCTGGTGAATACAGACTGAGATCCCCAAATGACTAAACACAACAGAGCCGATCACTCATCTCCGTATGTTCGCCTCTAACACCTGGATTCCAGATTCTTGCACATTTTTTATTCATCAACTGTTGAAACACACTGATGTGTGGTTTTCAATGCAAGATTTACCAAGTCCCAAATTTGTACCTACGCTCCTGTTAGTTTATTAGGGGCCTGTGAAATTCTATTCAGGTTGTATAAAGGCACATTCAACTACTCTTTTAAACAGGCTTCATATTTTGCAGTTTGAAAATCCATCCACATTTCACCTTTGACTTACAGGGGGAGGAGATATTGTTATTTCTGTGTTGAACAGTTGATATTAATCAGAGAGAATAGGAAGAAGAAAGAGCTATTAAAACTTGCAGTTTGGTTTCAGTCCAAGTTTGTTCTTTACAACATTTTTGTTCTTGAAAGTCCTTGTCTTGATATTCTGCTGCCCAGCCCAAACGACTTTTTAAAAAAATTTTGCCTCTTACAGATTGAATAATTTTCCTCTGTCCAAGAAGTTTGCCTTTTTTATTATTTGCAGACAGTTATCTGTCCATAGATGTCTTGCATCTCCTCCCTATGATTAATTCTAACACTGTTTTCTGAGTTCTGTCTAGCGTTTAAATATAATTCAGGTGAAGTGGGTCTTACAATTTAACACAATATTCCAGATGTAACTGATTAAAAGAGAATGATACCTTAACCACCGAGGATCAAATTGTTAATGTTTATCTTAATTTGATTATTTTTCCCATTCCAAAACTTTGGAATAATTTTTTTATTGATTAAAAGAGCTGCAGTGACAGCTTTAAGCCTGCCAGTCTCTATCTGCAGAAGGGTAAATCTCAGCATTGCTTCATCAGTCTAAATCAGCCCTGACCACGAAAGACCATATCTGTGTCTGAAGAGCTTGTGTTTAAGTGAAGTCAGTCTTGCCATAGACCCCTCAACACTTGTAATTTTTTATAACCCTCAAGCATCTACTGGTCCTTTGCATTGCAAACTCCATGAGAAAATGAATAATGCTCAGATCTTCAAAAATACTTAGATACTCAAAGATACAGGGCACATTTAGAATTAGGTCTGACCTTAAGGTCATGCTAAATCACATACCCACCACCCATTTCTACAGTAAGCTTCTTAGACTGATCTACAGGTTTTGGTGAAAACTCTAACAATAAATGGTCCCTAAAGCCAAGCAGTGGAAATTCAGGATGTGATTTGTTACATTCATTTGAAAAATCTCTACTCCATTCCCTGCAGCCTTTTTTAGATTCATATACATTTCTGAGAAGTCCCGCTCTACGGCACAACAGAAATAAAACATAAACAAACAAAGAGTCCCCAGTGTATCTTAAGGCTCTGCTGAATGAGGCAACAGGGGTACCACTTGCCTGAGTGATTGTGATTTTCTAATGAGAAAGCTGAATAGAACTGTGACTGCCTATTTGTTTTAGGTGTACAACAACATCTGTAAATCACTAACTTCTGGTTACCATTGACCACTACTTGAATATAACCTATAAGTCAAAGTATCCACATTCCATTACCAGGCTCCAAAAGCCAGTTAGTCACTTTACCGCAAATACCTCAGCTGTCATGCAAAGTGGCACAGACAGCTGTAACGAAAGGTTTCAGCAGCTTTGGTTTGGCTTTGTGCTTTGCAAGGACACAGGCATGTTAATAGGCCAGGGATGGGTCATTTAAGGGATGTTTTCTACATATTTTTGTTGCTGCTAAAATAGAATGAAAACTTGCTGCAGTTTAGATCAGTGGAAGCAATACCAGCCCATCAAGCAGAGGAGACGTGGCTGGGTTACTGGGTTACTTAGGAGTTGTGCTGGTTCATGGTGCCTGCTGTCACCAAAGCATCTCCCAATATGAGACAGAGCACAAGGGGCAGAGGCCTGAATCTGGAAGGAAGCTGAAGAGCAGCTGGAGATCTGAGGCTACACAACATAACCTTGAGGCAAGAGGGATGACTTGGCCCTAGTGTTTCTCCACTTCCCTCCTGACCCACAACTGGAGATGCTTTTCAGAAAGAGTTGGTGGCCATGGATGGCTGCTCAGAGTGGCCACTGGAATGGTCACCAGGTATGCCATGCAGAATCCCACTGTCCTCATCACCCAACAGCCAGGGCTCAGAGGCAGCAGAGGTGAACCCCTCTCAGACACCACTGAGGCTATCGGTGATCATGGAATGAAATGTTGCAGTGAGACATGGGTGGATAGAAACCCCTCTCCCAAAACAAGATGGCAGCTGAGACGTGACAGAAACAACTTCCCACTGTTCATTGCAGAGAGAGATCTCGTGTGTGCAAGTCAGGTAGCAGGCAGAGGAGGAGCAAGGCTATTCTCCTAAAATCAGTGTTGTAAAATGATTATTACTTCATGCAGAAGAGATGTGGGACTGAGAGCGACAGAGATCAGGAACTCTGCTCTTTGAGATTTTCATAAGGGAGCAACAAGCCTGTGTAATTACTCAACTGAAGCTCATAACAGAACTTGTAAATGCATTGTCAGTATAGCTGCCTCCATTCCCAGATTTTTAACTGTAGTTCAGTTTTTCCCCTCCGTTCACAGGTACAAATGCCTCTGGCTTTCTGGAAGTGACTAGAGCAGAACTGACTTGCTAGTTCTTACCCGAAGAAACTGTTGGTAGCCTACAGGTAGAAATCAAAAGCATGTCAGTTGAGATTTGGCTGAAGTAAGACTCGTACAGCATTAAGGCAATTTAAGTGCTCAGATCTGCAAATTAGCCTGGTCTTTGTACTTTTCTTGCTTTACCAAAAAATCTAGAGTGAAACTTGCCATCCTGGGTTATTTAACCATCAATCACGTGGACTAATGAGGCTTTGGGTGCACATTTTTGAAGTTGTTTTTTGCTTTTTTTTTTTTTCCCCCCAATGATTTCAAAGTTCTTTGCAGAGAGTGAGGCGGCAGCTACCAATCATTTTTTAATCATTAACAATAAACAGTGTTAAGAAAGTCACTTCAAATTAGTTGATAAAGCACAAAAATATGCAAGTTTTCTTCTGTGGAGTATTGCTGATTAAGATTTTAGGAAGGGAAACATACGTCAGAGCTCAGACAGTATTATTGAAATATTATGTTATTATCTTGACAATAAATTGTTGAGGGAAGCTTACGTACTGTGAAATTATCTACAACTTCAATTTCTCATGATTGCTCAGTGAAAACTTCTCCATTATCAGGGCTGGCTTAATTTTTCAACAAACTGCAGCTCATAATCAAATTCAATTTGTAAGATATACATTGACAGAAGTTATCTTTTTGTTCCATATAGGATATAAAGAAGCTGATGTCTCCAAGATGGCAGAAGTACTTCTCATAATGACAATGAGTTGTCTCCAAAGGCTTTTTTTTTTTTCAGTACCACGGAGGAATGGCCTGTGAAGGCTAGAGAGGTGCAATGGGATGATCTTCCCCCCAGTGCACTTCTTCCTGAGGGCATCAGGAATCATTTTAGCCCATATGCCTCAGAAGGCTGACACAAAGTCCTGTTAAGCCAATGGGAGGATTTTCATTAACATCAGCAGGCATTTGTTGAGGAGCCAAAAGGCTATATGAATTAAATCAGTGAATGAGAAATAGAAGATGGAGCCAGGCCCATGCTGGACTTAAGGAAGCAACTATGTATTATTAGTTCAAAGGAATGAAGCCCAGAACCGCAGATTCAGTATCACCCTGTCTACAGTCCGTTTACAGGTTGCTGCTATTAGATCTACTCAGGGGCTCAGCTTTTAGTACTGAAAGCAGCAGTTTGCCCATACTGTGAAACAACTACCAGCCACGAGCATCTCCCAAAACAGGAACTAGAGCAATGGTTCTCCAGGGTTTGCCATGCTTAGTCAATTTAGATAAAGACGGGGGTATCCTGAGTCTTGACAGGGGCAATTTTCATGTCACAAGCAGTACCCTATGCTCCATTTCCATCTAAAACACTTAAAAATACTCTCCTCTTTCTTGTTTCCCAGAGGGAGCACAAGGAAACATGCCGCAGCAACACAAACTTTCATAAAATTAGGCCAACGGTAATACTTTTTTTTGCAAAAGCTGGTTTTTGTTTTGTTTTTTAATTGTTTGTTCATGCTCTCTCACTGGGCAGAAAAAGACAGAGAATTACACATCTCTCATGTCAAAATCCTCGGTAGCATGAATGGAATTAAATCAGCATGAAATACAGGCAGTATTTAAAGGGGTACTTTATCAGTCTTCTTCACTCTGCCCATTTTCCCAAGAGGTCACAAAAAGAGCACAAAGAGATAAAACAGGTGAGTTGGGGAGGAGGCAGATCCCCAATGTGTTGCCTGTCCCAGCACTGCATTTGCTGAACACTCCCGCCTTGTCAGGCTGATGCAGTGGGTTCCCCATCATATCCCAGCCTGCCTGAAGCACAAGTCAAAACCCATATGTCAGAGGGTGTAGTAAGTTCCCATCTCCCATATTTGCATGGCATGGACCGGGTCAGGAAGCACACCATGAGACTGAAGGCTGAATGTGACCTCCCTAAAGCATGGTGAGGTCCATCAGCCCTCTCATCCACTCAGGAAGGGTAAGCAAGCCCTGGAAGTCTGCAAGCTCCAAAAGGCAAAGCCTTTCCAGAGTCAGCAAGACTTTTTTTATTGACACTATCGAGAAACCAGACACAATGATGTCACAATGTATAAATGCTATAATAGATACATCTCAATAGGTAAACATAGTTTGTACTGAAGTGGTTGCAAGTGCTCAGCAAGGACTGTGGAGCTTTAGTCTGCTCTCAAAAATTACTACTGTGTTTTTTAAGTGGAGCTATTTCCAGGAACACAGCAGTCACACACACTTGAAAAGATGTAGGCTTGCCATATAAAGAGTATCCTCATTCACATTAAAAAGTAGCTGCTTTCCATAGTGGAAAAAATAAGGAAGTAAAATGTATCATTTAAAACCACACTTGATTAGCTGAGACAGATTTTTACATATGCCCATTATTATGTTTTACTCCTAAGATACCTGTCTCTACAAGCAACATATTTTCTGGATTTATTAAGAACATCACGTTGTCTTTTCCTATTTAACTGCAAATAATTCAGCCAAAATGTTGGAAGTTTTCCATTACAGGCTTTTAGAAAAAGATATTATCTTTCCAAAAGAGTTATTTTAGAAAAAAATCCTAAATATTTCAGAACCGCTTTCAATATTCAAGCTTAATATTCCTTAATACATGGGGAGTTTCACATGACAGGTTCTTGTACAATAGTTTTCCCTTTTTCAGAGGGGCTCTTTGGAAAAGCTCTGGCTAAAGAGCACATTGAATGCCATCTGTCTGGAGAGCCTACCCACAGAGGTAACTCTCATGCCTACAGAGTAGCAGAGGACTTAAATTCCAAGCCAAATATTTTCCCTTTCCAACAAGGTATTTCAACTTTTTGACTAACATAAATAAACAAAATACCATAAAAAGCAAATACTTTTGCAAAAGAAATCTCTTCATCATCAGAGCTGCGTAAATGACTGGATTTTTTGGTAGAGAAGTCAAGTGAAAACATTAGTAGGAATAAAAATAATAATTTGTGTTCAATCTCGTTAGGTTTATTTACTTATTTATTGCACTTATTTTCAGAAGAACAAACCACAAAAACATCAAAATTTCCTGTTCATTGAAAACGTTGGGTATTGACTGGCTCTATCCATGACACAATTTCAACAGCCTGTGCTATTTTTAATACTGCTAGCAGAGCTCAGAAGAAGTGATCACGAAACACGGATAATTCAAAATACCACTGTTGAAAACACCTTTCATTTGAACTCCAGAATTCCTAAGATGTGACTGCTGTGTTTAATTTCAGGTCTACTGATTGAGAAAGAACTTCTTAAATCATGCCACTCATAAGAAATAAAAATTTACTTGAAATGAGTCCAAGACAAATGTTTTTTATATACAGGCTCAAATCTAGATTTTCAAATCATGCAAGACTGTTAAGTCTAATCAGTTATTACTTACACACAAACTCCATTTTCAAGCATGAGTCCATTTTATAAGTCAACTAACATTCAGTGATATTTTTCTGAAACTATACATTTAGGTTATATGAACACAAGCACAGAATTTATAGCTTCATTCAAGATTAACTATATGGAATAATTAAGGTAGAATGAACAAATGCAATTCCCAAAGCTAAAGGTCAGACTCCATTAAACATCACTCTTCATGATGTTAAAATGTACAGGGCACCTGAATTTTTTGCTATCTGGTCCTCACAATGGGATATGGAGGATTTGTTTGTGTTTTAGAAGTAAATCAGTTTTTTGTGGCAGTAACTCTAAAGCGAAGTGTTACCTGGTGTGCCAGGAATGTCCTGTTTTCTTTCAAGAGGAGCCTGCCAAGGTACTGCATTACCATCATATGCCTTTCATAACCGCTCACTATTATCAGCTTCTCAGTTTCATCTCTTGGATCAGCAGAAGTTTGTTTAAAAGTATTTCTTTTCTTTGCTAGCCCAGCAAAGGGCTGTCACAGCACATTGGATTACAGCAGCAAACAGGCCCACTGGAGCAGCAAGACTGCCAGGCTCCCCTCCCAGCCTCCCACACCCTCATGGAGGTGTAGCCAGGGGTGCGCAGCTGGCTCGTCCAGATAATGGTTGGGAAGATGTGGCACAGCTTTCCATGGCATGTGTAGGGCTCATCTCTCCTCCCTGGCAAATGATTGCTGCCAGGGATGGTGCCCATCCTGTAGGGATTGCAAAAATACTGCCTAAGGGCAAATAATTTGCTACTGCACCATACCAGGCTGCAGCTGACAGCAGGTAGCTTAGCAATGTTTTTCCCAGAGAAGGATGAACTTCATTGCCTTGTAACAAAAATCAAAACCTTCCTTTATGCTACAAAAAGAACAGGAGCAGATCAAAGAGACCCTGCAAACTCCATATCAAGTTGGGAAAACCCTTCCTCTTACAGCTGTGTAAAAGTACAGCTGAGGAACCACTTGCAAGTGCCAAACAGAGACAGCTGGACTTGTTTTGGGAATGGTAGGCTGAAAAGTCTGGATTACATCTACTGAGACCTGGGACAACCTCTACAGTGGACTGGGCTCCCTGGACAAGCTGCTGCAGCTGAGGCTGCTTGCACTGGGAGCATCTGCCCCAACAGCCTTGCTGGCGTGCTCGCCTCTTCTGCCTCAGTATCTGTGCTGCCAGAAGGTGATGTTTTCCTGCTCTTTTCACTTCCCATGCCTGGGACATAGGGTTAACTAACAAGACCACAGCTCCATTTCCACTGGGGATCTTGCCTATCAGCAGCAGACAAGACAAATGATGATTTTGCACTCGTAGCCGATTGTTCCACTAGACAAATTTCTAAGGGAAATCAAGGCCTTAGGTAGGGGCATTGCAAATCATCACAATGATCTCTCTAAAACTGAGAAAAGTCTTGGGGTTGAGTGGCCTTGCCACCTGCCCTCTGCCTAAGCAGTGAATTTAGTCCTATACCCAAAGGGCGTCCCCCAAGGTCCCCATCCTTATCCCTCCCAACATGCACAGGACAAATTGCCCTGACACAGCCTGTGGCACAGAAGACCTCAGCAGGCAAATAACAACTTTTTACATTTGCAAGAGCTCCTGCACACAGCACTTCAAAGGAGGTCAGAAACTCTTTGTCTCACCATTTCAGACTGATGGCTGTCACCACCACATGCTCTCCATGTAGAATCAATTAGTAATAGCCAAAGTCTCTGGTGACTCTGCGGAGACGGATTTTCTTCCTCTTCTGAAATACCATCAAGGTTTTCTCATCAAAGGATTATGCTTATGACAAAAAAGCAATGTAATTTAATATAAGCTGAGAGGGAAATGGAAAACTCCCCCACCTGAGGCTAAAGCTGGGACTGTTGTATCTGGAAACACAGTTGTATAATCTCCAAAACAATTTCTCACCTCTGCCTCAAAAAAAAACCCAAAAAAACCCAACACCTTTCAAAACAGCCTTTCCAGAGAGTACATGTGTAAGAGGGAGAAAATTAGCTTAGGTCAATCCCATGCCCTCTAGCATAGGTAATTCCCTATTTCAGACACAGTTTTGTTATTTATCCTGTATAGAAAGATGAAAAAAATTGCAGACAGAACTAGTGTTTTCAAACCCTGCTTAGACTCCTTCTAGACCCTGTTTTCAGCTGATGAATTAAAAGTCCTTGGATCTGTGCAGTTTGCAGCAGTGAATTTCTGACCCACTCAGTTTAAAACAAGAAACAGCTTTATAAGATAAACAGCCACAAATTCCCTATTACTTGGTATATTTTTTAAGAACATATATTCTTTTAGCAGCATACCACAGTTATAGCAGGTGCCCACATTTCTGTCACAAATATTTTAGTGAAGTAGCCTTTTTAACATACGATATCATTTGTGGATGACCATGGACTCATTGGTGGGTGTCCATTTCTTAAATTAGTCTGGCTGATGGCTGTATACCCTTTCACCCTCATTCCCCTCCATTTGCGGTCACATATTTTATCTACCAAACTAATTTGTGAGAGTTGGAGGAAAGGTACTGGCTGTCATTTGCTCACACACAACAGATTCCAGAGACGTTTTAGTACTACTCAGAAAGTGAGCTTGGCAGGCCTCCACTGTCACGGTAACTCACATAGCCTTAAGGCTACCGCTCTGACAGAAAGAGAAAAAACATATACAAGTGGAGGAACAGTTTTCCTAAGTGTTTACACTTTTTGTGCAAATTTATTCATGAAACTTGTGGCTCTCTCTATTTTTTTTTTTTATATGCCCTCTTAGCATAAAGCATTTTAGTAAAGAAAATAGACTTGGTGGTTGTTTCCATGTGGGTGCTGTTTTCTCACAGTGCCCATGGTTTCACAGACGAAGAGGCAGTCTTGGCTGATGGTAGGTAAAGGAGCTGATCCTTCAGCAATCCGGTTTCTCAAGAGATTTGAGGTGGTGAAAAGAACACTAGAACACAAAGCAACTAGAAAATAATCAACATTAAAATCTACCCGGCATCCTCATAGCTCTACAAGGATAATTAGGGAGAAAAGAGGCAGAGCTTGCAAGAGAAGAACAGGTAACAGGGTGTTTTGTCCCCATCAGGCAGAGCAGTAGAAGGAGCACTCCCATTCCACATGGCACCACGAAAGCCTTGGACCTCCTTGGATGGAATTTCAGCTGTAAAACTGCTGAATCAAGTTTTAAATACCTTGCTGTTCTGAGGTACTTTCTGTCAGCCTTTTTAATTATAAGAAATGATTGCCAATAGTTTGGTTTTCAAAGAGACACTTTAAATTCATGAAAGACCGGTGGTATTCAGCTCTGGAATACAAATTCATCCAAAACTTGCATAAATCCTGAACTGAGTCTAACTGAGCCTTCAAAGAGTTTTATTATTTTTTTTCTTTATTACAAGTGACTCCAGGTGAAAGCACCAAAATGTCACCAAGGAAACTCTCTTGGCACTATTTCCACCGTAACAATAAGAAGAAAATGCCAGAAAAACCTAATTAGAAAGCCTGAGAAAAGAGGGATTTTTAAAAATTTTTAATTCAATTTTTTCTCTTGCTCTTTTCTGCTTCCACACCAAAATAACACTGTAGAGTGGAGAGCACTTTCCCAGTGTGCTCCCAGAGGAACGATAGAGTTGCCTATGGTAAGGGCAAACTTTCTTGGACAGGAGACACAATTTCCTTTGCAGCCTCTACAGAACTACAAAAAAGCTCTGCTGGATGCAGGAGCCACCAGCCTTATTGGCTTTCCACTTTAGGAGTAAGATGTATTCCTTCAATCACACGTTTACGTAAAAAATAATAAAACGGCACAAAAATCACATAATGCAGCAGATATGAAACAGTCATGGGGAGAAGGATAGAAACTTGAGTACAGCAGACCTGATTTAGCATCTGTGGGATTTGTAGAAGTAATCAGTCATTAGAAAATGTATGAATGAAGAGGGCATTAAGGCCTGGTCTAGGGGATGTTCCTACTTCAGGAACAGGGCAGAAAGGAGCAAGTGGAAGTGAGGGGAAAAAAAAAAAAAGAAACAAAAGGGGTTACAAGACTGGCTCCATTTGAGGGCAATATGTTATTCCCATCAGACTGTTTCCACTCTGGTTTTTCATACTTGAGAGGTTGGATAAGCCTTGGACAAGCCTCTGAACTTTTAAATGCTTAACTGAAGCTGGAATTCTAAGCCTTTTGAAACTGGCCCATCACAAACCCTAACATACAAACAGCTTCCACATAAATATTAAATGCAAAAGACATAATTTATAAAAATGTCAGTGTGCCAAAGAATATTACTGAACCTGTCTAAAGATTTTTTTTTACATATGCCACACACTGATAAGTAGATAGACTAGCTCAAGGCTGCTTTTAAAAGTGTTTAACTACAGCTATCATTGCTTTATTGGAGCCACAGAGCTACTTGAGTAGCAGAGTGCAAAACTCAACTGTTTCACCTCACATTTCATCAGCATCTTCTTCAAACTACAGACCCTGAGATGGTAGCCTAAACAAATCAGCAAAATTCCCCCTAGTTCCGGTTATTAATATTTATTATTTGTATTCTGAAGTTCAGCTTTGCTGTCCTTGTGACAGACACATTACAAGAAAATAATTTCACTCAGATAATGTATGTTATTGCATTCCAGTTGAGCTAACAGGGCTATAGGAGTTCAAGGTTACTTACCATAATAGATCCATGTGAAATATTCAAAAGGCTTCTCATTTTTCATTATATCAGCATACTTGTCAATTGCATCTCAGACATTCTTTAAACCACTCAAAACCCACATTCCATGGAAGCACCAGTGAATACAAGTTTATAGGTACACCTTCTTCTAAAAGCAGTAACAATAATTATTGTCATTCAAGAGAAAGACGCAAGCCACACCTTCTACGTGCTTTTATTATAGCAGTCTCACTAGAGAAAGCCAACATAATGGTATTTACCATTGCATTTCTGTGCATAAGTTTTTAAGTTCAAGCACTTCACATTGTTGAAACTCATTCATCAGTTCAGTCACTCTGCATTTCAAGAAATTCTTCAACAGGCATCAGTCAGCTACTTAGAAATTAAGTCCAAGAAACTATAGTGATTTGGGCAGCAAAAGTAATGTGGTTACGGGAAGAAAGTTTGGCGAAATGTTTTGGCAAGATTAGCAGAAGAGCATTTCCTCTAATTTACTGACCACCAAATTAAAGGATATTATAAAATACCATTAAAGTTGACTTGTAGTCTGTCTGCAACTCTTTGTAGATGTAGTTATGAAAACTGAGCTTGAAAAAACTGGGCATTCACAGTGACAGCATGTTTTTTTTCTAGAAAAGAATGGTTGAATGAACAAGATCCATGAAATCCAGATATATGCTTTCCAGAAAAACTATAACTATCCCATATGTGCCTCTGCAGTACTCAAAAATATTTGTATGTTAAATCTTTTGACCTTATATCTGAACAACAGCTTCAGCCATGTAACATTCAAATGCATTCAGGTTATCTTGCATTTGTTTGAAGACAAATAACTAGAGCTGATTTCACCAAGAAACAAGTTACTAGTGATTTTAGCTTAATAAATGTAAGATGATTTCTAAGCATATCTTTTTCTTAATCTTCAAAAAAATAGGGCTCACATTCTGGAATAATGCATGACATAATGCAAGTTTGGCATCCTGATCACTGACCCTATAGCAAACAAATGTGGCTTCTCATGGGGAAAGAATAAATCCTAGAAGACTTGTATTTCTTTTAAGGAAAAGTCAATGTATTAATTTGTCTGACTTGTTTGTCAGAGTGCTACCCACATTTTTCTTCAACTTGAACCCCACTTCAAGAGGACAAAGGATAACTTGTGTGCTGCTCATATCTCTGCCTCTCAAAAACAAGCTTTACCTTTGAGCTCTTTCACCGTGTCATTGTGGATGCCAAAAACCAGAGGAAAGTCACAAGAGCACTGGCAGTGGAAGGAATAAGTCACCAATGGAGAGGGACCCAAAGGAATGTCTGTGTTAGGGCAACCATTAAGCAAGGCTTCTCTCAAGCATGTATGCGTTGCAAATGCATATGAGGCTCCAGACTTCAGTAAATGGTTGAACAAGTTTACTGACATGACTCATTCTATTGCTATGTCTAAACCAAATCAATTTTAGCTATTCAGCTTTGATGAATGTCAAGGTCATAACAACCATAAAAAATAAGAAAGGCACCTGAAAACATTAACAACATGGGAAAAATATGGACTTTAGCTGAAAATAAACAGAATAAATTTCAAAACAAAGAGCAAGTTTATTTGTTCTTTCCCAGAAAGATTACCTTCTCTCATAAAAGGAGCTTGTTATTAAAGTTTCTTTGCTTCCCCAGCAGTGTTATTGTGGTTCTGCGACACTGTTACTCTGGTCAAAGCCTGTGTGGACCACAGAAACCAAGGCAATGACAGTGTTTATGAGAGCTGGAAGCAGGAAGAGGGTGAGAAAGATTAAGAGAGACAATATTAGTCATCTACAAAATAAAGAACTAGGCAAGAGGGCAAAATTGCTGAAGGGTAGATAGAGCTACTAGTGCAGAAACACAGTCAAATTCTTTTTAATAAAAGGGAAAAGAAAATTGCACATGCTCAAAGAAAAACCCTTGAAAGTACCCAACAGCCAACTCTGACTGAAGGGGAAATAGAGATTAATTTGGAGCAACTTATATCCAGCAAAATCTTATTCTACTAACCCCTTTTCTTTAATAAATTCAGTCCAAAGTGCTTTTAGTTACAAGGAATTTTAGGACCCAGTCACAGAGGATTTGTAGAACCAGGACTTTTCTCTTGTGGGCTCTGTTGCCAAGTGTTTTAGCTGACTGAAGCCATTGTAGCTGAAACCCCTGAAGCACATCTATGCCTACACTTTATATTTTCTCCTATTCTTAGATTTAAGTCATTGCTGGAATCACACACAGGAGGTCACAATTTGGGCATCAAATACGATATTTTCCATTCACCAGCTAGGATCTAACAAACATCGCCTTAAATAAATTTGTGCCCATGCCAAATTCAAAATTAACTTCCCAAGCCAAGATAGGGTTTGTGGGATTGGGCCAAGGGGCTCACAACTCTGCTGTTGAGCTAATGGAGCAGCTTCAAGCTGCCAATCCAACAAGAGAGACTTTTTTATTTAACATATACATTACACAATGTGTGCAATATTTTCCACATTCAATGAGAAGACTTTATTTATAAGCTGCCTGTGTTGAAATGGTCTCCTATTACATGGAAGCAGTAAGCCAGGTTGAGCCTGGAAATGAATTCTCATTTTCTCCTTCACTGCAACATTCAGTGACATGTAGCTCATACCCTCCAAAAATATTTTGCAGATGGTTTTGACCATTTACTGAACATACAGGCTCTAGACTAATGACATATATTTTCAGATCTCTTCATCTTGTTCAGCCTTCATTACTTATTGGACGAGTCAGTGAGAGTTTAAGGAATTTTATCTGCCTCCAGGAAGAGTACCTGTGGTGAAGACACACAGTTTCATTTTCAGCCAGAAAAGTGTCTTTTGTTGTCATCAACAGTTTCAAATGGTTTGAACTTTTGTGGGTAGGTTTCATGTATAATATTGAATCTTTTCTATTAATGCAAAATTGAGTTAGATACTTCAGAATTTGAAAGAATGGGTCAAATCTTCACATCTACACTACCTGCAATATGAACTGATGCTTACACAAAGAAAAAAAAAATGGTGTCCACAGTTCTGTCTTCATTCATGGGTCCAATATGCTTCCTCTGAAAATCCCACTTTCAGATTCACCTGTGATGTAAGTCAAATTTCTTATCACAGAGGATGCTATTCAATATTAAAAAATTCAGAGCATGCAAAAAGTTCTTGTTATACTGAGTGATAATATTTTGTTATGCTGTGTAATAACATTCTATTATGCAAGCCTTTGGGATATCCTGTAAGTGTGTATATATAATGAAATCACCATTCCATTTCTACATCCTTGATCTCCTGTCAAGTACTTTTGCTACATCTAAGGCATCCAAAAGATGGTCTTCAGTAACAAACCCCAGAATAATATTCTGAATTGTGAATCGTCACTCCACCAAGGCAACATCTACTAGCTTTGAGTTAAATATATAAGTCCTACTGAGCAACATATTTCTCAAAATCATCATCTTCTCAGTATTTCCTATTGTTTGGTTTAAATTACTTCCTGCTTGGAGAGTACTCATAGAACCCCTAGTGTCTGTGAATCCCATTTCGGATATCTGCATTTACTCATGTAGTCTATGAGGAATTCATGGTGTGATTACATAAACCAGTGCACTGTCCTGTGGAGATAACAGTTATAACTTTGAACAAGGCAGTTGTGCTGCAAGCAACACGACTAATTCAGGCTGATAGCCCTAAGTCGAGCTCTGGTGCAACCCTTTCCACTCCAGGAGAGACCAGATTCCACCTTACTAGTTGCAACAGATGTTTGTTTAACAGAAGATGTGCATTAACCTAGGCAACCAGTAGGTAATTATTCAAATGTCCTATAAATTAGCACTTTGGTTAACTGCTCTCTCTCTCTCTCAGATCAAGGAAGAGGGACTAATTAGGAAAGAGCATTAATTAGTAACCAAGGACATTTTGAAATAGGCCTACAGAGGAAAGACAGTCTCTGTCTACATTAAAATAAAAAAAAATCACATTGTAGGCACTTAAAGTTAGAAAGGTGTCAGGGGAATTTTAAAATGAAAGGCTGTGGAAAGAGCACAAAGAGTGGACTGACTCATCCTCTCCTGGGAAAGTCATAAGAACTCCATATCTGCTGAAAAAAAACACAAGTTAGGTCAGAAATCAATAAAATTATGATTGGAAACAATGACATCTCAACAGCAGTCTCAGTAAATAATGTCCTATTTGTGTAGTGCACACCAAAATAAACAAGAAGACCACAAGTAAATACTTATTTCCATATAAATGCTAGAAGTCTAACAGTGTGCAAAGACTGACGTAGAATGTCTGGGTTTAAACATTGACAGCACAGGTTTTAGAGTCTCTTAGTACTTGATAAAAGACAGCATGACAACCATATCAACCTGTCAGTGATGGTTTCAGGTAGATAATAGTCATTTCCTGTCATCAACTAGTCAGAGAACCTCCAAAAACAAACAAACAAAAAATAAACTGTTAAAGTCTTGATTAATTTCTGAACCAAGCAGAGGTTCTGATTTAAAACATTACTTTGGAAAATTTGAACCACAATGTACACATAATTTACCTCCTTGGAGGATTTTAAAGAGGCAAAACCAAAAACCTCACCCAGGAGTAATTAATCGGTAGGTTAGACAAAAAGAAGTAAAAAGAATCAACAAATGTTACTCACAAGTGATACAGAGTTGTTTATAGACATCACTGCAAAAATATATGGCTGGCTGGAGATTTTGGAGGAAGTAAGATTAAAAATTATAGAGTTAAGCACTAAAGTAAAGAGGAAAGTTAGAAACAAGGAGGCATGCTTCAAAATGCGGAGATCATACACAATGGAGAAAACCAGAAAACAGTTAAATTAAAACATGTCAAAAGTAAAACCAGAGTAAGAAAGGACAAAAGTGACTTTGTGAAAGATTTTTCTAAAGGAGTGAAAACTAACAATTAAAATCTTTTTCAAAAACATCACAAGCAGGAAGTCTGACAAAGCCTTTAGGGCTGACAGATGATCACAGGAGCACTTGCAGAAGATACAGTTATAGCAAAAGAGTTGCTTCTCTCCGATTCATGACTGAGAAACTTACAGAGGATCCTTTCTTTTTAGGGGAATGAGCTGGAAGAACTGTCTCAAACTGAAAAGTCAGGAGAAAAGGTCTTAGAATAAATAACTAAACCACTTAGAAATTGGCCTGAGGAGGTAACATTTGCCCAGGAATCCTGAAGAAACTCAGCTATGAAATTCTCAGACTGTTAGTTGGTACAATTTAATGCCTGAATCTGTGTCAGTACTGCAGCGAGTGAAGATGGCAAACATGACATCGCTTTTCAAAGCAGGCAGATGAGCAGCTTGGGAAAGAACAGATCAGGAGGTCTGACTTGTTTACTGGGCAACTTGGTAGGAAACAATCTGGGATGCTGGCAAACAGTTGCATATATATACAGTTCAACTGTTGGGAGGTCATTCTAGGTTCCTCTGGCAGAGGGAAGCAATACAGCACAGATCTGTTCAGATTCTTCAGAGGAATAAATGAGGTGGAACTTGTGGTATCTGACCTATAACCATGATTTGGAAAAGGAAGAAAATAATGAAGTTATAAAATTTGGTGATGGTACCGAAATATGCAGTCAGTAAAAACTGCCTGATTGAGAGAGTGCAAAGAATTACAAAAGAAATGGGCAATAAAATGACAGCCAATATTCAAAATTAATAAGTGCAATAGACCCATGCAGAGGTAAAAATATCTACATATATGAGCTGTTAAGTACTCAGCACAACAGAGGAAAGAGATTCTGGAGCTTTTGTGGACACATTCATCAGAAGGTGGTGCTCAGTAAAGGCAAAAGAAGTGAACGGAATTTTAGGAAGTGTTACGAAAGGAATAGAGAACAAAGCAGTGACACAACATTATGCCATAGTTCAACTCCTTAGCCCCCCCTGTACCTTCTGTGCTCTGCACACCTTTAGATCTCAAAAATCATGTGGCAGAGCAGAAAAAAAGACGAGAGAAAAGCAAGAAGGATGGAATGACTTCTAAAAGAGGAGAGGCAATAGTTTGTGATTCTTCAGCTTGGAACAGAAATGACTAATGGAAGGTACGTTAATGTCTTCAAATCATGACTGGAATAGAAAGGTTAATACGGGCCACTTATTTGTTATTTCTCCTAACACAAGACCTAGGAGATGCCAAAGCAAACTCTCAGGCAGCAGCTGTAAAGCAAATAAAAGGAAGCATTTTTCCCCGCACGATCCATAGTAAATTAATTGCCATCCAATGTTGTGGAAGGAAAAAGTCCCCAATTATAAATACGTTCAAAAAATAATTTGACAAATTAATAAGGGAAAATTAAAAGTTCACCAAGAGTTTTTAAACCTATAGATCTAGACTTCAGCTCAGGAAGTCCTTGGGAGTACACTAAGGACAGCTGGGATATAGAAATTTGTAGTAGAAATGCTAAATGCTGAATAAATGGAAAACGAAGAGATGCATCTGGGTATGGAAGCATCAGAAAGAAGAGCAGAAAAAGGTACATAAGAATTGCAGGTACCAGTGGCATCCAGATTAGCAGATGCTCAAGTTCTCAGCACATCTAGATGCAACTTTCCACAAAACCCAGAATGAGAAATCAGGGAATATTTGAGAAAAGGGGTCATTCTCCATCCAGATTAGACAAAGGCTCACATCACTGAGAGAAAGAGGCAGGGAGATAAAGGGCTGGAGGTTTAAGACACCAGGTAAGGCAGACAGTGGATAAATACTCAGAAAGTGAAATATGATGGAGACACAGAAGATCACAATCATGGTCAGCTCCTAAAGGGTACGATAAGACATCTAGAGCAAACACATAGTTGCTAGCCCGAGGATAACGGGAAATGTGATAAGAATTTAATATCCAGAGTTCCTTGTCCTCTTCTACCTCAAGGAACAGAGGTCTTGGTGCCTATGGCAAGAGTATCTAGACACATGCAAAGTGGTGCTTCTAGTGTGTGAGTATGAGACTGAGATTGTGAGTGCAGTCAGTTTTGTTTTAAAATAGGCTTGCACAATTGTAGCACTGCTGAGGTGGGAAAGTACCTTGTAAAATCAGCTAGTCCAGCCCCCTGTTGAAAACAGGGTCGGCTACGGCAGGTTGCTCAGGGTTATGGCCAGCTGGGTTTTGAATGTCTCCAAGGATGAAGACTCCACAGCCTCACTGTGTGACCTGTTCCAAGTGTTTGATCACCATCACAATAAAGGAGTGTTTTCTTATGTTAAAATGGAATTTGCTGTGTTTGAACAAGTGCCTGTTGCTTCTTGTCCTCACTGGGCCCTACTGGGAAGAATCTGGCTCCATCTTAGCCCCACACACATTGATAAGACCCCCTGAACCTTCTCCAGGCTGAACAATTCCCAGCTCCTTCAGCTTGTCCTCATATGTTGGGTACTACAATAATCTTTGTGGCACCAATCACCTCTCTTCTGACAAAGATTTCAGATTAAGCTTTGCTGTATCGTTCCTACAATGGTGCTACAGTATATATCAGAAATGAATTATCTCTGGATTTGCCTTACTCAGAACATCAGGCTTTGGCCAGACCATTACAGCTGGTTTTAGGTGTTTCTTTCATCCTGTCTGGTTAGGTTCCTTCTCTGCTGCCATGCAGACATTCTCTCTCCCAGTCAAATGGGCATCTCAAGTACAATGGAGTCTGTATCGGAGCTTCCCACTCCCCTAAGGGCAAATACAGTTGAATACAATATGAATACAATTAGAACAGGTTTACAGACCTTTTTTCTGAAATGGTTTTGAAACATCGGTGCTGCCTCTGAAGGCACAATGTTACATTCCAACAGTGGAAGTCAGGGGAGCTCAGCTAACAAAAGCAGAAAGGTCTAGTTGTGTTATATTTATTGCAGCCCACACAAGAGCATCAAATAAAAGACTCAGCAAAGTAATGGAAGCTATAACTGAACTTCAGGCTCTAGTGAGGCAGCTGGGTAATTGGTTCCTTGCTTTTGTACGTATCTCTCTTTATACATCATTTGGATACCAAAGGTTTCTCAAAATTGTTTACATTTTTATAAGGACCCATTAAGCTAAGAATACAGCATGAATTCTTTGCAACGTCATGAAATGAACTTTTTTTCACTTGGACAATAGAGGGGTTTAAATTCACACTTCACTTCAAGCATGAGTTATTTACATTGGGAAAATCTTTTCAAACTTCAGACAAAAAAGCGAGATTCATTATATATTGTGCAAAAGCTACCAACTCATATACATGACATCAAGTCATATATTACAGACATGAAGCCTTTCACATTTTACCGAATGTCATAAGGTTTGCAGTTCCCACATTGTGTTTTAGTATTTCTGCCAAAATTGCCAACAAAGAACGTGTCTTTAACTTCTCTGACCCTATTGTGTCAAAAACATCTCTCATGCACCCCATACTGTATCTTTTAGACCTACTCAGTGTTCATTTCTGAAATTTCAGAAATGCTCAATAGGAAAACCTCAGAACATACAAAACAGCTTCCTTACTCACATCTGGAACCATACATCAAAAAACATGCCTATGAATGAATGTTCTGCAAATTTTTTCTTACAAAATTAATGAAAGGACTACTACAAAATTAATGAAAGGACTACTAACATTTCCACCAAGATAAAATGGATCTTGTAAACAGCTAAAAAATAAGTAACTGAGATTATAAAATTAAATTACTTTTGCCATTTAACTCTTTGGCCTTAAATATCTACCAAGGCAGAGCACAATAATTCTAGTAGCAAAATTGTAACTTCATATTGATTAATCTATCATACACTGCATATAATTATTTTCTATCTAGATCCTGATTTACAGCTTCCCTTACACATTTTTCTTCTTATTTATTAGGAATGATTAAAATATATGATTATTCCAAAGTAAGCATGTAAAAGTTCACTAGTTCTTAAGTTGTATCTCAGCTCAACAAATTCAAATACTGAACAGGTGCCTCCCTTGCCAGTTAATTAGTGCTGCGTATTCCTACTTTCTTTTACGAACCTTATGGCTGCTTGAGAAAGAAGACCACTGATTATGATCCATAAAAGTCACTGGATTTCATTTAGGCAGAGTATTCCACTGTGATGTATCCTCCAAAGGTGGCTTCTTCTCAATAAAAGTATGTATCAACACAAGCATTCCTTTGAGTAGGTATATGCTTTCCTTTAACTCACAGGATAACTGTGAAAAAGACATAGGAATGAGGGATATAAGCTGAAACTTCTACAGTGCTTTGAGGGCAAATCATAGAATCATTTCAGTTGGAAAAGATCCTCAGGATCATCAAGTCCAACCATAACCGAACCTAACTGTAGCACTAAACCATGTCCCTAAGAATCTCATCTAAATGCCTTTTAAACACCTCCAGGGACCGTGACTCCACCACTTCCCTGGGCAGCCTGTTCTAATGCTTGAGAACCCGTTCCATGAAGACTTTTTTCCTAACATCCAATGTAAACCTCCCCTAGCGCAACTTGAATGCAGCATTTGTTATGGTCACCATGTCGTTAAGCAAGGAATTCGTATATTCTAGAGATTTTTCAAATACAGTGTTAATCATGATACTCCTTGGTTTTCTTTTTGTGAAAATACCACTTATGTAATTTAAAACATGCACATTTCTTTTCACATTGTACCACCAGTGTCTTTTCTCCCATCAGAAAAGATTTGGGGAGTGGGTTATTTTTGTCTTGTTTTCCTGGCACTTGAACTTCAGGCAACTATTTAATTCATTTACAGTTCTTATGTTCACATTCAGGCAGGATCCTCAGTTGTCCATTTACTTGCAAACTATTTTTCTAGAGACCTCAGGTTAACCTATCTTTAATTTTACTAACCTAGGCTATAGCCAGCCATAATAACCTATAAACAATGAACTCTCATTCCCTTCTCACAAGCCTTTAGAGCATCCAAATGACTTGCCTTAAAGACTACTCCACCAACATGAAAGCTTTGGTAAGCTTATGAGAAAAAGTTGGTAAACCCTACCACTTTGCATATCAGAAAAAAGAAAGGATGATAAATTCAGCAAAAATCTAATAATAAACTAAGGATTAACCTGGATAAGACAGGGAAGAGCTCAAGAAAAAAACTCATCTCATGCAAAAGAGTTTCAATAAATTCTTCAGGCAATGAGATGGGCTGAAATATGCTGGAAGAACTGAGGGTATTTGGGCTTCTTGGTGGACACAGCATCAGTACTATGGCAGAATCTGGATATCTTGACATAACCTAATATCCCTAATGTCATGTCGGTACTGATGCACAGGTTTGTATAAAGTTAACTGGGCCACAGTGAGCACCAACAGACAGAGGAATCACCCTGTGATTAAACCAAAAAAGAGGATGCTGAAGAAGCACTGCCTGCAAAAGCAGACATGTTGGAAACAGCTCACTTTTATTCACCATTGACCAGCAGAGGATGCACAGAAGAATAAGGGATTTGACACAGAAGTTGGCACTTCTGTTTGCATCTCCCTAGGCAGACATATTGAAATGCAAGCACGTTAACACAGGAAATTTTAAACAGTGGAGGTAGCAAATGGCAAGGACATCACTTTACAGTAGACAAAGACTGATAATCCTGAGGGTAAAGCTCAGGAGTGCCACAAATTACTTGCTAGGGAGTGCAGAGACTGTCAGTCAGATGAAGCCCACATAACCTGTGTGCACAAAACTCTCTTTTTCAGAACATCAGTCCACCATGTCACACTTACCGCTTTGCCTCTGTGGTACTGTACACTGTTCTGGAGATAGCTCGGCTTAGAGGTAGAGATACTGTGACATGGGGTCATATCCCATCAGTAGCACCCACTGTATTCTACTCCATTGCAAAAAGAATATGTACACAAATATTGAATTTCTGCATTATCAGAATAATGTTATACACTTCAGTTTTTCATAACAGGTTGGTTCTGTGCACAGTTGGTGGATATCAAACAGTGAGGCCGTTCAATCACTGACAAAATGAAATTCACTCAATTTTTCAAATGCAACATATTTATACAACCTATGTTTTAATTCCCGTTTATGTAACAGCAGCAGCACTTAAGCCCATTAACAGAAAGAATACAAACAAGGCACAAGGAGAAATTTCCTACAAAGTTTTGTATGTCCTTTATGGGGTCA
Organism: Nesoenas mayeri; assembly: GCF_963082525.1. Lineage (NCBI taxonomy): Eukaryota > Metazoa > Chordata > Aves > Columbiformes > Columbidae > Nesoenas > Nesoenas mayeri. The sequence goes on along the minus strand of NC_137544.1, from coordinate 92,191,068 downwards.
CAGGTGCACAGTGATGCCAATAGTGGAACGTGTTATAGAGTCTGTTTCCATGATAAATATTTGGGTGCCCAGGTTCATAGTCTTGACTGGATCTTAGACACTTCTAGGAATGCCTTTTTTTGTAGTTGTTCATCAAAACATTTAAAGACAACATTTTGATAACCCATGGAAAACTTCAGCCAAATGTGCTTAAATTCTTAGAAAGATTTTGGTTTCTGCACAAGTAATTCCTTAGCTCTTCAGTAATGAATTAACCCCTCGTGATGGATGGCTTTAACTAGTATACAAATTAACTTACTCTCTTTACCAATGTCCTTCACACTAGCAAAGCTGAACCAAATATTTCTTAGCACTTAAGCAGTCTGAGATTCTTTCATTATTTCCACGAGCTTAGTCCAAGACCTATCATAAGCATGCAATTACCGTGAATGTACCAGTACTCCAGCTCTTGTAAGTTAGATTATGAAATAACTATTATCAATGAGCCTACAACAAAGACTGCAGGAAACACACAATTCCAGATGTCCATAATACTGTCTATAATATTGTATAACATTTGCAAATTTAACACAGAAGTCCAGACTGGTTTGCCTTCCATTAGAAGGCTCTCTGGCTGTGTGCTAAGGTCTAGTATTACAACAGGTTAATCAAATTGAAAAGAAGAATGAAAAAAATGACATAAATACACAAAGATTATAATCTTGTTCTCATGCATAACTCATATGGAAAACTACTTCATATGATGCATTCTGACCTAAAGGATCTTCACTTAATCAGCCCCTGTGTATTCCACATGCAAATGAAGATGACTATGCAAATAAAACGCAAGGCCTGTTGTATCAGTGAGAAAACTCTTTTACAGCTCTATAGTCGGGAAGTTTCCTTCTGTACTGGGAGCCTTGCAGAAGACACTGCCTTTGGGATGTTAGTGATCTTGGGCAAGCCATGTGACCCTTACGCTGACACAAGTGACCACTGTAACAATGTGTGTGGCAATGCCAGAGGACATGCTGGACTGACCTGAACAGGTACTGTTCCTGGGTACGATTCCTGGACACGTGCAGATAGGTATGCTCACGTGGACAGATAGAAAGAGATAACAGTCTTACTTGTCAAGATAGGCAATAGAGTTTTTTGTTTGTTACATTAAATAAAAGGCACCATGGTATGGGAGGGAGGCAGAACCTCTCCACGCGGGGGAATTTTGTACAGTGTGTCATGGCTTTCTACACAGGGTCTGTCTGAAGCAGCACAGAAGCAGCGTTCCCAGCATGTGAAGGGAAGTAAGATTTACTATCTATATTGCTCTTCCAATTTCTACCTTATTATGAAAGCAATTTCATTACATCTTTTGTAGCCATGCCTTTCTTACTGAGATTCAGAAAGAGCCGTGCATTCCCACCAGTGCAGAACACCCTCTAGGCTGATTGCTATGGCTGTGGATAGGTATGGAAACTGCTGATGCAGCTGCAACAACTGTGTTGTCAGAAATCATCAGGTGGCTATCAGAGTTGGAATGAGTTTGTTTTCATAGTCCAGTCTTTTGTTTAAAACATTACAGAACTCAATAATATTCTCTCTCCGAGCAGGTATGATCTAGATATATGAGGACAACAATACGTAAGCCAGGAAATCCAGCCTTCCTATCAGTTATATTATAATGTCTGAACAACATTTTTTGCTAGCTTCCTGAAAATGTATTATAATTATAAATATGTCAACAGATAATGTATTGTGGATGCATGTTTATCTATGTTAACTACAGACTTCGAAAATCCGCAGCTGAGTTTTATTTCCAACTCCAACACAGGAAGCCACAGTAAATAATACCAACAGTCCACTCCAGGACCCTCTCATAGCCTTAAATGTATCTAGAAGAGATGTTTAACAGGAGAATTTAAGAAGAGGACAAGCAGATAGTGAAGCTTTGCTCTGTGTCTTACCAAATTCTGGTGGAGTTCGGTCATTGCCTGGCCTAATGCTGTATCTTTTTGCTGCAATACAAACCAGTTTCTTAAAGAGCCTTTGCTGAGACACACCTTGGAAAAAGCTTTTTCTGAAACCTGAGTCCAAATTGCTTAACCTCTTTACCTCAGCTACCTAGATGTTGAGATAAGATAAAAATGTCTTTCTCTGTGAAGCATCTTTGAGATATTCCAGGCCAAGTCTCCATACACATGTGCAATATCAGATTATTAGTATAATTTCTGATAGGGCTTCTGTCTTCCATTTTATTATGAAGTCAGTAAGCACAGTACTTCTCATGTTCCACCGTGTGGTTTGCTTTGTTGGCCGAAACCTGATATCTGCTTCCCTATTAATATCATCACACTGTCTGAATGTATTTTAAGAGCTTATGATACTTGGCAATGAGTTGGTTTGATTTTGTTATTATTGGGTCAGAATGCAGTGCATTTAATTTAAACATTAGCACAAGATGGGTTTTATCTGATCAAGAAACCAAGCAATAGTAGGAAGGAGTATATTTCCTTTAAAAAACAGGCACCTCTTGATATATTTTCAATGTCAAAGATTTTCATCTGTTTGAATGACAGCCATGTACTCCCATTACACTAACTGGAAATGAATAACAAGAACAGAGAAGCTGGACGAGGATGTAAAAGCAGATTTTTTTGGCAGCTGTATGTAATGCATTTGAACTTGCAAATGAAAGATGGTGACATGCCTTCAGCTCAACCCAAAAGTCCTTTTTCAGGCAAAAAACTCCTTAAAACATATTTGCAGAATAGTGTCAAGAAGACAATCAAAATCTCCAATGCATTTTTATTGGAACGTGCAATCCTTGTCAATGATATCAATTAAAGGAGGAGGTCCTTTGGGAGTCGGTTGCACCTCAGCCCAAATAAGCATTTCTGACCTGGTTCACCACCACCTGAACACCAGAACAGCTTCCCCCATCCATTGCATGGCGCCGAGCCCTGGCTAGAGCAGATGGTGCTGACGGGAACTACAGAGCACGTTGCTCCTGCCTAAGTGTTGCGTACGTGCTTCTGAAACTGGGGCTCCACCTCTCTTTTTTTCATCTGATTCATTTTGATTTTTCCATTCAGTAAAAGAAAGAACATACACGAGAACTTCACCAAAAATTTTAACTGCATAACAATTTTATTAGTAGTGACAGCAGCATCTGGGGTTTCCAGAACATATACTCCAGTATAGTCACATATTTCTGTGAAAAATCACCATCCTAGAATTAAAGGTTTTATGTTTAATGCTCACCTTTACAACTGCACGGTGCCTGACATGGTTACCTGGGTATGGCTTGTTTATTTGAAACAGAAATTTTAAGTATGCATTTCTTTCTTTCATTTTTTTCATTTCTTTCTTCCCTCCCCTTTGGGTAGTGGCATATGTTGACTCTTCTTAGCTTTAACAGCAATGTTATATACACTGAGATTCTATCTGGACAAGAAATGAACAGAAATATTATACACAGCTAAATAAGAAAACACAGATTATTGCATGAGCCCTCGAAGGCCTACTTTGTCTGTGCAACAGTTTGTTTTACTTTTCATAAAATTTATTTTGGCTGTAGGCAGATTGATGGTGATTATGTTTGAAATCCCTCCCACAAATCTGTCACATAAACATGCCATTAATTTAAGATTTTTAAACTTATTTGGATAATGAACCTGTTTTCTAATTCATTAGTAGATACTGATCATCAGTCTAATATCAGCAAACAATAAACCACTCCCTGCATTAGCAGCTTTTAGTTGTTGGGATTTGCTCCTGCTCTAAATGCATTCACACTAGTTAGAAACCTACGCATCTTTGACAAAAAAAACCAAACCATACCAAAAAAACCCCACAAAAAACACCAAAACCCACACATGAAAAAAAAACACCTCAAGTAATATCAGATGTCTTATTAGCCTGGAAAGATCAATCTATGCGACCCAAGAGATGGCAAAATTTCCAGTTTCTCCTTTTGCCAGATGAAAAAACCACATAACAACGACAAAAAAGTCCACCCTTAATCAGATTTTTGAAGTTAAATACAAAGTAAATACTGAGCTTCATCAGCATTTCTGTTGATAATACCGGTAGATTTGATATCTTCCAGAAAAATAAAAAAAAAAAAAAAAAGAAGAAAAGAAAAAAAAGGTAAAGGAAAAAGCAGTCTTGAACTGCTGCAGTGAAGGAGGCAGGAAGTGCCCACTGCAGGGTCTGTGGTCCGCACAGCTTTTATTTCATGGAGACACACAGACAGCCTATTCCCTGGTGACAGCTCTCTACGCTTTCCAATCCTGCACAGGATTTCCTTCTGTCTGAAAGTGTAAGAGTCGCTCCAGTAAACACTCTGCATATGCGTTCCAGCTGCTGCACTCATTCTTCCAACGCAGCCCAGTGACAAGAAAAGTATTATTTCCTACTAAAACCTCCTAATTACTAAACCATGCCATTTTTATCTGTCCATTTCAGGCATCAAGAACTTCGTTGCTTTCAGTAACTTTATCATTATTAAGAAATTAGTTTTGTATCCCAGCACATTCATCTTCAGTGCAGAATTCTACAAGACAAACTTGTGGGCGGCCTGTGCTGTGCCAGAGCCCTTTTTCCAGGAAAGATTGCATTGACTATGCAAGCTTCTGAACGTTTTTGAAAATACTGATATGTATGCAAATTCATGTAAATGCACAGACACACGCATATACGCACTGTATATGTATATAATATTAATACATACACATGCACTCAAAAGAAATGACCATCTGTACCATTTGCTGCAGTCCCTATTTATTTTGGCAGGGTCTTGCCTTTACAGGAAAAGGGTTTTTTTTCATTATGAAGCCTTGCACAGCTTTGCCATTCCTTTCCAGAACAACTGCATGGAACATGATGGAGAGAAACTTTCTCAACCTGCAGTAAAGAAAATAAGACTTAAGAACAAGCTTAAGGCATATCCTATTACTAGCAAAACAATGACTTTTTTCAAAACTGGACTATCCTGTCCCCAGGGAAACTTTAGTGGTTTTCTTTTTAACCCTTTCTTTAGAGGAAATTTTGTTGAATTTTTTAAAGTCTAATTCTTCAAATATTGTTCCAAGAATACATTTTGTCTAGTACTAAGACATCTTTTCCCTTGGAGTTAACCAGTGACAACAGCCCTGCTTCACTGCATTTCCATAAATTTTTTGAAAGGCAAAACAAAACAAAAGCGCCAGTTCTTACCAATTTTCATTTACAGCTTTACATTTTTTATCCCTCCTCTTTAACAAAACAGAATCACCATAACCCCCCCATGCAACCACAACAGGAAGATTTTTCATTGTTCAGCCCATGTGTACTGACAGGAGAACCTTGATTGTCCAAATGGAAATTGGGGCATGGTAATTGCAGAGTCAAAGCAGGCTTCAAATAAAAGGCAAAGCTTTTTTATACAGTACAAAACCCACAAACATCACCTAAGTTGAATCAAGGACCAATTCAGCAAAATACTCTATTCTATACAGCATAAAGCAATCCTATTTTGAGTCATAGCACCTATTTTCATGTCTCCTATTTACTTTATGATCATTATTTTAATGTATTAATATATAGCCAGGAGGCCAAGGGAAAATTAACATTTTCAGACCTGTAAACATGAAGAATGTGTTACCAACATTTATGTTGGCACTGAATTTCTCCACTCAGTGGCATATTAGCACAAAACTTTGTATTTAAAAAATTCATACAATTATATATTCTGAAAATTATATATTTCTGTAAACAATTTCAAATGAAAATAACCATGGTTTATGCCCTTCCTTTAAAACCAATAAAAATATTTTACTAGGTCAATGGAGTAGCTCAGCAATTTGGCATTTATCTCTACATCACCATTGAGGACTATAGCTCAATTTCCAGCTCCACTAGCTGAAACAGGTGCGGAAACCACACCACTGTTCTTCACGTGCTGTGTGAAGGAGCTCTCCTTCAGAAGAAATTGAAAGCACAGCACCAGGCAAAGCTACCAAAGTGAGCTAGGATTGTGGATGGCCAAATAATGGGTTTTATGGTAGGACTGTCTTGTTACAGACTGGCACTGCATCATTGTCTGCCATCAAGACTTTTATCCAGCTGCACAGCATAGAGGAGTTGATCAAATCTAAGGGCCATATGTTTGATGTTTGAAGCATAGAAGACAAATATTTAAGGAGGAGAAAAGCAAAAATAACAAATAAGTCCTTGCAATATTTTGCTTCTTATTAAAAATTATTCCTTTGGGCTGTCTTTAATGACAAAAACTTGACACAAGTAGAGCCTTTTGCGTGTCTGTCAGTGATTATGATGTTATAACCAGGTTAATATTCACGCCTAGTGCATTCATCAGTTTGTCTGTTCCTCTTAATATTGTTCCTAAATTCCTTTTTGCTAAGTTTCTCCAGACAGTGCATATCAAAGGGATTACTGCACTTAATGGGTGATTAAAGCCACTCAGCCTTCAGCCTCATGCCTGTGGTGCCATCTTAGGCATACAATAATAACCGTGAAATGACTAGCTGTCATGTCTCATTGCTTAATTATATTGTCATGAAGGAGTCCTCCTCGGAAAGCTTTTTAGAAATTCCAAAAGAAATAGTCCCTGGCAGTAGCTTTATTTTCTTCAAAGGTTTTTAAAATTATTATTATTATTATTTTGTTTCTTAAAAACTTAAACACCAACAGTCTTAAACAAGCAAATCCATAGAGTCACAGGGCCAAAAATATCCTGGACCACAGGCTGATTTGAAATATCTCCCCAAAGATGGCAATCCCGACCTGGCAGGAGTCGACTGTGGCAAAGAGCAGCTCAGTGGTTATTACAGCCTGCAATGCCTGCTGTTTAGCAGTAATTTTCAAGGGAATCCATTTCAATTCAGATGAAATGCCCAGACATGAAAGTCAGAGACTTTCCAAACACTTCATCCAACCCAGTGAGGGACAATGGTGGCCTCTTGGGGACAGACTAGAAATTTCTTGGTGGGCATATTTTTAAGTAATGGAATGGCCATCTTGTTTCGCCTGCTTTGGTTCAAGTGCTCCATGACTTCTGTAACATTACATCTGCATCCCTAAGTGTTCCCTGGGACAGTGGATGACCCATACTTTTTTCCTTCATGTAAAAACACCTCAAGAGAGACTTGGCAATAATTAAATTCTCTCTATTATCCCCAAATTTGGCTATGTACAGATCAGCAGCAACTCTTTTTCATTCTACTTTTCCACGGGAATAGATGGCACTGAAGTTATTTCTGGTGGCACTATTCACAGATGCTAACATGGGGAGATGCAGTGCGGGCACTGAATTACATTTGTCTACCTTAACACAGGTTTTTAATACTGCCCTCAGCCCTTCTTCTTTGCCATCCAAGGGTCATGATGAAAGGCAGGACACATGGGGCAATCTCTTCCCATGCATGGAGCCAGGCTCAAGTATTATTTCCTTCTCTCTGCGCTTTTTTGCACATTTATATACATGCACACACAGAGTCATAGCTCACTTTAAATAAATGACCAATACCACTTCCAGCTAAAAAAAATGCTACAGGCAACAGAATAAGGGAGGAAATCACTCTGTAATATATTAATCATGAAATTGTAAGTTTGACAGCTGCTCATGATAAAACATTGAAGAGTTTAACAGAGCTGTGATTTGATAGCTTCTTATTATGAGAAGCTAGTCCTGTCTGTTCATGTTTCAGTGATTAACTCCCATCACTCTCTGTCTAGCTTTGCGCAGTAAGAGCAGTTTTAGCCACAGAAACTTTCTTTGCCTTTCTGCCACTTAGTCTGAGCAGCCATGATGTGTCTGAGTCTGTCATGACAGTGTCAGTAAGAGACATCAATCCGGGAAACAGCTTAGGTTAGATAAGCCCGCAGTTTTACTCCTCTAATACATTTTTACTTGCACATTAGTAGCAAAGAAATTAATGTGAGCCCTTGACCAAATATTGATGTGTATTGGGAGATGGAAACCCCAGGTATTCCAGAGTGTCACGGCTTTTACATGGTGCTTCATGGACCTCCCTGTGTGATGTCAAATCAACAACATTCATAGCAACTATTAAGTCGTTAATGCGAAGTATAGAACAGACACATAAACAAGCAGTATTATGCTAAAAAGACCCATTAGAGTTTCAAATATTTTCTTTCAGTCCAGTGTTTTGGAGTGTATAACTGACTTCCAGAATGACTGAAATTTTCATCTGTAAAAAAATGATGCTGTTCTTTGCAATTTCCATATGTGGAGTCAATCCAGTCCATTACAATTCAATTCACCGACTCCAGCAGTAAAGAAAACAGCCATTAGCTAGAAATCTATAAAGATTTCCTTTCTTCACATGGTTCAGAGCCTTTAATCTTTTAGCAAGCAAAAGTGGCTGTTCTAGTGCTTTTGGTCAGGGCTTAGTTTAAAATCTGAATTAATGGAGTTCTAATACTGCAGTAAATTAAGAACTTCAGCGTTACTCCTAAATGTTACAGCTAGTCTATATTAGACTAGATCCTTTAAAAACACAGCTACAGAGATTTACATGAACTGAGTGCCCAGCTACGTGTCCTTCTTAGAAAAAGAATCAAAAGACAATTTAGCTGTAATTGCAATTTTGCTGTATGGCAACTACTGTAATTAGAAAACCTCCTACCATATCATAGAGCAGCAACAGTTAATGGCGTTATTTAAAAAGGGAAAAATAAAAGCATTACCTCAAGAGGGAATAGAGTTTTGCTTTTAGAAAAATGACTTTTAAATAATGTCCTAAAAGGGTAACAGACCATTAGTCATTTTCAATAATGACAACAGGCAATTTATTGTCATGCACATGCCACACAGTTAACAAAGGGGTCAGCTCTAGGTGTGTTAGCAGCAGGAATTCTCAAAATAGATGTGCAAGGAACAGTCACACTAGTCTAAAAATTAGGTCAGATTGTCTATACTTTTGTTTTGCATTCTTTACTAGAACTGTAAAACCCATCTGGTACAGACACTTACAAAATTGTATGTTAGACATACTATCAAATTGTTCCCTGATAGGAATACAGAAATGTACACAGAGAAGTATTAAAAAAAACCAGTTTACACTCCTAAAAGCTACTAATAATTTTGAGCATTCAATTGTCTCCACATTAACCTAGCCAGACTATTGGAATCTGAAAAGAAAGCTTTTTAAGATGTCTCAGATAACTCCCGCAAAGGCAGGAGCCCATAAAAGTAACTACTTCAGAAAACATACCTGTTTGTGTGCAAATACGTTGTAAGTCCATAAACAGACGTGTAAGTGGCCATATCCATGTAGTGATCAAGACTCAGCAGGCTACAGCACCCCTACAGATTCTGCATTTGAGTACTTGCACAATCAAAGTGTTTGCAGGTTTACTGGTCACTGTGAAAGAAATATCACTTCACTACATTGTTACACAAAAAACCTATAACTTAGTAATTTTGATTTTAAAGAATAAGTATAAAATGAGGCTCTATTTCCACCAACACTGAATCACCTTTTAAGTGAGACTGGTATTTGAAAAACTATCAATTTGAAGAAGAATGCCTTGAGTTTTCATTATTGTCAGGAACACCATCAGTGGAAGAAATCTGGATGATACTTGATGGAAGCTGGTTGCCAGGGTCCCCCCAAGCCTTTGCTCACCCTGCAAACGCCACCTGGAATGCATAAGAAGCTGAGACTTGCTGCCTTCATAACTTCACTGGCTTGGTGACATGTTATGAATAGGAGAAATATTAGGAATGATTTTAAGCATTCCTTCTCTGACGCTCCAGATCCCTTGTTTACTTTATTGCCTGAGAGCTGTCAGATTGCCTCCTGAGTTGACAAGTCTTGAAGTTGAGTGAAGCTGTCAAACAATGATTTGCAGTAGGCAGCCATCTCCGAAGGGTTTCAGTACACAGGAATTCGAAGAGAAACAGTGATAACCTTTCAAACTCTCCCAGCTTTCTGCTGTTTGACATGCACAGAGTTTGAAGCAGTGCCATTTAACACAAAGACATCAAACCTAAAGTAATTACTCAGCTGCATGGGAAGAGGTAGGAAAATACTTGGCTTTTTTTAAACAAGACTCCAGGTGGTGCTGATCTTGAACCTCAGAAAGCTTTATCAATAATTATCAGCCTGGAAAAATGCAGCCATAAGCAAGCTTATATTGCAAAAACAGCATGGCTATAGAAATCAGTCCAAATTATTAAATTCAAATCCAAGTATGAACTAACCCAAAAGTTTGAATTTGTTTGGGTCTGAACTTTTGATGAAGTTATACTCTTTTAGTGTATAAACCTAGGGAACAGCTACACGGTTTTGATGATTGTTTACATCAAGAAACAGAAAGAAAGTTTACAACTTGATTTAGAAGTTTTCCATAATTTGTCATCTAGAAAGTGTCTTTTGGGTTCCTCTCTGGACATTTCATGGACTATTTCAGTACTGAACTCTGTTCTTTAAACAGCAATTTTAAGAGGAGCCTGAAGTTCAACTAGTATTTCAGAAAAGTGCATACACTTTTCAATAATAAATCCATCATTAAACTTCTTGGCCTCGTGGCCTGCATCTCTTAACACCTTGCACCATTTGTACGTGTTCTGAAAGGCTACAGAAGGACACTGTTGGTTGACGGGGCCATGCTAGGAACTGCAGATTTAATGGAGAACAGAAAGCTTTTTTTAGTGAGGGGATCAACTTTATACACAGTGCAAAATGAATATCAAAAGTAACAGAAAAATACTTAGCGGTGAATTACATAGCTTTAGTTTAGAGCCTAAGGAAGTAAGATAGTCTTGCCTAAATATATTTAAGTTTGCATAAAATTGTGTGTGTAAAAATTTATGTAAGTATGGCATGAATAGATAGGGCTTTCTCATACTTTAGAAAGATCAGGTGTCTTCTAGATTTTTGTACATTGCTGTATCTCTGGTTGCTAACTTAATATTTAATAAAATATATGCATGATTTATGGTCTCTATGGAAATTTCACAAAAACAACTTTGTAGGTAATTCCTCTTTTATTAAATTAATTAAATCATCACACAAACTTTTTCCTGACTTACTCCCTCAGGCCATAAGGAAGAGAGCAGAATTCTCTGCTTCATTATTCTCTTTAAAATCAGTCCAATAGAAGGAAATGAAGTTTTCAAAGTGATTGCATGGAGGCTACAGAGTTGGGATTCATAGGGTCTGTTTGCTCTCCGGCACCGATATCCTCTGTGGCCTTTGGCAAGACACTGAGCCAGTTTCCATTTCAGTTTCCCTGCAGGGTAAAATGGGATTTATATAGTGTTAGACACGTCAGCTATGTAAGTCTTGTTCTTTTATTTCCTACAGCAGTTATATGAGTCCCACTCACTTTAAAAGAGAAGGTTTCTGGCATCATTTGGTACCACACAAATGCCAATGCTAAATCCTAACCCTTTACAGGAGGAAATTGGTCTTCTGGTTAAACCTGGTCTCAAGAGCATGAACCGTGCAAGAGCTGAGCACCATCTTTAGCTGGAAGAAAAGATGCAAAACAAAGTGACAAATACTAAATATCAGTCAGGTCAGCTACAAAGCGACTGCAAACGACTCCAGGATTACACTGATACAAGAATACAGAGCACACACTACTTCCTTGGCACCATAAAAAGCAAAAAAAAATCAGCAAAAGGCAGCCAAACAAAGCGAAGCACCTGCAGCATGAGTTTCTGTGCTTTGGCATGATCAAGTTGCTTGTAGGACAATAATTAGGAAGGGAGTTTCTAGGCTCATAATTAAAGAGTTAAGGGCTTACCAAGCCTTAAGTTGCAGATGTATTACGTGCCATAAAAGGTGTCAAGAAAAGTTCAGGATAGTTGTGAAGAAATCCTGCCAAAACTCATGTCTGAACACATTTAATAACAAAATATGTGTACATGACAAGCATGTCTGACAGTTCAGTTTTCTAGACACTACACAATGTTTTGAAGAAATGTAAGATGCTGATAGATTTGCTTCTTACATTTAATGGTGCAAAGTAAAAGGAAAAAAGTAATGAATATTGTATAACCAAAATAATACACTGGTATAGTCTCTACCTCATAAACTTTGGCAGCAAATCTTCCCCACCCCCCCTCCTTTTTTTTTTTTTTTTTTTTTTTTTTTTTTTTCCCCAAAATAACTGACAAACAGCTATTTTGATCCCATTATAAGGAGTCTTGTTACCTTGGTGAAAAGTGATAATATTCATTTCAGTTCTGGATGCTTTCCTGTCTGCTCTTCCAGCTTCATATTTGCTACTTGTCGAACCAAGCAATGCATTTCCAGTCCACTAAGTATAGCTGGATTTGCTAAAAATAGCACATTGTTTATGTGTTTCATTCTAAATGGTTAGTGGTGCTGATAAGCACAGGGGACTCACTCCTGCCAAGGCTTTGTATCTACCCAGGACCCCCTGAGATGTGAACTTTTGGGTGTGAGCACTGGGATCGTTCAGTTTTGTAGTGGTTGGAGGGAGGATGAGGGTCTAACAAAGCGGGGCAGGCAGACAACATGCTGGTAGATAAGAAGATGCCTTCTGCTTTGCATCTCCCTGGGAGTGTCTTGCAATAACATCTTCTCCTTGCTATAGGATTTAATAGCATAAGTCCCAATTCTGTGAGGCTTCGGGCATGTGCCGAACTTTTTCTTCCTGTCTACAACCCCAGAGAAGTCAGCAAGATTGCTCGAAATATCTACAGCATGTACATCTTCACAGGATCAGGACCCAATACAAACAAGCCTATGCCATTTAGTCTTGTCCTATGTGCGAGCCCAGAGCTTAATACTACAGAGCACATACCGTATACAGAATACAACTTTGCGTTCCTAACTGCAGTAACTGATTTCAAGTCAGTAAAACTGTACATGTGGTTTAGGAACGGTGAATGTGGCCTGGGAAAAGGTTAACATCAAGAGCACACTAAAGAGGCTTACAGGATGGAGTTGCAAGCATATTTTCTCAAGAAAAGCAATTAAAAATGACATGATGCTAGAATAAGTCAGTCCAGAAAGAATAACAGAACAATCACCTGCAAGTAATCTCAGGAGACGGGTCAACGCTTGGAAAAAAAAAAAAAAAGCTGCCTCACAAATTGCCCAGTGTTTAACTTGAAGTCCATTTGTTAATTTTGTAAACATTGCTGCTTCCATTTTGCACTGACACACTATTGACAGCGGGACTCTAATCCCGCCGGGAAGGAAGTATCAGGTTTCGGGCAGCTTCAGGACTCTTCTCAAGTCTATCTTCACCTAAAGGGCTTTGGCAATAGTTAGTGACAGAAGGAAACATGGTGCAATTCAGGTTCCATGGGAATGAAAACTGCCTAACATTTCAGTTTAAGTGTTTGGGAAGGTGGTGCAGTCGGTACCCACAGCAGTCTGGAGTAAGGTGGCACTCACCTTTACTAGCCCCCACCTCCAGTGATTTCATTTGAACTGCGCCCTCCAAACCACAGCCGCAGCCAACAGCAGATTTCTCCTTCCCAGTCAGCATTTACCCTGGTGTGGATTCCGGCAGATGTGCTGGAAGACCGTCATGTAGGTCCAGAGCTGCCATCTTCAGCCTGGCCTTGCTGGGGTTGCCCTATCCCACTGTCAACCATCCCCATCAGTTTCTCAGTATAATTTCGCTCACTACCTCTCCCATTTGACATAACTCATTGCTGGCTAAGCCAAAAGTGTCCTTAATAATGCAGAGGTTCCTCCAGCTGGGAGGCAGTGCTGTAGTGGTTGAACTCAATGATCTTAAAGGTCTTCTCCAACCCAAATGAATCTATGATTCTATGATCACATATTCCTCTTTTTAAGCTAAATAGTTTGAAACAGAAGATTCTGTTCTGTGACTTCTAAGCAGCTTTCCTGCTGGAGGATTAGATGTGGGTTTTTCAGGATCTGAGAAAATAAATGCCACATATATGATGCTGGAAACCATAGGCCTATATCACATTAATAATGCAGAGAGGAAGGCACCTTAGGCAACTGGTACTGAATATGTACTAAATAAAGAAGAAACTGGCTTCTAGCCTAGGCACTGCGAATCCTGGTCAGGTCATTTCAGACTACACATAGAAACAATTGCACAAGGTTTGATTAAATACAGGCTCTCGCTAGTTTTGGGCTACTAGGTCCATAGGTTAACTTTGAAGGTTAAAAGAAGTATTTTGCTTTAAAAGGGTGTACACAGTAATTTGAAAAGTGATCTGAAATCCCTCAGGCCATCACTGTTTAGCAGGTCCTGGTGAGCATCACAAACCATGAGTTATCTCCTGGAGGTGTCCCACCACTGTCAAAGACGACATCCTTAACTGAGTTGCCCCAGGCAGTGGGCAGCTTGCTGTGGGTGGAAAGGGGCACCCAGGGATCATGGGCAGGTCTGGGACATGGCTGGAGCCATACATACCACAGCCAGTGGGGCTCCTGCAGTCCTAGCTGATGCTCTCCAGCCACTCCCAAGCAAGATAAGACATTGCCACACTGGCTGCTCAAGACAAGCCTTGTGTCACAGCCACCCTCTGTATTTGCCACCTCTGCACACAGTGAGTAGGACACACTCTTTGAGGAGCACCACTGCAGGCTTCTCTGTGGGCTCATCTCAAGAAAGGGAGACTGATCACTATTAAGCAGTGTGTGAAAACATGGCTAGGCTGTGAAAACCTTTCCAGCCATCTAATGATTTGCAGTAAATTTCTGAGTGTAGGTCAAAGGACCACTTTTTCATTTCATTCCCCATTTTGAGGACACACATCTTTTTCCCTTATTTTCCCTTTTTCTTCTTCTTCTTTTTTTTTTTTTTTTTTTTTTTAAAGTCTTCCTAGTTTCTTTATTTATACCTTAGGCATATGTGGTATGAAGGACTAATCTTAGACATTTACAACCTGAGGTTGGTTTGCGGTATTTATTTCAACTTATTATATAATATAGTATGGTTTTTATTATATATGACAATCAATTTGCTGGAATTTATAGTTCTCTGACTAATATACCTTCACAACATACTTGTTCTTAATTTGTGGATTTTACGGAGGGTTTATCGAAGTTGGATTTCCCACTTCTCTTTCCACTTGCACTTTCTTTTTAGATTTCTATATGTGTAAATGCATGACAGAGAAAGAAAGAGATAATTTGAAAGCTTAATGGTCATAAAAATTGCTAGATCAGTTATCTTACAGATCAAAATCTCCAGAGCAGTCACATGGCAGCCTTCCCTGGGCTGTTGCCATTCAGAGATCATTTGGTGGAGATCCCCTTAACCTTTGAGTTTGGACCCCCAGGCAGATAAAATCTTTTGAGCACATGCAGGACCAAAAATTGGAATTGCACCCCAGTGTCTGCAGGGGAGAAGAGGCCAAGTGTGAGCATGGCTCCACCCAGGCACAGACACAGAGGGTACAGCTGGATTTATCCCTCTCTGGCTAATCACTCTCAGCACTGGCACACATCCTCTTTTCTGCACATTTTGTCACTACTGCCCAGCTCCCCATCTGTTTGCAAATGTCCCCTCTGCCTGTGGCGTATATGCCGAGATCAATGAGACTAATTCAGGAACAAAAGAAAGAACCTGGACTTGCAGCATAGGCCCACATTTTTTAAGCTCTTCCTGCACTCCACACTTCCTAATTTAAACCCTTTGGTTACGGGATTTAGGTAGCCCTCAAGCAGTGTTTCTTTGATTTTTTAGACCAGAGAAAGAAGTGTTTAATGTTCTTAGCAAACAGGATTTGATGCAATGCTGAAAGGTAAGAAGGCGGCGGGAGGAGGGGCACAGGTCAACGTCTTAGCTAAGATATTGAACATACAAAGCATAGTAAACAGGACACAAGTAGAGGCAGATTGTTGCAAGGAGGAGGCAAGAAACCTACTGTGAATGGGGCATAGATAAAAAAAGCAGGGACCTCAACCAGTGCCCCTACAGGCAGTGATTACAGCAATCGATGACTGAAAAGCATGTAACCACCGCAGCATCAGAGTCTGCCTGGGGTACCCTCCTGTGCAGCCACCTTCACAGGGGCTGTCTGGTACAAGACTAAGTTGGACACATGAAAGAAACATCAAGGCAGGACTGCTGTGAGCTGCAGAGAAAGGGTGACATGGCCCCTGATACAAGCTGGGGTGAGACCTACTGGAGCCAGAGGCTGAGCCCTGACGCACTGCTGAAAGGTCAAGGAGACAGGGAGAAGCCAGAACAGACCTGAAGACGAGGTATCTCCTACTCATCAGAACAAAGTGTGTTGTATCAGGAGAACAGACCTCAACTTTTGTATTTATTTTGATCTTCCTTCCAAGACCACAGCTTCATGTGGCATCTGACAAATGAGCTGTACACAAACTCTGCAAAAACTGAAAAAAGGAGGGAGAAGGAATGCTCAGCAAAAGGAACTCTGTAAGAGATAAAGTCTCTAAGGTATAAAAATGCCTTAACAGAAAAAGATATAATATTTTTTAAAGCTTTCCATGGGTTTTAAAATAGGGTTTTTCCCATAGCCTTGCCACTGCCCACCCTCCTCACCCAGACCGCCCCACTTTCAGGGTAATTCTGGTTTGAGATGCTGGTCTTCCCACTAAAACTACAAGAGCCATCTGGGAAATTCAGATTTGTTATTAGTCTAATTAAAAATGCATCACCTACTACCTTTTGAGAGGGAGGAGCAAGCAGCATCTCAATGAGAGAATTTCCAGGGGTGCACACTTATTGCTAAATGCCTTTTGGGTGTGCAGCCATTGCCCAGTGTCACGGACCTTGCTTTTCCTTTTTTTGATATCCTCACTGAAAAGATTATACAAAATTACTAGACTGCACAAAGACTGTAAAATGCTTTACTTCACTCAGAAGAGGGATTAAGTGTATTTTACCTTACGACACTACAGATCTCATGACACCACAAACCGGGTGAATATTTTGGGACATCTGCACTTCTGAGCTCCTGCCTCAAGCTATTCCTCATTATTTACTGCTAACTAATGAGCAGTCAGGTGGCTGATTCTTTTAACAGAGGGCACCGTTTAGACTGCTGTATACCCTCGAGCGCCATTTACCATCTCACACTTTGGTCTGGGCTTTTCATTTAAGCAAATATCTCCCTTCCTTGAAACACTGCTGGATATAACAGATAGAGAGGCAGCCATGTACCAAAATAGACATATTTCTAAACATTTCCAGCTGCCTTTAGGGCCTATATAGTATATGAGGTGAGATACTGTGAGGTTTCACCACACAGTAAAGAGCAGCCAAAGGGCATTTTCTAAACTTTTTTTCCCTACTGTCTTCCATTTGATGAAAGACTTGTGGTTAAACCTTTATCTTCTATAAACATTTAAAAGTAGGTTACCTTTTATTTTCACGTCTCACTTCTGTTTCATTAAAAGACAGGTTTTACTGCAGTAATTCAGGTGATTGATACTTTGGATCACCTTCAGAAAATAGATGTTAATGATCTGTATCTATGTCTGTATTCCAGCACAGATGTGTGCACAGATGTATTTGCGTGCAAGATGCCCACAAAACAGTGTTTCTTTCTGATGGCATTTTTTCTTTGCTTTTACATAAGGCAGCCCCTACACATGTGGTATGGAAACCTCTAGGAGCGGCATTTTTGTGAGACTGCTCTGACTCTCCTCTCCTCCTCCTCCCACATCCCAGCAGGTACTTCTACGCCAACCAGCTGATTTTTAAACACTGGAACTTTGCTGATTCTGTGGCACACATATGGATGTGGTTCATAATCAAGAGAATCCTCAAACAGAAAAAAAAAAAAGGCTTTTTCTCTGCCTCCTTTGAGTGACTTGTCCACCACAGCTGGTGTCTCTATGGTGTCCCTAGATTCTCTCCCAAAAGTCCTGCCACAGTCTCACCATTGAAGAAAAGAGGGAAAACAGAGACCCTGCAGATAGGCAGACATTTTTTGGCATTTTTAAATCGTTATTGCAAGTAACAGTGCTCAGCACAAGTGCACAAGGCAGAGTAGCTCAAGCACCGGCTGGAGATTCATATTAGCAATGCCATTGTAAACCACACATCTAACAGGGACCACTGGAAAATTGAAAATGAGAAAGGCTGATGTTAATGATTTACTCTTAATAACACTGCCCCCTTCTCCCTGTGAAAAAACTGGGCAGCAGTTGCTGTCCCTCTACTCTGAATATACAGGTCGAACAGGAAGGCGATACTAATATTTAAGTAATGCCTAACATGTTTCAAAAATCAATACTGAATCAAGCTGCACATCTACACGAACATTAATTCTTCAATGGCCTGATAGATAATAATTTGATATGTAAACTGTTAATAAAACTGAAGCTCATACAAGAAAGCTGAAATTAGTCAAAAGTCTCCAAAAGCTACAACAGATTTTAAACCTTCCTTGTGCTTAAGAGTTTTGTGGGGTTTTTTTTAATTTTTTTTTTTTTCCTTAGCAACAAGACCCAAAAGACTAGAGATGCCAGAAAACTAGGAACGTATTTTAAATGAGCTGTGGAAATCTCCCGCTGTCCCGTGTCTCTCTGTCTGAGGCTGTGACCTTCCTGTCCCAGTGTCATGTGTCTGATCATATAAAGAAATAATTCATAGTGCACTTCTTACGTTTTACATATTAATTAAGAGATTAAAACCATGTCACATTCCATTTCAATTTTATTTAATTCTAATCTAAACATACATTGAAAAATACTTCTTTTTTTTCTTTTTTTTTTTTTTTTTTATCTGACAGTTTTTTACATTTATAAAAGACTGAGAAGCTGACCTGGGGAAAACAGTTATTGGTGCAGACAAGGCAGATTACATCATTTATCTGTTAAAGAACGAGACCCATCAAAAGCACAAAGCATACAGAAATGTCAGTATAACAAAACTGTCTGAAATATGTTTTAAATAAGAAGCAGCCTACTAGGAAAGTATCAAAGAAACAGCCAGAAGAAAACCCCTAAATGACCAAATCTCGAAACAAAAGATCTGTGAAGTGAATCAGTGCTTCTGTTTACTAACCTCAAACAGTTTTCTTCAGATAAAAAACTTTTACATAAAAGTAATTTCCTGAAACAGGTAACTAAGGCTGCCATAGCCTTAACTTAAAAGAGATTCTGTTTTGAATATCTGTGCTTAAAATTGTGAAAAACAGATCAGCTCTTTCTTCTCGGTAAACTTCATCTCCCTTTCTAATATTCCTTTCAGTGATACTAATGCCAGAATACTAACTCAAACGATGGGTGAATCATCATCAGAGAACCCAGGAAAAAAAGAAAAAGGAAAAAAAGAAGAGATGACAAAGTGAAACCCCAAGACACAGCAGACAGGTGCTTCTGCAAGAGAGGCCCACGATTCCAAATATCAGTCCCGAAAGCTGCAGTGTGCCTTGTGTTAGAAACTCACTTTGTGATTAATTGATGGCACTTCTGTCTCCTGAGCTTTATTTTGAAGGTTTTAAAAAGGCTCTTGAGGGAAATACAGATTTCTCTACTGAAAGATGAGGAAGTTGCAGATTCTCTTTCTTGCTACTGTTTAGCTTCATGAGTTCACTTTGGATAGTTACTGGATGTTTCAATTCATCAGCAGCCTCAGCCAGGAGGGGCTACGGCCATTCAGTGAAGAGTGATGTGAGCTGTGGGATCTATAGAATTGGTGAGGAGCACAAGGTTTCTCTCCTTTTTCTTTTTTTGTTTTTTTTTTTGTCTGTTTCTCAGCGCTGATAACCACTATCGCCCTCAGATAGCGCAGCTGAATATGAAGATGTAAGTATTAGCAGCTTTCAGATTTGCCTTTTTATCCAAAACTGAATGAGAAGACAGCTGTGAGCTCCTGAGCTATTCCCTCCCGGAGGAGCTTTTTCACCAGAGCCTGACTCTCTGGAGAACAGCTCACAGCAGCTTTGATTGCAACAAGGCCTGAACACCATTACATGGTTTTAACACACATTTCGGATGCAGGTGCTGAGGTACGTGAATGCTTGTGAGCAGATTAGAGCAAACTGTTGGGAAAGAGTAAAATGGCTGCAAACAGTGATGCACTTTGATGGTGGATGCCCTGCCAGACCTGGCCACAAGACAGAAAGGGCAGCACCCTGCACTCAGGAAAGCTGTACTCCTCTCTTCATGTAGTTCAAGCCTGAAATGTCTTTTTAGACGTGCTTAGCCATATTTAGGTTTATAACATCTCCTAAGCTGCTTCTTTGTTTTTTGGCATTCAGATCGAAGGTTTCTGATTATCCATTTTTCAGGAAAATTAGCAAAGAGCTAGTCTCTCTGTAAAGAATAAGGTGAGGTAAGTACACTTCTGCACTGACCTGTGCTCTTAACCTGCTAAGTAGTTTGCTTAGAAAATGGGAGAAATACTGTTAATCTCATTTGCTTTCTCTTGATGTCAAATATTTTCCCAAACGTCTTCTACTGAGTGCAGAATATGCTACCCATTGAAATATATGATTGCTAATGGAAATGATACATTTCTGCTTATTTCTAGATTTGATTTTATGCTGGAACTTATGCTGCAGTTCCATTCTGAGCACAAAAGCCTCTGACCCAAAGGCTGTCAGACAAACAACAGTGTCCACTCCTTGCACACACATACAGAAAATACAAAAATCTAGAATAGTTGTCTTGTCTGGCCATTATTCTAAACCTTTAGCTTTGCATCAGGGAGTCCTAGTGAGCTTGTTTCCACGGTGGACCCAGTACTGTTACATGTCTGATTTCTGGTGCCAAGTCATTAATCAAAACTGAAAAGCAGATACAAAAAAAACCCCAAACGCTTCTACTTGGGGTCACACTAGGTCTTCATCAATGGATAGTCTCTCTTTCAGCTCCCTTATTGTCATCAATCTCCTTTAGAAACATCTCTTAAAGGAAAAATTTTACTAAAATGCTGCAGTCTTCATCTCTCATGGTTGCTGATCCTTTCTGGCTCCATAGTATCACTAGGAATTAATTATTTCATTTCCCTTTTTAAAGAACAGAGAGATTCTACATTTTTGAGCATAGTGAAGGGAGGCTGTTACCCATGAGCTGGAAAAGCTGTTGGAAATGGCAAGGCCAAGTGAAGGCGCCACATTGCCAGTGGGAAAAGAGAAGTGTTGACATTAGTTCTGTCATAAGATATCACACTAATTCCTTTTTTTCAGACCACCACCATCCTGCTGAAAGGCCAAATCAGCTCAATTCTTAGGCATGACAAAACTCAGCACAGCACTAAATGTGTTGCAGTGAAGAAAAACCCTGCCACACCTTGCTGCTTTCCTGGAACAAAACATTAACTTGCTAAGGGAAAAGGCAGATGTGGCTGCTGAGGAGGTGGTTCAAGTCTGGAGAGGCAATTTTATCCCCACTCTGTGGCCAGGTCTGACAAAGAAGGTTTCCAAAACTATGCCACCTGGACCCGTTAGCAATGACCTCAAGTTACACGTTATACTATTACACACTTCAGATCATGTCCACCACAAGTGGCACCTAAAACCAGATATTAAAACTACATGGGAGGTATCAGTCCTTACCATTATTTCCTTGTCACCATAGGCAGATGGGATGTCCCAAGACATTTTTCCTGTGGCTCTGAACTTTGTAATGAATAGTGTTGGACAGTAGCATTCACACTTGCTTTGGCCAGTAGAAGACACAGGACAACAGAGAACTAACCTGTGACCGTCACAAGACAAACCTCCTTTGTAAAGGCTCAACTTGGCATCAACTTCTCCTGCCAGAGCCTAAACACTTGCTTGATGAGGTAAAGCCACACTTGTAGGTGGTGGCTGCAGAGAAATGCAGGTGACATTGCTCAGTAGGAGAGACCCTGACCTCAGCACAACGTGAATATCCAGTCACTCTGGGCCAGGTCTAAAGCCTGTTGAAGTCAATGGATACTAAGATTGCAAGTTAAATGCAAACTGTTTTCTGATTTTCTAATCAAGATAGCTTGAAGTCACGAACAGTTTACTAAAATTACTAGCAGCAGTTTCCCAACTAATTATTGATTATTGCACATAAAATTTTATACAGTAATGCATGGTGGTCCCATAAAACAATCTTTATGTTTTAAGACAGACTTAGAGTATTTGGATTAGGAAAAATTTGTCTCATTTTGAGTCACATTTTCAAAGACTTATACACCAGTTTGCTCTCTGGAAAAGTCACGTGCAGAAGTGGAGTCATTACTGACATTATTGCAACTGCTTGATTTCCACTTCTCTGTACCTGCAGAGACAAGAACACGAGTTTTCAAGTTGCTGAGTGAAACCACTTGACATAACTCTTTCTGGCAAAACTCCATCCACATGCAAATAAAAAGCTCAGTCTCATTACAAAGGGAAAAAATAGTGCTGATTTTTAAGTGATTAGTAGCATACACTCCATTAAAAAACATGAGTTCGGATTACATTTGTAAGACATTGCATCTGCAAGGTAACGAGGGACACCAGTGCTAGCCAAGATTACAACTGCATTTTGAGGCCTCACAATACCCTTGAAAACTTGGAGGGCTCTTCTTGCCAACCCTTCTGCCAGGGCAGCCGCAGCGGCTTTCACATACACTTTCACATATACTACCTGGAGGAAAACAACACTTTCAGTCCTGCTTATCTGCTTTGTTCTGCAACAGCTTATCTTCAGAAAGGGGCTGTTTAACCAGCATTTGTCAAAGCTCTGACCTCCTGCAACAGGGGTCCACAGCACTGGTACAATAAAAATAATACATTTGTACATGTAGACAAAAGAGTTCCTCCTTTTCCTTCGGTGGTGTCATGTTGGCTTGTGTGCTCCCTTCAGAGATGCTAACAACTGGCAGCTCTGCTCAGAGAGATCACTGATCTAATTTATTTTTCCTTCTCCCTTTAGGGAATGCTATCACAACGCTCTAAGATCATTGCCTTGTACATCTCACTCCCCTCCCCTGATGAAATGGCTTTGAAATGTCACCACCTGATCTGCAGGGGAAGCTGCATCCTCACAAGCCCTTCCATTAACTATTCCTGTTGACAGCTCATAGCTTCTTCACCGAGCTGTCTCTCCTTACCCAAGGGGGTGCTTCTACAGGGCCTTCGCGGCTGGCTTTTAACAGTCTCGTAATCACAGCTCACAATGTGCTGGTTGACAAACTCCTGTTTTATTAATATCTTATCCTCAACACTAGCTTTTACGTTATGCTGCTCAGTTTTAACTCAGAGACACTATTTCCATGCCATCTCTTGATGTGTCTAGGGCTTAGCAGCTAGAAACATGTTTGGAAACCTAAATAACCCCACATCTGAGACTTCAGATTATGCTATTTCTTCTCCTCATTTTTGAGGCATTTGAAATGCTTTCACAAGATGGAGAGGAAATTTACAGGTTTGTGCTTGTTCTCAAAGAGTATTTGTTAAGCAACAGCTCTTTGTAGATGGCTGTTTTGGGGCTGTATTTAAACTGGAAAGCATCTTGGAACAGTTGGATGGGAAACGTGTTACAGGTGAACGCAAACAGTCATCTGGAGGAGCTGTTCTCTGGGGGCTGCCAGCCTGTCCTAGCAGGAGAACGTCAACATTGGCTTGAAAGCCATAATATATAATAAAACACAGGAAGCCCTTTTCTGTTATTGCTGCTACAAACTCTGGCAATTTTCTGCGGCACGCAACATTCCCCACCCTTGTGTTTGTGCATTCTTTGGGATTCATGATGACTTCTCTATTCCAGCTCTGAGAAGTAACATTTTAAAAAACTAAACATTAAATTTCTCTTCCTTTCCAAGATGGCAGATACAGCATGACTTTCGACCTTTTGACACACTATGTGCATGGTCTCCCATGGCAGCATCTCTTAGTACCACCCCAATTACCCATCAGCAGAGCTGTTGGGCATCAACTGTTGTGATGGGCCAGAGAGCTGGTGCTTTTACAGCTCTTTGCCTGACAAGGTAGAGCTTTTCCATTTCTCACACTAAGACCAAAAAAATGGTAGCTTGTATGTTAGTGGCAAAAGTATCTATTTCAAGATAACTTACTCTCTGTCTTCAGGCAGAGTATTCCCTTTAAAGATCAATTCACAAACTCAGCTTTTCTTGGTCTATGAGATGTTCACAAGAGCTTACTGCTCCCGGGATTTAACATGCCAAATTTTGCATTTTCCCACCCTTCTCTCCAATTTGGTCATGCCAAATACAAGCTAGATTATTTACACTTTAACACAGTAGCCCTGTATATTTCAAAACAAAACTGATTACCTTATTCAGAAATGCATGTTCATTTGCCATTTTGTAACCTTTTCTCTTACCCGTATAAATATATAGTCAGATTCTGCATCATGGAAGCAAAACACTGCCCCTTTAATTAAAAAAAAAAAAAAAAAAAAAAAAAAGAACAATTTAAAATGATACCTAAAACTAGAATTGAATACACATACTCTACAGAGGAGTGTAGGCACTTGTTCATTAATCTCTTGTTGTTAATTAAAATGCATGATGATTTTTTAAAAATGCATCATTGAAAACAATGTATTTCTATAAATTCACAGTACTAAATTGCTGAGGGTAGACACATGAAAGTTATTCACTGATGCACTGTTATTATTTCATGACAGCTGCCAGAATATCTTTATATAGAAACATTTACGTGTATGTATATATATGCATGTATTTATTTAATTATATATATATATGCACGTATGTCTATATAAAAGATAAGCACAATGCAACGAAGACTTGATATAAAAAACTTGGCAACTGTAGAAGGCAGGTGTTTCCCATGGCTCTCTGTTAAAGAGCATACTGCAGTTAATGATGCTGTGAAAGACTGCCTGGAGACCAGAAACATATGCATCAACAGAAGACTACAGCCATGAAAGACCTGCAGGTATATGAGTAAAAAAACAAGGCCAAGCATCAGTGCACTCAACACACTCAATCCTACATCTAAAAGCATCTTTAAACAAAGAAGTTGTTGTCTAGAATGAAATACACACCGGTAATGTGGGAGCTGCAAACATTGCTACTTCCGCTCTGGAATAAAATCAAAGGCGAAGGGCCGGATTCCTAAAAAGTAACGTTCAGTCTCCCACTTTTCCTCTTAGGTTACATCCAAGGGACAGTAAAGCATAGAATCAGATTCTGGTCTTCCAGTCGTATGAAAGACACCATTGAAGTCACTGTGTAAAACTCAGCAGCTCCCTACCATGCAATTTTCTACATAATTTGTGCCATTTCCCACCGGAATTAATGGTAGCCCTGAAAATCTCCTGAATTCAAGGCTTGCACTGTGGAACTGATGCACAGCTGCGGAGAGAACAGAATGAGGGGGAAGACTTGCCATACCCAATGCTTCCCCTGGGGAAGCCTCCTGCCTCATGGCTGCTCTGCAGCATTAGCTATGGTACTTTCTGATCTGGAACCAGGGTTTGCCACTTGTTATCTCTTAATAACATAAATAAAAAGGTAAAAGAAAATGTGAACATGCCCACCTTGGTTAAGGGGACTGATCACTCGTGGTATGTAGCACATCTGGCCAACAGCAGAGAACCAGGCAGTAACCGTGTCAGGGAAACACAAGCCTGGGGAAGCAGTCCAGCCTTGCAGCCTAGGCCGCCCCATCTCCCCAGGCTCACCTCTGCTCACCAAAGCCAACCACTGCCCCCACCTAGGCTCAGCTCTGCCTTTTTACAGTCAAAGATAACATACGGCACAGCAGAAGTGATGTACAATATGCCTGGCTTTACAAATTTGAAAGTGAGAAATAGGCTATTTCTAGCAGTAAGTGTTGCTCTTCCTAAAAAATTATAATATTTTCTTTGAGTTATTTAAAAAATAAAAATATCTGGCTCCCTCTACCAATGTTATTACCTTAAAACCCAAACATCTCCCTCAGGAAATGATTTTCAATGCAAGAAAATAGCAAACACAAGTTATTTTCAGGCGAGTGGATTTTATCTAGGGTTCTAGCAATTTAACTGAAGGCTAGAAACTCCAGCCATATCATAACCCACATAGTTTCCTTCTGTTTACCTGTACAGGCTCTAATCACCTGTGAAACATCTGTTGGTACTCTGGCATTACTGGCAAGACACCAAAATAACCATATTCTGTATAACAAACAGTTGCAGTTTCCATCTCTCTCCTGGTCTGCCTGCTTCAGCTTGCAAAGCCAGAATAAACCGTTCTTGCCTTCCAGCATGAGAGAAATGTCCCTTCAAGGGTGTGACAGAAACTAGAATTGCACAATTACAGTGTTTCTTCAAAAATATGTATTTGGGTAATTTTCAGTTCCTGTATGAAAGAGTAGCAGCAGACGATAAAAAATAAACCACAGTCAGAGCAGCAGAGTTAAATTCCAAACCTTTTTGTACAGAAACTCAGGAGCAGTCAAGGAGACCAGTGGCTACACCCTTCAGATTTCTAAAATACACCTTTTGAAGCCCTTTGTTTAAGCACAGATTTGTTTCCAAGTTCAGAGGCAACTGTACACCAGCAAGAGAACAGAACCACCTTTGCAATGTGTTTTACATAAATGCAGGGAGCGACTGCCCCTCTCCTATGGGGTCTGCAATCAGAGTAGATACAGCAGAAGAGGAAAGTGATGGTGAGAAGCAGACAAGATTTGGAGGTAAAGTGGCTTCTTCAAGATGACACAACAGGCCAGAGCTGGAAGGGAGTCCCTTCACCAGAGTGGATTTTTTAGCAGAGATTATGGTCAAAACACAATCTCCTTTTTCTATCATCTTTCCCATCCCCTTGGCTTCTCCTTGATCTCTACAGTGGACATTTCACATGAGGTGAAGGAGCTCTCAGTGCAGCGAAGGTGCTCCCACCCCTCAGGGAGCACCTAACACCCCCATGGCCCCACCTGGACTTCGCCAATGCTGTCCAGCCCCACCAGCATCTCCTCCTCCCTGGAGATGGGGATCAAACAGAGATGTCCTGTGGCTGACACGTAATGTGAGACCCTGCCGCGATGGCAGAGATGCCGGCGTGTACCGTAAACCTTCAGCTGCCATATGCCCTGCAGCTAACCATCTTACAGGTCCATAGGGAAAAAGGCAAAATAAAGCTATTAGCGTTAGACATATGGTGAGAGAATACAGGGATTTGCAACACAGACATATTTACTTCATTGATTAAGATCAGTAAAGTTAACTCAAGAGCAAAGACAAAAAAGCTCATCATATACATCTATTTTCAACTTATAACTTACTCTCTCCTATTTTTTCCCCTTCTCAAATCTTTCAAGATAAAAAACCAACCAACCAACCCACCCAAATAGAAGCCAACAAAACAAAAACCACAAACCAACAAAAAGCAACAAACCACACACAAATTAACAAACCCAAACAACAACAGCAACAAACACAGACGAAGAACTAAAATTTAAGAAACTTCTTCTCAGTGAGGGTGACAGACACTGGAACAGGCTGCCCAGGGAGGTTGTGGAGTCTCCTTCTCTGCAGACATTCAAAACCCACCTGGACACATTCCTGTGTAACCTCATCTGGGTGTTCCTGCTCCGGCAGGGGGATTGGACTGGATGATCTTTTGAGGTCCCTTCCAATCCCTGACATTCTGTGATTCTGTGAAACAAACAAACCCCCAAAAAACAACGATAAGAACAAAACCCAAACAACAACAACAAAAAATCAACCCACAAACAAACTAAGACCAAACAGCTTCCCCAGGGGAAAGTCAAGAAGTGTGGTCCAACTGGCTGAAGAAAATAATGTGCTTTCCTGTTGCTGAAACATCTCTCACACACTTAGATTACTTCAGTTTTTCCTCAAAATTTGCACAGATGCTGCTGACCATTTCCCTTTTATACTGATAAGCTTTTTCCAGGAAGTGTTGTTTTTTTTTTTTCCTGAAACACTCCTTTCCTTCCTAAAGAAGCCTGGTTCACGTTAGAGGATGTTTCTGTCAGAATGAAGTCAGAAAGTTATTTTTAAGATGAAAATCTTGTGTAGAAAGTGGCTCTCCAACACCTGTGAAGAAGGGAGTTCAGAAAAAAAGCCCCAAAACCTATACAAATACACCTTATTGCCTTAGTGGTTTGTGTAGTGAGGTTTTTGTTTGTTGTTTTGGGGGGTTTGTTTTGTTTTGGTTTTGTTTGTTTGCTTGTTTGTTTTGTTGTTGGGTTTGGTTTTTTCTCCCTATTTTGTGGGGTTTTTTTGCTTTGGTTTGGTTTGGTTTGGTTGTTGTTTTTGGGGTGGTGGTGTATGTGTGTGTATTTTGTTTTTTTTAGTGTAGTTTTTATTTTATGAAGGACAGGGGGTTTTATAGCTTTTAATAAATATAATTGACTGGGCTTATCTCACTTAGAAAATATTCCTATCAAATATTGTAAAAATATTTTCGTATGACAACAGCATATAGAAACAGAAAGTAACTCCCATCAGTGACAAGAATTTTGTCATATGCTATCAGCTTATTGGTTTTTGCTCTGCACTGAGATCACCCACATATGTGTTCAGCAGGTCTGAAATGAGAAGCATAAACCAGTCTGGAGGACTGACAATTTGCTGAGACTGTTTCCATCTCTGCCTCTCATAAAGTCATTACAAAAATTGCTAAAACAATATTGAAAGAAAATCAAATAAAACATAAAGGCATCTTAAAAGAAATAATAAACTCAGTCAAACACTTGATATAGTGGGATGTGAGGAACAGTGGTCGATGAAACAACATAGTTAATAATCTGGAAATTGAGATCTGTATAGCTTGTGAGGATGTAAGATCAAAGAACACATCTTCTGGGACCTCCCTGGACTTAAGCTCTGGCATCTGCTTTACACAGAGGAATTAAAAGGTTAATACAAGTCTTGGGATGAGATTTTGTCTCCTGAAACTATGACTAATAAGCACGCATTCCATATTAATCATATATACATAATAACAATTTAATACATGCAAATATTTATAAGACATAATGCTGCAAAACAAAAGCTGTCTGTCTGCATACGAGTGCCAAGCTTCTCTTGACTTTACCAGTGGAAGATCAGGCCACAAGTTTAAATTAATATGTGATTGGTGAGATTATCCTAGGGGAAAAAGAGCTCCTGGGAACAAGGGAGAGCCACTCGGAGAGTTAGGACAACTCTATCACGTGATTTCCAAATCAAAATTACTGTTTTTCTATAACTTGAGACACAGCCAAAAATTCAGCCCCGAAGTTTAAGAAAATCACCACTGTAGCCATCAAACTGCTGAAAGACTACAGGTCCCAGGCAAGGCTAGAAGTCCTTCTTTTTCACCCTAATTAATGCACATTTCAGTTCTCTCACTCCTCTTCACCATTATGCTCAAAACAAGAAGCCCCACCAATCACCCAGTAACTGGGAGGGCTGGAGGAGGAATCACCTGCTTCCCAGTTAAAGTCACAAATCTGACTTGCTTGTCCAGATGTGACTAAAATGTTTCACAAATTAGCAGACACCCACATGCAGCAGTTGTTTTAGCAGTGGCACGTTCCTCATGGTTATTTCCAGGCACTACAAAACCTTCCTCTTAGTGACATCTTCGTTGACAGACTTGCCACAAAAGCACACCTGGAGTAGTCTGAAACGGAAGAGATCTGTCAGGCTCTCATAAGTCCCTAAAGAAAGTTAAAACAAGCAGTGAGTCAGTGTGGGACAGCTATGCTTTCTGATCGTTTTTGCTGGTTCTGTCTTTTTGCTGCTCAGAAAATTTATGGCCTGCAGATTCCTGAACTGACACCTTCCCTGTTAATCGCATTCACCAGTGATATGATATAGCCATAAAAATAATGTTCAACTGACACTGGCTTAGTTTTGTATTTCTTACCCAAGTAATGCATGCAATGCAAAAATCACATTTCCTTATATGCTTCAAAGGACCCCAAGTGTATGTGTGCACACACATCCGCACATGTGCACACACAACTGTACACAGGGGCCATCTGTCACAATCAGTTTCTTAAATTTATAAACATAATTAACTCAGAGGCAGGAAGGAGCCTTGGGAACAAGGGGAAAATATTGCTAAGATAATGACTTTACTCTAAATAACCTGACAATCTCTCCTTCTTTGGCATTTTTTAATCATTTAGAAAGACAGAACATGACGAGGCAGCTTGCATGACCAGCATCACCGGTTTAGAGTTTCTCCAAGCAGCTGAATTAATACTGCTGTAGGGTAGAATAACTTTATTTTTTATGCTTAGCTTATAACTATGGAAAATCCTTTACAAGCATACTTCCTCCTAACACACAGTATCTATCCAATCTATCCTGAAGCATGAACACTGACCCATATTCTTCCTTTCAAAAATGGCAAGGATCCAAGGAGTTTTCCAGTCCTACAGTTTGAAACTTCGGCTTGGTGTTGTGTTTAGGAGTTAACTTCTTCTAACTCATTTCTGAACTATTACAGATTCTCAGAGGGAAGATGCTCATGAACAAGATCCACTGTGTCATGAACCATTTGCCTTCCTGCTGAATTTCTTAGGAATATGGGTGGGAAAAGGTAATATTGCCAGTGCAAGACACTTGCCATGAGGCAACGTCTAACCCAATACCAAGCTTTAAAAGGGGATGTGTGTAGTCCTATTACAGGGCTCTAGTAGAGTTAAAGGACCCATTCAATGAGAAGGAGAGTGTGGGAAATGACAGTGAAAAAATAAAATGAGAAAAAAGTTTGTTTATCCAGCATGTGAGCAAGTCACAGCAGGACTGCACAAACACACCAGATGACACGGTCAGCAGGGAAGGAAATACCCAGCATATAGTCCTAGGTGAGCCAAGATTATCCATTAATCTAGGACTGTAGAAAATGGAAAATATGATCATAACCCCTAGTTGAAAGGGAGGGGAAAAATCCTGGACTCTGGTAATTTCACCATGTTCAGTGAACCTTTACTGTTTTTACTTGAATTACTGAAATGATCATTGGTGTCTGTTTGGCTGCTCTTAATCAAAGACACTGAGTGGATTTTTAATGGCGTTCCAGTAAACACTGCAGTAAAACAGCACTAAATTAAATCATAACAAGTCAGCAATCTGATCAGCAGATACAGATCTTTATGCAAGTATTTTACTTCCTTTTCACTTAAAAAATATCCCAACATTTTCTTCCACCATCCTAGAATTTGCTCCATTAATTGTTCTATAATTCACATAAAAACAATAAAATCAAAGGGGTAGTAGCTCTGTCATCCTCTAAGTTCAACTAAGAGATGTATACATTTAGCTTATAGATATGCAAAGACAGTCTGAAAACATTATTGTTATTAAAGAATATCTCAGAGCAGTTTTTGCACAACAGGTTTTTGTTCATTAAACAGCCAGCTACTGCATACAGCCAAGTTTCTGAATCCAGACTGAACTTGAGAGCAGCTCAGCCCAGAGAGGGCTGAGAGTGCTCTGCGCATTTCCAGAAAACACTTTTCACTGGTTAGGATTGGGTTTTTTTTACACATGAGACAATTTGGAAAAAAATAAAAATGGAAGGTAGGAGATAAAAACTGAAAGTTAGGGAAACATCGTTCATAGACAGATTTGTGGGATTCAGTCCAGCATGTCATCACAAGAAGCTCTCTAGCTGCCTTCATACATTTGAAGCAGCTCTCATTACAGGCCAGTTCTATCTGATGGAAGACATTTATCTTATGATCAATGTGTAATTATGCTCAATGTTAAAGAGCCATTTTCTTCTTGAGCAACTCTGAAAGATGAAGTAGCGTATGAATGTTTCATAGAACATACTTCATTGAAACACACTGAAGAAAAAGATATATTAATTTCAAGAAATACATGTCTGATTATATTGGTTTCTAAGGTTTCCTATATCCTTCCATTTATATTTCTGTTCTTTTTCTTTTCCAAGAGGTTCCACAAAGCTTTCCCTACCTGGTCTCTTTTGGGTTCTTTTAAACCTGCTTGAAGTCCAAACCTCATCCCACTGCTGTTGATTGTTACCGTGTTTTCGATTGGTCCCCATCCCTTCTTTTTGGCAGTGCTGTCAAATCAGTGAACATCCACGAGCAAAGTTTTCCTAGAATTATGATTTGCATAAATTTCCATCAGGCTCCAACTTAGACTGGGGCTTTTCCTTATATCACAGCTACCAGGTGCACCAGTGCAGCCACTAGCACAGACAGGCAATGCTGGCATTCTCACCCACAGAGCTTGGCAGTTTTGAGGCATAATGAACTTCAGAACTGAAGATATTCTTTTTTCCCCCCTCCATTGTTTAATTTTTATTTTACTTATGTATGCAGGCTGATTGACTGCTGTCTTAAAGTTGTCCTGATTTGAAGGCCCCATTAACTATGGGAAACTTAAATTTAAGATCACTTTTTCAAAATAACAGAAGTTGCCTGGAACAAACTCCTTGAACCATTACTATTACAATAAATTTCAAATAAAAGTAAGGAAATCAAAGGCAAAAAAGGCAAATGGATGATCGTTTGTTAAAACTGACTGCTTCTAAGAAGAACATTTTTACAAGTACTACAAAAAGCAATGAAAAGGTTCTCAGCAGAATTTATTGAAATATCTCCGGGGAAAATCCATTAGAAATACATTTGCAATCAGTCCAGTATCAAATTTCAACTGTAAATATGGCAATTAAGAAGGTCAAGTTACCCGAGGTTTTGCCACAGTGAGATGAACTGTTAAAAGTGAATTTATATTGAGATTATTTTGTATACAAGTTATGCCTTTTATTCTCTATTAAAACACATCACACATTTTCTTACATGTTACATGGCACTATATTCACAATAACAGGCTACCGAAATAATGACCCATTGTTGGCTTCCTTACACTTTGGAATTGTGCTTGAATCTGATGTGCTGATTAGCTGAGAGTTAAATCCATGCCAATAAAAGAATGGCTGTAAATTGCTGGATGAGTGTAAATTACACCCCCGCCAGTGGTGTAGCAGGGGAAAATATGTAACTTGATATTATGAAGTGTCCTGCTGTGACATAAATGGAGTGGAAAGGCATTTAGTCCAGAGAGGACCATAAATGTTTTAAAGCCAAAAAATGCCCACGTAATGTATATGGGTAGAAGAGTGATGAAGGAAGTGACAAAAGTGAAGGTGGTTATCTAAACTCTAGTGCTCTGTGGTTTCACAGTAAAGCTCTGCTGATACATCTATTCAGGGAACTGTGCAGTGAATGAGATATATGAATTCAGCGGGATTTAAACCACCTCCCAACACAACAGAAAGTAGCTTATTCTGAACCCGGATCAGTTTGCCACAGGCCCACATCTTTCCCCACTGGAGCAGTGTGGTGGTAACACATAGCATCTCCAGCACAGAAGTGCAACACATACCTGTGCAACTGCAAACTTGTGTAGTGTATATGGCTCTGGAAACAGAACCTGCCTGCACATACCTGAGTGAGGAGAGCCAGCATCTCTTGCTGAGGAGGGCTGCGATGGGACACAGACCCATGCAACACATAGGAGAGAATTGACAGCTGGGCGAAAGAGATTGTGCTGGAGGCATGAAAAAAGTAAAAAGCTTAAAAAGAGATGGCACTAGGAAAATGGAAATGGAACACAAAAATATAGGGGGGCGGGAACAGAGCAGGTGGTGCTGGGAAAAGCAAACAACTTGCAGCCCTGAAGAAGACAAGAGTTGAAAGCTTTCAGGGAGCAAGTAGTAACCAACCCCAGAGGACAACCTCCAAAGAGAAGATGAGGTCTCTGGAGAGGCCACAGAATGAAGGAGGCACTGAAACCCCACCCACTGTCTTCCACACACAGCCACCAGGTTCAAAAGACTTTTTATTTTGTGCAAGGAGAGTGGCCCTTAGAGTCACTAAGTCAGGACTGGAGAGAAGCATAAAAATGGCTCCTTTGGGTGTTTTGTTTACCTGTTCCCCAGCACGGTGTTTTCAAAGCACTTCAGAGCCATCAAAGATTTCTTCTCACAATGCCCCTCTGGAGGCAACATAGCATTGTTATTTCCATCCTGCAGGAAGGAAGGCACAGAGGGTTGGTGTTACTTGCCCACATATCATAAGACGCCTGAAGCAGAGTGAGGAAGTGAGCTCAAGTTTCCTATGTCTCCACTTCATATCCTGCTTTGTTCTTCTCCACTTGTCTCTCATCCCTTGCAAACGGGTAACAATGGGAAAGGTGCCACTTCTGTGCTCAGTAATAAAACAATAATGAGGGTCAACTTAGAGAGTCACAGCTGAGTCCGATCTTGCTTCCATTTAAAACAATGCCTAAAGGAGTCTGAAACTGCTTTAGGTAGAGCTTACCAAATGTCCCAAAAGCCGTCATTCATTTTGGAGAGGGAATAACTTCAGCCAAAAAGACACCAAACCTTACTGTCAAGTCAACAGTAAACCAAATGCAATTAATTAAAAATATATAGTTAATACATGATATTCACAGAATCACACAATATTAAGAAAGAATAGATAGTAGTTGATAATAATGCAAAGTTATGAAATTGAAAAATAGATAAGAGGAAACAAAGAGTTCAGGAGAAATATAGGACTGATAGATTTCAGAGGGAAAGAAAAAGAAGACTTTTTGTGTCTAGAAACAAAAAATTAGTCTCAACATGTCCTT
The DNA here is from genome assembly GCF_963082525.1 of Nesoenas mayeri. Lineage (NCBI taxonomy): Eukaryota > Metazoa > Chordata > Aves > Columbiformes > Columbidae > Nesoenas > Nesoenas mayeri. Next base: position 92,156,602 of record NC_137544.1, on the reverse strand, counting down.
GTCCTTGGTGTGAAGGAAAATGTTAGTGTGTTTATACTGTAAAAAAAGTAAAAGTATCTGTTATCTTTTCTGGTTTAATTCTTGAAAAGAAGGATGAAATACACACAAGGATGATAAAATACTGTTCAGGTAAGTGGTTAACCAAGCATGGATTTGACAGGTAGGTGAGGAATATGACCTTATGATAGAAAATACCAAAGTTAAAAGTCAGCTAGAAAAAACTTTTTAAAATCTGCTGTCCTGAACAAACTGCAGCTCTTAAAAGTGGACAAGATTTTGCAGCACTAGGAAAGTTCCAGGTAAGACAGACTAATATCAGGCTGATATTAAACAAGCAGGACAGCAGACCTAAATAAAATAGATAAATAAAGCCTGTACAAGAAGTCTGTTCTCATTTTTATTGACATTAGGAATGTGATTGCTAAAAAAAAAAGGCAAAACAAAAAATCTATAAACATTCACAAAGCATTTGAATCAGTACAACAAAGACTCTAATTAGCACTGCACATGATCAGTGAACTACATGGCAAATAGCTATGCACAGTATAACAGACAGACTTCAGAAAAAAGGCATTGATGAGGACCTGGCATTCACTGCTTCAACAGGAATCTGAGCTAACATGGATGATATTAAAATTTTCATCAATATACCAGTAGTAAACATAATATTTCTGCTGCTGTTATGTGTGGATAACAGAAAACACATACTGTAAAAAAAAATTATCATGAGAACTTAACAGTTTTATCCAATTATCTGGAGCGTTTGACTGACCAAAAGGGTGACAGACACTCAAAAGCAGTGACTCAATGCTACAAAAACAATGAAAGGAACTCACTCAAAGGTTTGAAGAAATTTTCTTACTCCCAGACTGAAAAAGGCATTTCTTGGCCTTATCTTTAAAAACTTTAAATTTTTTTTACTCTTAAAAATTATTTTTCTGCTCTTTTATTTCCCTTCTGTTTTAGCCAATTTTTCCAGTGTGATAAGTGTAAAAAAAATTTTAAAATCTACTTCTATTTTTTTTTTTTCAGTGGAAACACCAGTGCAGAAAGTATTTCTGAAGATTAAAAATGCTTTATGTAAAAGTAAATTTCATTCAGGTATTTTTTAATCACATTTGTTCTCATTGTCCACATACTTTTAGTTGGGCTGCGATGGGTTTTTCCCCCAGTGTTACAATTTGAAGGAATTCTACTCCAGTGTTCTGCCTGATCCATGCTGTTGCTTTACGTGTATGATCTGGGTCCTTTTTTACAACCTCCTGTAGATCCAGCCTTATGGCCATGAAGCAAAATATTTTATGGTTGACTCCTCACATTCCTATGAGGAATTAATTTCCAGTTGTCGTATTCCTTTCCATTGCCCCGCTTGCTCACACAAATGTCCTTATGAACAGAAAGATCATGTGCAGCTTCAGAAAAATAATGAAAATCAGGATATTAATGATTCCTGTAATTCTGTAACAAACATGTTTCCATTTCCAACAGTGTCTGACAAAAATTACAATTCTGTTGCTTCCTCAGAAATAGATCCTACTGGATCTATTACAACCAGCAAATTTGTCATCCCCACTAGCTTTAAATATCATCCACATCATTCTGCACTGATACATGTAACCTCTTCTCTTCCCATACTGATGCCCATATGTTTAGATGCTAAGGTTCCCTTCAAACTCATTATACAGGCAAAGAGTGCATAAGATGAGAGTAACATCTTAATTAGCAGTGTCACTGACACATTTTCTGTGAGAAAACCTTCCACTGAACCAGAAATTTCCCATATGCTTCTTTATATTGATTTACACCTGTCGTCACTTCTGTGCCAACAAAAATACCTGAACATAGTATGAAGAAAAATGTAGGATTTGTGGTGCCATCAGAACCTTCAACTGCGTGTCAGAGCGACTCCCAGCTGTCAAGCACCCAGGGAGAGATTACTACAGCTTCTCACAAACCCAAGGGAACCTCTTGCAGCATCAAAATTGTGAAGCCTGACCAATACTGTTTCAGCACCAGTCAGCACCCTGGGTAAGAAAACATTAGACTGATCAAACAGGTGTCTCCGGAGAGAGAGCAAGACTATCAGAGTATGGCCAGTAACCAGAGGATGCTCTAATCAAATAATAAATCTATCTAAAACCAAAACACTCAGTGGCCTGAGGCTCAGCAGAATAGCAATTGCTAATGATCTGCTCTCTGTGGAAAGAGCTCTTGGAGAAGGAGACATCAGAACAAGTGGCTGATAGCCACAAGCTGCAAGAAGCAGCAGCAGGCTGTGCTAGGTTAAGTGTTATGTTTCTATTTTAGCTTTCCCCAAGACGTAAACATCAAGCCGTTCAGAAAACAGTGGGAGCCCAAGAGTCTGAGAGAGGTCTTTCCTACCCCATGTCTGAATTTCTGCTGTTGAACATGGGGTGAACACACAACACACCAAGCATATCATACTCCATCTTCCTTGTAAAACTGGTGTGCATTGGCTCGGTGTGGGTCAGGCAGTCTGCCTGGTCAGCTGCCTGATCCCACTGCACTCACCCTCATTTTTCTTCTGTGTGCTGGGAGAAGTGTTTGCAAGTTCCCCACTTCTGGATGTGTCAGCCTAAATCAGCACCACTGCCTACTGTCATCATGGAAAATGTGAAATGTTAGACATAGGGCATTTCTTTTCAACAAGGAGGTGTTGATTCAGGGATCTCAAATTACAGGTGTTTTGTCACATTGACTCTCTTTACACTCTGCAAACCTCTGGTGATGCTAGCATTTGCTTCTGATGCTTCATGTGTTCTTATTTTGTGTCACTGGAGACAACTCCATCCTTCAACTGCTCTACTCTGCCATGCTAAATACCTACCAGAATCTGACCTTAAAAATGATGCTTTATTTTGGCACCTACTTGTACCAGTCTGGAGACTGGGTATAAGCTGGAGTAGTGGTCACGTCTCTCTCTACACACACTTCAGTGATGATCAGCCCAGGGCTCAGTGGTCACTCTTCTGCTCAGATGCATCTACTAGTAAAATGACCACATAAAAAACAGAATTGTATTCTAGCATGCATACATAGCTTCTCTTTGTCAAGGCAAACAAACCCCCCTACTTTGCTTCAGGAGCCAGTTTTTCTTCTACCATCAACACAGGACACTTCACTTGGTTTATATTTCTGGCACTAGAGACAGGCCTGAACAACTTCCTCAATGTGACTGTTATTTGAGCCCAGTAAAAAGCATTTCTGGCTTTTCTCTGAGGTTTCCAATCCCTAAATGACCTTCATGTGTCTTCCTATACATTTTCTTGTAACACCTTCGGAATCACAGTCCTGCTGTCTTTAAGCAAAATTCTATCAACCATCAAAACTTCTCCCTTCAGTCTCTAACAGGGTCCAGTAGCATGCTATCTGGCCCAAAGTCTGCTAAAATGTTTGATTGCACTGAAACCCTAATTGCAGAAGGGAGAGTCTGCTATGGCATTGGCGCCAGGAAGCAGCAGCTCTGAAGGGAGGAGTGAAGAGGCTTGGGCATCGCTAGGAGCAGCGGCGGGAGATTTAAATGTGGTTCTAGGGAGCGCAGGTGAGCAGAAGCGCACCAAACAGGGTGAGCAAACAGGGGCACAGCAGTCTGCACAACAGGGTGAGCAAACAGAGGCCTGGCAGTTTGTGCAGCAGCTTGCACAGGCAGGGCGTGCATGAAGGGTGCTGCAGGCTACTCATAGGTCCACAGCCCACGGTAATGCTCTAGGTCTCTGCCATAATGGTGAGCACTCACCTCAGAGTTAAAAACAGTGATCCAGTAGGGAAAGCCCGTGAGATGCCTCACACTTCCACCCAGACAGAACCAGTAAGGAAAGAGACTTCAGTATAGGCAATGGGTTGCAATGAGAGCACAGATCCTATTCGTGGAGGAAAGGTAAGTACCTGCACAGGCTGATGATCTGCTGTGTCAGGTGGCTGTGTTGCAGGAAATAGTCAAAAGACTATGCAGTATTAGAGGAGCTGAGATGGATTTAGATAAGTGGTTTCAGAACTGGGTTCCTGTAGTGGACATCCCTGAAAATGTAGTTGACACCACTGAGAATGAGGCACCTTGGACCATGATGACCTGCAAAAAACAGAGCTCCGCCTTAGTCTCCACCCTCCAGCATCATGACCGAAAACAGATAGGAAGCTCAACAGCCATGGACACCTACAAGCAAGGTCTGCAAGGAGAAACTGCAGCAGCATGCAGTGGTCACCATAAAAAGAAACAAAGATTGCTTGTGGCAGGTGTTTCTCCATTAAAGGGCACTGAAGCGCCCACTTACTGTTCTGACAGGGAGTCACGAGAGATATGCTGCCTTCTGGGAGCTAAGATCTAAGATATTGCTGAGAAGGTTCAACAACTTGTCAAAACACTGACTACTGTCCACTGCTGCTCTTTCATGTAGGCACAAATGAAACTGCAAGGTGGAACCTGGGCAGAATCAAGGAAGACTAAAAGGCCTGGGCGGGCAAGTGAACAACACTGGTGCCCAAGTTATCTTTCTCTCCATTCTACCACTTGGAGGCAAGGGAGCAGCCAGAAATAAACAGATAATGCACATTAACTGCTGGCTTTGAGGTTGGTGCCATTGTGAGGGTTTTAGATTTATGACAATGGGACATTCTTTTACAACTATAACCTGTAAGGGAGGGATGAAATCCACTTGTCTGGAAGAGGCAAGAAAATCTTTGGCAGTAGGCTCGCCAACTTGGTGAGGCAAGCTTTAAATTAAAGAGCTTGGAGAGTAGGTTCCAAAGTGGCGATGTTTACGCCATCACATCCAACTGGGGAATAAGTCAGGCCAGCCAGAACAGTGACAAATAATCCTTAGCTACCTCCCAAGATGAGAACCACCTCAAGGGTGTGTACAGCTATGGTGGATCCTTCTGCATCCCTCACGGGAAACCTACATGCTCTATTATTTCTTATTGTCAAGTCCAGCCTGGGAATTGCAGGTGCCTGTCCTGTAGCTATTGAAGTAACACCAGCTCCTGCCACAGGCTGATGCTGCGCTACACTGGGAAACTCAATATTTCTTTTGTATATTTTGCATTATTTCTCATTATTAGTATTATTAGTAAGGCATTTTTAACCTTCCAACTTGTCTCTCTCCCTTTTTCTCCTATTCCTTTTCCTTAGTGAGAAGGCGTTAACAGAGAGTGTCAACAGAGAGCATCTGCCATGGTTTGTTGTCACCCTGCAATAATCGGTGACAATAGAATACAGTTTTCCAAGTTATTATTTACCCCTAGATTTCATTTCCCCGACAAGACTGCCAAGCAAAACTAGCTTTCCCCTTAACCAAAAGTCCTCGTATTACACAAGTGTGATCTTGACTAATGCTCCGGTATCCAAAAGGAAATTTAAAATGTCCAGATTATTCTCAGATGCAAGCCCTTTTTTTGCTGTGATACTCCTGTGAAGATCTTCTTTCGCATTGTAAGCATTTCATTATCAACCACTTGCCACCCTATTCTTATTCTGACATCCATTGCTTTCTGCTGCCTTCGAAACCCAGGAGTTTTCATCTCAGGTATCCTTTTATAATCCTGAGATTTTCTATTACACATGCAGTTATCTTGTGTTTTACCAAGGATACACATGACATCTATGGGAAGAAAACCAGGCATTATGGCTGGATGGATGCCTCATGCGAGAGCATCTGTCACTCAGTTTAAATGTAGCCTTACCTTCCCAAATGTAGCTCTTTACCTTAGATCAATTACACTGATTTTTCACTTTTGTTTTCATGATCCCCATCTAAAATACATAATTTATAAGCTTGGAGGAGGGGTACTGTGGAATGCAGTGCATCCCAAATGTATGTTGTACAGGATACTAGTTAGCCTTTGTTGCCCGAGTTAAGTTAAGCCTATGACGAAGATGAGAAGGGATGTCAGCAATAAGAATGTCTTCTAATTGTCTTTCCTCACCAGGGCACCTGCTGCCTAAAGCTCCAGCAAGGAGCTGTTGAAACTGTCTTCAGCTATCCTCCATATTTCTGGAGAGTTTCAACTTCTGACAGGTTTTAAGAGCTCCATGCTTTCACTCAGGGATTTTGTTAGCTCATTTTACATCTAGAGTCAGTGCAGGTAACCTTGCGGTATCCTGCAGCATAACTGAATCCTTTGGCTGGTACCTGAGGTCTGATGAATGCCTGGTTTGCAGATTCAGCTGCTGCACAGCATCACACTGACCGGCTTGCACCAGAAATGGCAGAGAGCATCTTCTTCACCAAATGGGCTTAAGTCCAGCTTTCCCTACCGACTTCGCTGCAAATCAGAGTGGGCTAAAAGCCCTCAGCATATCTTCAGTTCCACGGTATTGAAAGGTAAACTATAGAAAGCCTCAGAACAGAGTCAACAAAAAAGAAAACTAGGCTGGAACAGCGTACTTTTAAAAATCCCACCTGAAAAGATTAGCAGTGTTCCCATCCTACCCTGACCTTGCTGTACTGCTGTGCCGACTCTACTGATCTGGTTCCCTAGGGTTAATTTTGTGATCTGGGAGGCCAATGAGATAGCATTTTACTTAATACTTGGGTTTATTTTTAAAGGTTTGTTTTAAATGCACCTTGTAAATGAATTCTAATTTGACCTCTAATTTGAACTAATGATCAGTACTAGTATTTACGTGAACCAGATATGGGACAGTTAATAAATCTGGGGTCTTTTTTTTTTTTTTAATTATTTGCTCACTGGGACATATACATAAACCTCAAAACACCATAGACTATTAACTCACATCTTTTTCCCTTATGGTTCCAAAGCAAAAAAGTGTGTGATTCTTTTTTTTTATCTTCCCTGAATACATTCAAAGTAGCCAATAAGTGTCAGTAAGTAACAGACAAATTCAATAATGCAAAATTAGTAAACCATCTAATTCCAAAGTGTTTAGCTTTGGAGCACAAGAAGTTAAACACTTTCTTGCAACACATTGTAAACATGTCAATGTGTTTAACATTTGAAATGTGTTCTGTTCCCTTGCGCATGTGTTTAGAAAAGAAACAGGTTATGATATTTAACTAGTGAATGGATATATGTGCTTATTCCTACCAACACTTTTTAAACACTTGTGGACGCTTAAAATTATGATGTGTTTAAGATTTGAACACGTTTGCTTTTCTACACTCCTAATCCAATGAATGTTTGATGCATTTATTTAGAACAGCAAGTTTTTATCAGGCTAGCAGAGCACTCAATCTGTAAATAGCAATGCTCGATTTTTTTTCTAACTATTCTACTCAAAACTAGAATTTAATCAGGTGAGGTTTTAAAATAAGGTAAAGAGATGTTTCCCACTAGAATGAAATGATTGTGCTAAGCTGAAGCTGATCTCATTTGTGAGGTGCAGAAGTAGCTACAACTTTTAAAACGTGCTTTCCTTTCTCAAAGACAAGACCCTGCTCTACATGGGAAACACAGGAGGTTTGCAACTGGAATGAAAAAAGCCAAAAGAGAACATCTGCAAACATTTTGAAGGAAGATTTTTTTTATTATGTGCTCTACCGTTGGATAAAAGCATAAATTATCTGGAAATAAACTGGCTACCCACCTACACGCTTATAGGTTGACGCAGTGAGGAAACAGCAAAGCCCCATGCGTCTGACTTCTGCTTTACCTGAACTCTGCTCACAGGTCTAGCTGTGCTTGGGGTATTTCTAACACTCCAAACCACCAAACAGCTGCTAACACCTGCCATCTGAAAAAAAAAGAAAAGTCAGCAATAAAATTTTGTCTATCATTGCTCCAAATTAGCTTAACCTGAGGCCAAGCACAAGCAATGCTCAGTGCTTACATCCATGACATGATGTTTCAGAACTTGTGAATGATAAAAATGGGTTCTTTTTTTAGTGTGATAATTTGATTTTCCCTGTAAAATCCTATTGCAGTGGTTGCCAGCCATTTCCATACCATGATCCTGTTACAACAAAAGAACAGCTTTATGTCCCCATTCGTGTCTGCTTCCCCCAGTTTCCACCCTTGAACATGTCCACAGGAAAAATCAAGCTACTTGAGATTCCCTGGAATAACCTTATAAACCAGAAAAACAACATTTAGAGTTCTTCAAGATTAGGAATAGACACATCACATTCTGTCACGTGGAAATGCAAAATTAACTCAGTTCTTAAGGCTATCTAATGTGTCTGCCTTAAATCTTTTTCTTGTTCAAGAACCAATAAACATGGATAATTCAGAAAGCCAGGGGCTATTTTTAATTTTATTTGAGAACCCGCCATGGCAGCTTCATTCATAAGTATTTGTATTCCAGCTGTGCCAGTAAGCTCAGAAACCCTTGTATCATCATGCTGGGGGCTGTATATGACCCTGGGAAGAGCTTGCATCCACCAAGGGGTCAAAGCAAAGACAGAGCACATCAACTCTTCCAGTTCCCACCACAGGCCGGGGGAAGCAGAGATCATGTCCCCTCTGATTTTTTGTGCCATGCGACATCCACAGAGCCACCACGCAGAAATGGGGCGGTCAGGCAACTTAAAAATGCAAAGGAAACAAAGACTGCCCAGCCTTGGCACAGACAGACCTTCTGGAGCTCTTCAGCTGGTGTCATGTCCTGCCCTGCAGAGAGGGAACTATGAATTGCTGCAGGATCTTGCCATCCTTGCCCCTGGGCATGACAGCACACTGGAGCTCCTACATTTCTCAGCATCATGAGTTATGTGGAGCACTTCTCACGATTTCTTTTAATGACAAGAAAATGAGGGTGATGGGGTTCAGTCACACTGTAGGTACACAAGTTTACTGTGGACCAGTATTCAAAGGCACTTTCTGAAAATTTTCAGCCTTTGCTTAAGTAACAACAGTGTAAAGGCTCAGTGCTGGAGCCATTTAAAGTTTGAATGCCAGCTGCATTTTTATTGGCAGTTTGTGACTTCAAAGGGCTTTTCCTCCACTAATGCCCAGACAGGTAGGCTGCCCTGAAATGTCTCTGCCATGCTGACTTATGGATTTTGAACTGATTTTATCTGCAGGCTCATGCCTGAAAATAAACACTAAACATATTGTGACTGAAATGAATTTCAGCATCTTACAGTCCAGCTACAGTGCTGACACTTAATCAGGCAGGGGACGGTTCATCTGAAAACATACAGTAAAGACGTTCTTTGTAGTCAAGTAAACCTTCATCACTTATACTTTAATCCCAAGACTTTAAGACAAGAACTTCAGAAAAGCAGATACACTGATGCTGTGCCAAGTTTTTATTTGTAAGAATAGGGAACAATGAGGAAATTCAGTTGGATGCTTAATGTATTTTTCAGTTTCAACAGCCTGGTCTTTACTACACCATTTTATAAGAGTATCTAAAGCCCTCATCCCAGATTGGGACCCTATTTGACTAGCTGCTGCTCTGATATAAAAAGGGAGAGCTTGTAGCTTAAGTGGCAGAATAACATGCTAGTGTAATGTTTCAGATACCATTTGCCCACGGGGTACATCCGCAGTACTGTAAAGAAACTTTTGGTGCTAAGACCATATAACAACATTTTACTTACTGTATGAGAATGGAGAGATTCTTTAATTGAGACTCAGAGGGCAATTTTCCATCTGGTTCCTTAACTAGCCTGAATGCTGTTCAGTGGGGCATCTCTAAACCTTGTTCTGCTGCATGGCATGAGGCTCCAGAAAAAGGATGCAGACATGACTGAATCTATAAAGTCTGACCTTGAGTTACAATTGACCATAGGCAGCGCCGCTGACATAAGTTTTGTAATAAGATGTTGATAGTGGAGGCAAAGATACTATAAAGACAAAAGTCATATGTATTTCAAAATTACAACTTAAAAATGCAGTGAGTTCTTATGTGGTAATCAACACAGGCTTAGTTAACAAATAGTACTAGCAGAATATTAGATTTTGGTCTTAACTGAAATATTGGAATTTAGTGCAGTTGCCTGAAATAATTTAGTCATTCAACTGCATATCAGACACAAGAACCAAGAGAGGGCAAATTTAAGCTTTGTTATGCTTCTATATCTTTGCGTTTGATGCACACTGACAACTCTGAAGATGAATCTTTCGAATGAGTTTCAAGACACACTTACTGTGTTTGACTTTCAGGAGGATAGCAGATATCTCAGGGATTCCTCCTCAGCTGTTCAAGACGGTGGTCAGATCTTGTCTTCAACAATATTCCTAGACACTAGTATTTCTTCCGGACCACACGAAGAACCTTGCCAAAGAATATCTGTGCAAAAAGAAGAAGAGGGATTCCCTAGTCCTGGGCAAGGAGGGATGTTTTTCAACAAGGCACGTGCCAAAGTAATAACACTGAAGCTAATTTTCAAGTGGGAAAGGGAAGAGGAAAAGCGGGCCCTAGCACATTTGGGGCAAATCTCTTTTTACTGTCTGCTTGTCATCACGTGAGTTTTATGTTGGAAACAGAAACAAACACCCTGTCAAAATACTTCAGGCATCTGTTACTTAAACAGATCTCTCTGACAGGTGAAATAACAGACAGAATCAAAGAAGAGGGAAAATAGCAATGCATATTTATTGACATAAAATTTTCAAAAAATCTTCATCAGGTCAATAAGAACGGACATTCAAGATAGTTTTACACTGAAAACAAACCCACTGACTTAGTAAAGCCATGTTGAGAATCAATAAGCCAGCAAAGGCAGGTCTGATGGCAGTCTACAGTACCTGCCTCGGCTTTAGAGCAGGAAAGCCTTTGAAGTTGCAGATGGCCAATAAAAATGCAGCTGGCATGCAAGGCTTATACATCTCCAGTGAAGTTTTTTATATCACTAATGTTTAAGCTGAAGTCGAACAACCTGAGAATATTCAGTTAGCTTTAACACATATACAATTAGCAATTTGTCTGGAAGCCCCTTCAATACCTACAATCTAGACAATGAGTTTATTGTGTAACTGCTGCTTTCAAGGGAAGTGCAACTGGCCATCCTTGCCACCTCCTGGCTTACCAGTGTTTTTCAAACTGTCCAGTTTTGGTTTTGCTGTGTATACATTTGAGTCAACTATGACTTGCATTAAACTTGCAAAATATACTTTACAACTCTCTGATTAAAATAACGTGGGAAATATTCTCACTTTTTTTTTTTTCTGCTAAAAACACTTTCATGTAATATATGATATATTTAAAGCATATTTCTATTTTTGATCAGATTTTATCACCTAATTTATCAGGTACACAATCTTCTCAAAGTGACTAACTGCAATCCCTATCCCTATTTTGAAAGATTTCTTCAGACATATACACTTTGAAAGGAAAGAAAGGGATACTTTACTTCTTTAGCATCCCATTGGCAGAGTGACTTCCCTATGGAAATGGAACTGGTCCAGTAAAATAACAGCATCTGCTATTCCAACTTTCATCTTACCACATACAGATTTCAGGGCTTCCAACTGATCTGACAGAACACTTCCTGTTCAGAAAACAAATGTGTCAAATGATTTCTCGATTTAAAGTGATGGATCACAGTAGCTCTCTAGACTGCAGGGGTGCTATTCTCATAAAACATATGCAACCTTTATTACTGAAATGAAGGGGAATTACTCCAATATCACTTAGGGCAATTTCCTCAGCAGTCACTACATATCTCCAGTGTTACAAATCCCACAAGGAATAGGAGGAGGGGTAGGAGATGAAGTTATCTTGAATCCTCTACTTATTCTGGTGGGAGGAAAAAAGGAAAACACTATGTCATGTTTGGCATTTGTGGTTTAATTAAAAAAAAAAGTGAAATCCTTTTTGAAAATAAAAGGAACACACAAAAATAGTTGAAGTTCACGTTCTTTCATGAGCTATGTGACATTTATTTCTAGAATAACTGTGGTGCTTAAAAAGTTCAACACAAAGTTGCTGCAGTGGTAAATGAGAGTAATGATAGATCTTTCACATGAAGTGATCTAAATTGGTCTAATGAAAAGGAGGCAAAATCATGTTGTTTTTAATAACACTCATCACGACTATATAACTTGGGATAAAGGACTAAATGTTTTATGTACGATCAAGAAAAGGAGGACGGTGAGTTGGAAAAGGTCTATAGGGGGGACAAAGAGTACTGAGAGTGTAACTAAGCAAGGTACTAAATCTTGGTCTGTTAGGCAGAAGGGCATTCAGGAAGAATAGCGAGGGCATCCTTTCCACCATACATAGGAAAAGCTGTACTGGGATACACTTACCATTATGATGTCCTCATTACTTATAAAGATGGCAAAGAATAGGACATGGCTATGAAAAAAAATTCCAAGAATGTCTTAATAGCTAAAATTTGAAAAGAAGATGAAGATGATAAATAGCCCATGCCACATGCACCCCAGAACCAAACCCTAACAGAGCTCTACTGAGCTGGACTACATGCAGAGGTCAAGAGAGAACTCACAGTTTGTAAGTACTTGCAGGGCCAGTGGATCCATGAAAGTAAAGGGCTATTTAATTCACCAGACATTGACATAACAAGATTTTAGACTTAGTATGGGAGTTTTAGTGAAGTTGTATGATGACCTGTCTTACACATTTCTGCAGATCAGGCAATCACAGTGATTACCTCTTCTCCTATTGTTATAAAACAGCCATTTGCAACCTCCTCACAAAAAGCAAGAGCAACACTTCTACAAAAAAGAAAACAAATATGACTGAAGGGTCAGTTCTAGAAATCCTCACCCACAGCAAAATGGTAGAGATGTTCAGGGAAGAGTAACAGGGGGCAAAAATGAGTCAAGGATTCATAAAAGTTCTTCTCTTACAACAACTTGCCTTTCCCTAAGTAACCTAAGCTAATCCACAGCTTTAGCTGGAGAGGTCAAAGTACCCCTGACATACATGATCATCTGTAGTTTGCAATTCCTTCCATGTACCGACATGACACGTAGCAATGGAAAGGATCTCATTTTACCTTATTTCCTTGCAATACCAGTTCTGAGTGGAAATAATAATGTCACTTCCCTCCAAGTTCTCCTCTGGGCCAGAAGAACCAGGCCGTTCATTTGCTCCATGACTGCCAAAGCTGCCTTCTCACAGCTGATTCCTACTTCTTGCCCACATTTCTGAAATTAGCCAGAATTTAAAAGGTGAATCTTCCTGTTGTATGCCTGACATGAGCATGCATAGACTTATGTGAAGACAACCCAGGCCTCGGTTTGCTTTTTTTTTTTTTTTTCCATAGTAACCCAGATATCATCACACAACCACAACTGGAAAATCATGTCTGTTCTAAGGTCTCATGCAGTGACTACAGCTTGCAGCCTACCTGACTCTAACAGAAATGTTAAAATGACACAGCCACTCTGTACCAGCTATGTGGAAAGAGGGAGGTAATTAATTTAGGGCAAGATCATTCTTGCTTAAGTAAAAACTAGTAAACCCAATGGAAATTTGGTTTGGGACTCCTTCTCATAATTGTATCTTACATTTGCTAGAAAGGTCTTTGTTGAAAAGTTGAGCAATTTACCCAAAGAAAAGAAGCAGAGGTGACTCTTGTATCTTGAAGGAGAAGGCACTAGAAAAAAATTACAGATGGAAAACATAAATTTATTCTAAAATGTCTCTAGTAGGCTGGCTTTGAAAGGTATCAATTACAACTGAAAAGGCGAGGGACTTTTTATTGCTATTTTGGAAGAATATCAGTTCTGAAGAAATGGATATGCATGAGGATATTGCCTAAACACACTGGGCAAGTGTTAATGACTATTCAAAAAATTATTGCGTGGAAGTCTACCAGACTATTAAGCCACCTAGCATTTTCTATCATCTAGAAATGGATTTAGTAGAAGACAAGACTAGACAAAGGAGATGTCAAATTAATTTTAAAAGAGAAAGCATCAAGGAAAACAAAATGTTCTGGAAGTCATAGTGGGAATGAATAGCATTTTAATTTCCTACTCATATTACTTCAGTGCTTCAGCTCACTGAAATCAGAGGCCTATGGGACTACACACTGAAAGCCACTTCTTCCTGAGAATCTTCCAATTAAATGCAGGAGATGGCAGGACACTCATAAGACAGCAGCAAAACCAGGTTTAGAAGCCAGTCCATGCCCTGTTTCTAATTCTCTCTGCTGTCCAACCAGCCACGGTGTCCATGCCAGTAGTAGCTCTCTCTTCAAAAACAATCAGATGTCATACCAGGGAGAAAACTGCAAGAAATGCTTTTTTGAGGAAGGTAGGGAAAAAGGGTGCACACTGCCAACAAGTTTATTTTAGCAAGTGGACACATTACCCTGCTGTGAATAATGTACCCCGCTGAGGCTAATGTACAAATGACAGGGCGCCTACCAACTGCAGCTCCTCTTTCTATGAAACATGACACTTAGTTTAATTTCCTCTCTCATAATGAGCATTAAAAGCCTTAAACTTGCATTTGTACCTTAAGCAGAGTTGCACTTTTAATTTTAGAAAATCCAAATGATCCTCTCATTGATATCCCCAATGCCATAAGAGTATGAATTATTGATATTGCTTGACTTTAATATTTTATGCTGCTGTGAAAATGGATAGCAGAGCTGAATCACAGCTTGCAACTAAATTATGAAGGTCACCTAAAAGAACGCTTTTGGTTCTCCATATCAAAAGAAGGTCTTCAACTTTTCTGTTGAGTTATACTTTCCTCTATTATTTATTAGTCATACACAGCTGAGCAGGGTTTGAAATAAAATACTGGAATCTGAAATGCATTCCAGGAAAAAGGCTTGCTGTCATCAGCACATGCTATTGGCTACAGCATTTTGTTATGAACTGTAATTTTCTGTGACAAGCATTTACTTATGTCACAGATTTCAGACCAGCTTCTTGCAAAATACAACAAAGTAACCTTCAAGTATTATAGCACTGTTAACTGCAAGCTTACTAGGTAAAAATAAAGCATAGCTGAAGATGGGGACGAAATAGTCGTTGACTGCTGAAATGACTGATTTCTCAGAGATCTTTATAATTAAGGATCATATTCAATAGCTTACAACATCATCCATGGTATCTGAGAAAAAATAGCATCTGCAGCACAGCTGGAGCAGCTGTGTTGGAAAATCAATCATTGCCTGGCAACTGAACAACTGATTTTCCATCAATCAGTACACAAAGCATTCTGTTAGGTTTATAAAACACATAAATTTGTTGCAGTATCTGCAAATGCAATAAGTGGGTTAGAAATGTAAGAGCAATAGATAAAAGACAGGCTTAAAGTGGCTATCAGGCTTAATATGAAAAGAGCCGTATTTATGAATGCTGTAAATAGAATGTTAGGGTAATGAACAGATGAACTGCCCAGTGTGATTTGCTCTGACAGTAGAGCCAAGAGTAATCCAGAAATGAGGACTTTTTCCACCATAGCAAACATTTTGTGCTACACAACTCTTTAATTTTTCTTTTTGATAAAATGGACATTCATGGAAATAGTTACTCCCAATTGTGCCAAGAACTCATAAATTCCTGTAAATTCCTGCAGCTCAGGCTTTTTTCTAGATTTTTATTGGCCTAACTGAGCCCATCAGAAATACTACAAATCTTATCATTCTGTTGAGATTACACCACCTCTATAATAATTTCTACAAGCTCATTTTTAAAGGACAATAAAGATTGTAACTGTTCTTCTAATTCCAACGTAAAAGAAGAACTAGAGGGTGGGGGAGTTATACCATAAATTGTACAGGTCAGTACTACAGCTATGATATTTTAATACTCATAAAACATAAGCTTATTGCCTAATGTCAAGCCTCAGCAAGGGGCAGAGATGCATTTGTGTGTAAAGTAATAGCCGTAACTATTCACATTATTCAACAGACCTGCAACAGTCAACACCCCAAGCTGGCAATCCCAGAGAAGTTGATATCCTTCCCTTTGGACACTGCTGCCTTTGGTTAGATATGGCCATCTGGAAAGCAAACCTCTCTTCATATAGCCTTCCCATATCAAGTTGGGAAGCCCCATATTGCTCCTGACTCTGCTTTATCCAGGAGAACTTATGACCCTGGTGCCTCTAGCCTTTTCTCTCAGTGCCCATCAACTGTCCCCCAAAAACACTGAGCTGGTCCAAAACCATGGAATATGGCATTGCCTTACACAAATGCTGCTAACAGGCAGATACGCCCAACACAGCTGAAAAATTATATATTGCCTTAAGCATGCTTGATCAAAGAAAAACATAGGGAGAACAACCAGTGCTTAACACTGAACAAAGAACAAGGCAGTTGGTTATCCATGCACACAGGCAATCATAGCCAAAAGGACAAGACAGGTGTCAGAAATTCATCAAAGAGGATGGCTACCAAATGCAAAACTGTGGCCAATTTTAACTATCATAAACCTGTTCTTAATCAGTACAACTGATAAAGCCCTTCCCAAAGTGATCTTCCTTCATGTATCCACAAAATAAAAAAGGAATAACACAGAGGCAGTTTCCTGTAAAAGTGAGCCATTTTCTAATTTAGGCATTTTGATTTTGATACAGTTATTTTTAATCCCAGTAGGTCTGCTGGTCACCATGCCCTATACTGGGTACGAAGACATTTTAAACACAAGAGACTATAATGATATACTAGAGAAAAATGTAAGGCTGGAAAAAGGCAGCTTAATCTTAATATGATCCGCAGCTGTGAAATCCTACTTCATGGTGTCATCATGTACAATCCTATAAAACACAAAGACTGAAATTTTCTAACTGAGTCAGAATGATCCATATTGTGTGTCAGCAATAACAAGAAGCATCTCTCTAGCTTTTCTTTGACATTTGCAAGTGAGGTCTTCTAAAACTGCTAAAAATATTTAGTAATGAGACCACAGCACTGAATGGTCCTTTGTGGAATAGTACTTTGTAAAATATCAGATGCTTGAAACAAAAACAATTTCATTGACTACTGAGGAATTCAAATAAATTTCGTACTTCTTTAATCCTCAAGAACATATTCCCCCAATATTTTCAGGAATGTTGACACAGTATCACAGTATCTTTTTATTATTATTATTTATTTCCTAAATGTGATCTGTTTCTAATTGCTGTTTTTCTACATATTTGGCTTTCCCTACAGTTTCTTACTTTGAAAAATGTGTAAATGGGACACAGGATCTTTGAAGCTGAGAGCAAATCTTTGTAGGAAAAAAGAAATGTTAGGCTTGGAATGCCATACAGGATTCAAACTTTCCACTAACTAAAGACTTCCCGTTAGCACTGAGTATGCAGCCCAAAAGATAAAATTAGGTTGCAATCTATTTGTGAATACTTGTAAACTCTAGAAATCTTTTATATTAGTTCCTACTGTAACAGACAAGAAAATGCAGAGGCACATTTTAATTACCTGTCAGGAACTAAATAAAAAATTTGTTTTATTGAATACTCCCTGTGTGTAATATAACTATGGAAACAAGTCTGAAGTCCAATTGACTTTCTATTTACAGGCTCCTAAAGAGCCATTAAAACATAAAAGTGAACTACTTAAAACCTGTTTGAAGTTTTATTCTTCTTTAATGTATTTTTCACCTGTTTGATGATTGTTTATACTTTGTAACATGATGAACTGCGACATTTTTTGCCATTTCATCATGTTGAATATTTTGCTGTATTTAAGTCCAAACTTAACACTGTTTGCCATTAAAAAAAAAAAAAAAGAAAAAAAAGAAAAAAAAAAGAAAAAAAGCCATTCGAATAAACTGGACCACGGCAAAAACGTGTTTTAAGCCAACAGTGACAAAGCTCTTCACATTCGTGTTCAAAGCTCTTTCAGCTCCATTTCAGATGTAGAGCACTTACTGCACTGAAGAGGTGATCACCTATACAAAGTAGTAGGATTAGAAAAACACTAAGAAAGAAACTACTTTTACTACTGTTGCCGATATGGCAAATCAAAGCCTAGAAAGACAAGTGACTTGCATGATAGTTCTTCATAAAGCACAGGGCAAAGGCAGTAATGGAACTGTCTACAGAACCCTATTAAGGAGATATTAGTGAAGTGATGTGCACAGGTTTATCATGTAAAACAGAGCATTATTCTCCCTGAATAAACATCATGAAATGCCACATTGTGATATCTAAGAATTTGGATTGTATCATTACAGAAGATCAAATATAAAAGATTGGTCTCCGTAGTATAGATATCTTGGGTCTCACCTTGGGCACACTTCCAAATCTATCCACAGCACGGTGCTCATCTACTGAAACAGATGGAGATCTTGGTTATCTAGTGGATCAGAATATAATTTTTCAACTGTAAAATGCTTTGATTATTCATTTTGACTAATCCTATTCTGAAACAGCTGAACCGACAACACAAAATCAGATGCCAGCTAGATCAAGATCACCTACATTGTTGTAGTCATTAGTCAACCAGTATTAACATTCATTACTATTTACAAGTCCCAATACCTAGGACAAGTTCATGGGTGAATACCTGGTGGCAGAAGTACATCTTGAGGGCAGAAGAAATTATTTTTAAGTATTTTACTTTGGTTAGTTCCATGTCTTAGGAATAGTGTAGTGTTTCACATGGATATTAGCTGAATGTAATAAGTAATGCTTCCATCATTACTCTGTTACTCTATCCTGGAAGGTGATAACTTTCACTTACCTACCACATCCTTTCCTCAAGTATGGAGGAAATCCATGTGACACACCTACACAAGAAGTATTTAGACCTTTGGAAACTCCAGCTGATATCAAGTACTAAAATAAATAACCCTGAACATGTCACTTCCCTGAGCAGGGAAACTGGACTAGACAATCTCCAGTGGTGCCTTCCAACATCAATGATGCTGTGATAACACCTCCTCACTAACATGAGTTACCATAAGCATGTTAGTGCTGTCCCAGCTCCCCATCCTGGCATTCCACAGTACTTGAATCATGTTCAGAATTCCCCATTCATCTCCTCAAAGGGCTTCTTAAAAACCTCAGGTGTGTATCACTTCTTGCATACAATGGAGCTCTCCGTAAAGCAGAGTTTGCCTCTTCAGGAGACAGAAATCTTCTTAGGGATGGATTGAGCCCATGGAATGAACTCCCATGGGTAGGATAAACCTATTTCCCAAGACTTAGTTTTACCTTCTGGCTCCAAGTGGAAGACATTTCTTCTGCTTTGTGTTCTCCAACAGAAATACAAAGTGAGAGGAATACATGCAAAACCAAATCCAATCTGACAACTTAATGTACCAAAGTGTAATATCCCATATACTTTTCATGCCTTCTGATAGAAGATGAGAGTAGACACACGATGGATTTCAATCATCAGACTGAACAGATGGAGAACACTCAAACCCAAACATCTGGAGTGCACTCTTCAGTGCATCAAGGGGTGCACTCTAAGAAACTATGTAGACTGGAACTTGCAACCTCCATAGCACTTATAGAAAACCATCAGTAAATCATAACAGTGATCGTTTGATCATTGTACAATGTCTTCCCTCTGCTAGCCTGGGGTGTAGGAAACAACAATGTTGATTGTACACAGGGTGGTCCTGAGGTTTTCCTTTAATTACAGTAAAATATACCCAAAATAGAACAACATAAAATGATCTGCTTGGAAAAATCCAACCAGCAAATAATTTTATACACAGTTGTCTGCTTGCATGGTTTCACTTTCATTTCTTCACTTTATTACACAGAGAGGAGCAGGTGAGTCAAAGACATGTTTCTAACTGTGTAACGTTGCCTTTTACACTACCAGCCCCAGGCCTTACAGCCTGGAGTGAGATAAACCGGGACATTTCTGTCAATTTTTCCTGTTTTGAGTAGACTTCACTCACTGAGTCCCAAAGCTCCCAATAGACACATATTGTTGGAATATCCTCTCCTCTTACTAATGGAAATGATAGATATCATAAACTTGAAATTTTAGAAGACTTTGCCAATCATGTTCTGCAATCAATTTACCTTATGAGCTTTGCCTTGTGTGTGGCGAAAAACGGAGGCATTGGCAGTGGTAGTCACGAGACTTTGTTGGGCGGAGGTGTATGTTCTCAGGGACTTTTGATGTTTCAACTTATTCCTATTTTGATGAGCTGTAGCCCAAATACGACATTATTCTCAACAAACAACATGTACCCTGCCCATTTATATCTACACCTGAAGGTATGGATTGAGCACAGAGACAGTCTTTTCCAGTAAGTAGAGGGAATTTCAACATTTTCTTGGATGTTAACTGTAACTGTGTTCCTAAACTGTGTTCTGCACATACAGACTGAGAGGGGTCATTAGTTGGAAATCATCCACCCTGATTTTGGAAGCTCTGCATCAGTAGTGTATCATGTTAACCCCAAGGAAATTACTGTAAGCAATTATCTAATTAGGCAGAGTTTTCTCTCTCTCTTTTTCCACTTACATCCCATCTCTACCACTATCCTAGCTGTCATCTCATTTGTAACGATCACCCAAGAGGCATATACAACGAGGAGTTCTCTGGCCAAGTCTCCCACTTCTTATGCGCAAATGACAGATTTGAAACACATTACAAAATTCCTGCATTCCTAAGACAGCCCAAAATACTCAGCCCTGTTATGTGAAATCTGCCTTCTGCTACAAAGATGGGAAAGCCGTTCAGCTCACAAAAACTGCTGAACAAATAGTTTGGATATTTTACATGTATATGTTAATGCATTTGCTCTGCTTAGGTGGAGGTGCTCCCCATAGCATCAGTGATTATCGGATTATCTAGAAGACACCACATTTTTAATTTAGCTCTGTTTTTTATAAGCTGTGCTAATAAAATCTGCACCCCATGGAAACCCCCTGCTCATCAGCTATTACCCAGCCTTAGGCAGCACAAGTCTGTTTACATTACAAATAAAAGATAAAATATGCTCATTGCCAGCTTCCCCCTTCCTGAGGGACACTTGTCACGAATCTATCCTGCAAAACTATCTCTTCACTTCTCTCCCCTGACTTCCCCTTGCCCCAGGACACTTTGCCTTCATTTATCTCTTTCGGACTTAACAAACCACTACAACTACCTTAGATCAATTTCTCAAATCACAGTTTAATTATTTAGAAGGAAGTGAGCTTTTGCTCTCCATTAAAACAACAATCCCTACCCCCAAGGAACAACATTAAATCATTGTTTAATCCTTATTACTGCCTTAGGCCTCCCTTGGTATTGCAGTGTTGTTGAAACTTCATTTCAATATTTACCACTTAGATCACTTAAGGGCTGTCAGCTTTAATAAAATTTTATCAATTGGATGCTTATATTATTTACAGTTTCATAAAAAATAACAAGACCTGCCTTGGTATTTCACATCTATGGGCTAATTTCTTTGACTGCCAAGGGATTTCATTTTATTAGCATTTACACATAATGTGAGTGAATTTTTAAACTGATACATATTGCACAAAGTTAGTAAACAACATCATACTAAGTTACATGGATTTTAATATATGCATCACTAAGTTTACAACTGCAATACATATGAATAAACCAACAAGGCAGGTTTCATTGCACAGTCTCCTAAAAAGTCTGATCTTTCAAGAAATCTCAAACCCTCTCTGCAGAGCATAAACTAGTAACAACTCTCTGTGGTAGGTACACAATAAAAATATCGCAGAATCTTGGTTTAGAGGGGGTTTTGCTGTCAAAGAACTTGTTAAAGCACAATTTGACAGGGAACGTACCAGCTCAATCAATAGGGTAGCAGTAATACTGTATAACTTCACATTACCTCTCAGATCAGAGAAGTGAACTATACCAAGTCTGAAGTTATGATATTTAGCTATAATGTCTTAAGTAGGAATGGCCAGTTTCTGTGTACTCTTCCAAGTCCTTCTTGGACAAGAGAGATTCCTGGAATCATCCAGCTACTACAACCCAAGCACTTCCTCAGTGTCTCTGAGAAGTGTGCAATTTGTTGCTGCATCACTAACAATAGCATGACCTGTTTAAAGCTAGAAGCAACTGTGGTCTCAGGTCTGCAATAATTCCTCTAAACATGCATAATACCATACATTCGTAAGACAGATCCTTCTTTGGACTGGTACCACTGGCAGATTCAGCTCCATGCTTCTGAGATGATCAACTTTGCACAGACTTCTCAGACACAACTTCTTTATCATATGGTAGAACTATAGTCTTCCTATTAGAAGAATGGATAAGGTTTTCCCCAAGTGGATGCGAATTTATACTTTAGAGGCAAGGGTACTCGCTTTCCATTAAGAATAATCACTGTGTTGTGAATCGGAGAAATTTGCACAAAGGGGATAATGAGTATGTCGAACAGTTCAGTGGAAGAGGAGGAAAATCTACGTATTTTCAAAAAAAATATTACTTTTTTTTCGAAATAAGGTATTACAGAGCAACTAACATTCCTGAGAATACTCACAGAATCATGGAATGGTTGGGGTTGGAAGGGACCTCTAGTCCAACCCACATGCTAAAGCAGGTTCACCCAGAGCAGATCACATAGGGACTCATGTCTATCCATTCTGCCCTTGTTTGAAAATGTCTCCCTTTCCACACCCTGTGCTTCCTTCCAGATTTGTCTCCCCTTACCATCCTTACCATCACCCTCTTAGTCCTATTTTTAATAGGTTCGATCTCTTCCAGTGGTGGACTTTCTTCTGTTTTCCTCTGCTTTTAAATTTTTGACCTTCATCAAATCTCTTCTGAAAATAGCAAATGATTCATTGTTTCTTGCAGATAATTTTAGCTCTCTCACCAATTAAAAACCTCTCTGATCACAGAACCTATGTATTTAAAGAAGCTAGATTAAACTTTGGAAAAAATGGAGAGGGCTTAGAAGATCCTGTTTCATTACAAATAATGAACCATACACTTAGGATGCTGAATGTGAAAATGTTCACTACTTAGAGGTCTGGATGCTGTTAAGTCACTTTTGGATATAGGATTCTTTACAGCTTTCCTACACATAGTCAGGAATAATTATTCAGAAATTGCATGAAAATAGACGACATTGAACAAGAAAAATGTCCTCTTCTTATACAATAACAACTGCTGCTACATTTTAAATTGACACTTTACCACCTTTAACCTGAATTCACTTTGAACACAGATTAAGGTGCCAAAGTCAACTGGCTGCTTGCAAATTCTCTACTATTACTTAGCTCTTGTGAGCAAGGCTGGATTTTTCATTTAAAAAGTGATGAGAAAA
Organism: Nesoenas mayeri; assembly: GCF_963082525.1. Lineage (NCBI taxonomy): Eukaryota > Metazoa > Chordata > Aves > Columbiformes > Columbidae > Nesoenas > Nesoenas mayeri. The sequence continues at coordinate 92,133,532 of NC_137544.1, read as the reverse complement.
GACAATTTAAAGAGAAAACAAGCACTTGCACTACAGTTCTTCCAATTCTGCATAATTTTCAAAAGAAAATTTTTGCGACCCTCAAAACGCTCAAACAAACACAACGGAAAGTCAAAGAGCTTCCAGTCTACAAATAAGCCATAACAAGGCAAGTAAGGGACACAACCAAGAACTGTATAATATGCAGTGGTCATAGTAACACAACTGCCTAGGGCTTTATTATAATTAAAAGACACCAAGAAAGGCTTAACTTTAAGAGGAGCCCGATAATTAACATTAAAGTTGAAAGAGTACTAAAGCAGGGACCATGACAATTAAACATGCCTAAGAATGTAAATATATGGATATGAAGTGCAAAGTGAATGTTGCCAATTTTCAAGTCAGTTTTCCTAGTGAAACCCTAGTGGGGCAGACAAAAAACAGAGCTTATAAAAGAACTTGGTTGCAACCTTAGCCACAGAGTCTTGACCACAGCCCCATAATAAAATTACTAGTATATTAAGCATGTGAATGCGGGGTGATACAGAAAAGAAGATGGGGGCCCCATGGCTGGGTAGCAAGCCAACTGTGATTTTAACTAAAAGCAGATGCTTTCCAAGAGAGAATAGGTGCAACTTGCTCTTTTATGCAAGTCACGCTCAATTCACAACCATTTTCTTAGATGTACACCTTCAGCACAGGAGTTCATGTGGCCTAAATTGAATGTAATAATCCAGATGGGAGTACAGTGATTCTGCATCCTTTCAACTAGAGGGTCAGGTTACGCAGCGATCCTATTTAAAAGCATATAAAAACACGAGCTATTCAGTGTGCAGCTGAGAGCGCAAGAGCTTTAATCTTTACATTATCCATATGAACACACTTTCTATTTTTGGTTATTGTGCCACACAAAGCTAATTGCTGCTGCTTTAGAACCAGTAACCACTAATGGGTAACTTTCACTTTTTGGGGACCAGCTCTGACTTTATCCAGGTCAACCACAGCCAAAACCTGTTGCCAGTTGGTGGTGCATGTAAACCCAGTGGTCTGAATCCACCTGCACATATCAAATGAAGACAAAGGAACGCCCAAAAGTAAAAGCAGGTTCAGCTGGCTGAACTCCACTGCGAGTAGGGAAATTGAACTGTACACATGTCTAAGGAGGATCCTACTAGGCAGATGTGGATTGAAGAGCTGCCCTCATTTACTAAAATATTATTTAATTATATGAAAGGATTTCAGGTTCTGAAACCTCCAAGCTCAGCACCTTGCTAAAGAGCAAAGCTCCACCAACATTGTGACCTTAATTCATCAATTTTTAGTTTCTTAACAAGAACTGTGATTTTTTAAAGCATTTTTTTTGGCATTACATGTGAAATCTAGTTGATGAATTGATAGATTTTAAAAGAGGTCTTTGGAAGGATGGGCAGAAATCTGGATAACCTTTTTTGTTTGCTAGCCTCCCACTTTTCATGCTCTCCCCTCCTGAGCTAGATTGAAATATGCCAAATCACAGGAGCTGTTACCTTACAGAGCTTCCTACTCACAGAATGAATCTTTTGTTACATGTGGAGGTGTTAATCCCTAGGTAATCGGCAACTTAATTAGTTCATAATGAAGATGAAAGGCTCCCTGGCTTATGTTGTTGCTGATTCTTATAGGTTTTCTTGTTTTATTTTATTCAAAGAACTATGGGGTGTTAACAACTTCTGCAATAAATCAAATAAAAATAACATAAAACAGGGCCTACCAGTAGCTCCATCCTGGGCTTTGCTTGCACGAGCAAGGTCAGCTTGGCATCATTGCAGATGTGTTGTTAGACACTGGATTATAAAGGAAGCACAAGAACCTTTATGTTTGTGACTCCTGAGCCTCATCTTCTTGTGTAAATGTGCCCAACCATACAAGCATGTTACCTTTGCCTTTTTGCATGACAAGTGACTGTGTAGCTCTGGAAAGAGAGTTAGAGAAATCAGTCGAGTAATCAGAAAACGGTCTACTTAGGGTAAGACTCTTGCCTAATATGTCCTCCATCCCTGCAAATGAATCCCAATTCGTGACTGAGTACAAAAGCCCAAAATGAACACTGTTCGTTCGATCTTTTTGCCCAAAGTAGAAGATAAGGTGGCATGTTTGTAACTATAATTTCACCAGCTCCACATACAATTACCAAAAAGATCAGTGTTAACCAGGTCTGCTGTCACTTATAGAATTACTTATCCTTTTTACTGTAAAATTACATCAATTCAATACTTTTAATAAAACCCAATAAAACTTACACATCCCTTTCTTTCTGTAGCATCCATTCAAGGTAGTATACAGATGGAAATCAGAGATACAGAGAAAGGAAGGGTTTAAGCCTCAAGCCTCTCAAGTTGAATCAATGCCACACGTATTTTTCGACTCAGAAATACTTTCTACATTCATATAGTCAGCCTTGCACCATCTACTCTCCAACCCACATGTGCACTGAGTTTACTCATTGACTTCCAAGCGGATTGGCTCATTTTTCTTTCATTCCTCTTTACATGAAAGCAAACCGATCAGTAATAAACAAAAAGTAACTTGTATGCTTCCTATTGCATGTGGGAAATGGTTAGAAGGGCACAGTGCTCTTAGTACGTGAGCTGATAACCATCTGCAGTCCAAAGATGCAAAACAATTCCATTAAAATGATGTCTCTCTTTGGTTGCATCTTTTTGATAATAGAAAAGGAAATTCTATATTCAGGTTCAGATCTGCAGAAACAATTCTGCAGCCAGTGCAAAACTCAATACAAAATTCTAGATTTCAAAAGTACGAGATACACTGTACATAGACAAGGAGATTAGGAATGGTGACTCACGTTTGAACAGTTGCATCATGAAGATGGTTCCTGTATTTCATTTCCACGTGAAAGAAAGGTTCTATTTGGATCAGTCTTTGTTTAAAAGGCAGGTTACAATCAAATGCAATGCAATTTTGTATTATAAAGTGATCAAAATAAAACAAGGGAAAGATAAATCAAAATGCACAAACCAAAATCTATTTATGGTATTTGGAGACACTGTGGAGTTGTCAGTTAGTCTAGAAGAATTTTATGAAAATATAATTAAGCTCCAAAATCAAATCACTCTTTTCTCTCATTATATATAGACCACTTTATAACAAGGCAAATTAGCAATACTTGCCTTGCTTGCATGATGAAAAAAAATTCTGTTTACTTTTATTATCATGCATCATATTAAGAATCCCAGCCTGCAAGTGCCATCCACCACCTTTTAAAGAAACTAATTGCAAGCCACTTTCAATATTTTTTCTGTTTTTAATTTAATACCCTGAGAGAGACGTAATTGGGCTGGAAGGGAGAGGTATTCACTGAAGCCATGAATTTGCTGTATAAATACAAACAAGGAGGAAAGCTAATACAGTAAGGGACTGTGGGATTAATTTTGAAATTGTCTGATTAGTGGATTGCTGCCCGTCAATAATTGCCTTAGATTTTCCCAAGGCCCCGTCTTTATTGGAGTCAGGCAAGTGCATCTGCCTACAGATTCCGTCAATCAGGTCTTGCAGCTGGGAGGGTCTTCAGAGAGCACACAATTGTAAGCCTGCTGGGGCGAGTTGTTAGACAAAGCAATATATACCAGGCATGATGAGCAGTCAATCTCTGTTCCATTGATAAGATTTTACTTACTAAAATTTTCCTATTCTGTTTGGTGTAAGTTCCTTCAAGAATTATTTTAGTGAAGTACCATTTAGCTGAGTTCAAATGAAAAAATACCAGAGGTGTTCCTGCAGGATACAGTAGGAATGCTGCATGCACCTAAATAACACGGTACGCTTGTGTCTCTTGCCTTTTATTCTTCCCTCTCTATTTTTGCAGGTGAGCTGAGTTCTGCTTCCTTAGGATGTTGCTAGGAGTATGCAACATCAGGACTTCACAAGTTCTAAAGCCACAAGGAGGATGAAATACAAATTTAGAAAGATGACCCAGAGAGTCTGGAGCAGATGTTGCTAAGGTGCAGTTTCATTTAATTAACTCTTTAAGTAAGTAATTCCCATAAGTAGTTCCAAAACCTTGTCTTTGTTTTCTGCAGTAGGAAACTATGAACTTGCACCCACAACCAAATGAAATGCGAGCAACCATTACTTGGCATGTCGATTTGGTGATCTGCAGTGAAGATCTGCTGACCAAAGTCATCCGATTGTTAAAACCACAATCCCAAACTTTTAAAAAAATAAAACTCTGGGCAGTTTGTTTATGGCATTTCCATTCCTAGACATATTTATGTCTATCTTGCCAGCCTTTAACCAGAAATACACAAAATAGATTTGTCTATGAACATAGTATACAGAAATGAAGTAATGGAACAAATATGTCATACATATTTATATTTTTGTTCTGTGATTAGTACATTGGACATTCATTTTTCAGCTACAGTTGTACTTTTTTATAATCATCAAGATACACAGAAGCTTCTGGAATGCCGTAATTTGTCACACACGAGGCAAAGTTAAGGTCTGCCTCTGAGGCCAGGGTCCCTCATTTAATTATGACCAACAAAGCTTCAGTTTGAAATGCTGACTAACAACATTAATGTTGTAATTAGCATTGCTTTTACAACCCATGTCGTAGCTTATGGTGGATTTGACAAGGAAGCTGATGCCACTGAAATGCAGCTTCGCCTGTACTGAAACACGCCATCCTCATGTAAATCCCATCTGAACAGTTGCACTCACATTTGGTTACGATTGATGACCCAGCTCACTGACAGTGGGTCCTAGTTTGGTTGGGGTCTTCCCTATTTATGTGGGGGGTTTTTAATATAGAGAACACAATTATTAGCTTCTGTTGGGTAACATTTCCAAATGGGTTTTAAAAAGCCACTTGATTACAAAAGGGATCCTGTGGTGTGATGTCTGTGATGGAATGAGACTGAACCCAGTGGAAACTGGACTGAGGACTGATCTCCTGCCTTCTGCTCCTAACCCACTTTTGGTCTCTCATTTAAAGAACAAACCAAGAAGGGACATTCTGACATCTCTGGAGAAAGACCTTCCTTCAGGCTGCAAAGCGAAGCACTCAGAGGCTAGGAAATCTAGGAAATACCTTTTATACTTATTCTCACCCCCATTAACCATGCTATGGTTATGCACTACACCATTGTCTCGCCTTTGACGAGGTAACCACACAACAGATCTGCTGTGGAACTCACACTTCAGCACAGAGAAAGGGCACTCCAAAGGACACCCTGAAACACTTTCCAATTTTCAGGTGCCTGATTTGTTAATTTAAGCACCATTCCTTTTTTAAGCTTTTCCTACATTTAAAGATCATACAATACCAAGAAGTTCTCCCTGAAGAGAGACAGACAGTCCATTGAGAGTTACGCCTTCCCACATGGTCATGATCTGATAACCACCAAATCAGTTAATATCGTAACTGTCACCCTGATTATAAGGAAAGTGTTCTAGTATTTCTCACAACAAACCCAGATACAAGTTACGTTTAAAGGACATAGGACATATGCTGAAATAATGAAACTGCACTTGCATTTGAAAATAAAGGTCTGCAGTGCTCTGGTTTACCTATGAGTAAATAACTCACTGCAGAGCATTAGGGGGAAAAAAAAAAGAGACCGGCATAGAGAAATAATGATAAACCAGTGATTTTCTCTTTAGCAAAGACAAGAGAAGACTTGAGGAAGCCCCTACTCTTACAACTGGAAAAGGAGCAGCCCCATTTCAGAGGGTTTTGACTGCAGGCAGTCTTGGTTTTGGAGATGAACTGAAGCTCCACTCTCACAAGAGGGATTTTTTTATCATTTTTTTGCCAGTCTCTGAAAATAGACAGATTGTCACTGGTCCAGCGAAGTCTGTAAGCTATGAAGGGTGCACAAAGGGACATTAGTCCCCCAAGAAACACGCTATTGCAACTTGATCCAAGTAAGGAGCTTAATATTCTGAAATGTGGGAAGCAGACTGTGACAGAGACTGTCAAGGATTTCCTACTGCCAGGCAGACATTTTCCTTTCATATAATTTTGAATGTTTTTATTCATTTTGTAAGCTTTACCACCTGCCCTTCCCTTCCATGAATAATGCCCACATAATGTCATCACACACAATAAACTAAGAATCTGCCAACAGCAAACATGGAAAGATGCTTCTTTTAGCTCTTGGATTATCACTCACTTGTGTGTCTCAGAAAACACAAGGTCTCATAAAAGGCATCGAACGTTAACGTACCTGGGCTACTTTGGGCTGATTTTAAACTAGACAGTCCATAGGAGACAACACCCTGAGAACAAGCTCAAATTTAAAACTGAATAACTATCTCAGACATGGAGCACACCAGGAGAAATGGTCTTTCAGGTAAGCAAAGATTTAATTTCTTTAGAGGGTAACAAGCATGTGCTTACATAAAAGTGTTAATCACCAGTGCAAATCTTAAATCACTGATGACACGTGCTTTCTGAGAAAAATTCTACCTGGTATACAAATAGTTGGATCTTCTGCCATTTTCAGCTTCTGATTGGCTCTGCATCTATCCTTGTGCACTGAAGAGAGCAGCACACTTATTTCAAGGGATCAAATACAGCTACAATAAACTCTAGTCTCTCAAGGACTCTTCCCACTAGGTATACATGAGTAAATATTCTAGTGGCCGCAGCTGCTCATGGTGCCTGAGCCCTCGCAAGCCCCGGGCTGACGGACAACACATACACGACACGTGACAGCTGCACTCTCTCAGCCAGGAGTCCTGATGAGCAGGGACTAATCTACTCACAATAAACAAGTTAGAAACAGCAGCACTGGGAAATGAGAAGCAAATCAATTCACAGCACATACTTTGTGTTTCTCCCACTTGAAGCCAAATGGTTCCATACTACTCTTTAGTAGCAATACGCACCAATATGAGATATGTAATTTCCTTTAGTTATAACAAATATTTATCCTTACTCTTTTTACCTTCATGTGAGGTACAGGGAGTAAAAGATAACCAGGCTCAGATTCCATTACTACTGCCTTTACCACCATTTGCATTTCATCCTCAACTTCACTCCCATAAGACGATTTAAATCTCCAGGATGTTCTTCCCCCAATCCCTTAATTTCCTTCCATTTCCCCTTTCCTACCTCTTCTTCTCCCTATCACACAAAAAAGCAGTCACGGTGCCAACATACAGTCTCTGGTATGTAGCAGTTTCCGCTCTCTGCCAAGCTATTCCACACATTTAATTCTGAGGTGAAAAGATTTTCCTAAGATTTCACTTCTATTCAGTCTTTGTAAACGACCCTCAAGCGTAATTCTTCTCATGACATTATTTCCACATACCTCATCATGAGTCACATACAAAAAAATTCACTGCTTGACCACAAATAAAGTCATAGTCTTTACTAGAAACATGACTGATGATGAGATATGAGAATGCAAAACTCCAGGTTAGCTGGTTGCATATTGAAAACACTTCTCACTTAACATACAAGTGTAGTAGGATAAATGGATCTGTAAGATAAGCAAAAAAATAACATTTAGATTAACTTTTCAGAGGTGGTGGTCTTCTAATTACATGCTGAAGACAAACAACCTTTCCACAGGTAAAAGCCTGGACTTGACCAGATTTAATAAAGCTAAAGAAATCACGTGGCTCCTCAGTTTACTAAGTGTTCCCTTTTTTGTTGCTCCTTGTGGAGAAGAACAGATGAAGACAAAGGAAAAAAAAATATTTCTAATAGTATTAACTGGACTGCTGCATTGAGCATGCCTTAATCTTCGATTTTAGAAGAAGCCAAACAAGGTAGAAGCTCTAACAAGTGAAATAAGGAGTAACAGGCAAATTTCAAAAGCTGTTAGCTCCTAGTCAGGGACGGAGAGCTGGTGAGATGAGATTTGAGAGCTTTACACTGAACTTTTGGTTAAATTTAAAATTCTCAATGGGATGAGAGTAATCCCACTCTGGGCATGGCCACCACTCCTCGCTCACTTCCAGAGTGGAGGATCTCTTGGGACCCTTGATGCATCTCAAACATGCCCAGGGGAGACTTAACAGCTACAGGAACAGCATGAAAACCAGAAGATTAACAGCAGCAAGGCCCATTGTACAAGCTCAGAAGCAATATTCCAGCACTGGTCCCTCCTGGCCTCAAGCATTTTGAGTGTTGATCTCAAAGTTGCAGAAGCTGTAGTAAAATCTGTGGTGCAATACATAGACTTCTTATGACTTGCTATTCAACTTCAGCTCTCTAGAAATTGCCATCAATTGCAGAAAAGCTTTTGGAGAACAGGTTGATCTGTCATGAGTGACTGAAATATTTATGTCCATCTGGAAGAATGCCCAACCGGTCAAAGTTCCAGCACAGATTAGATAGAAGTGAGTGGTCAGCTCCTAGAGACACCTCCAAATAAGCAGCACTCTTCAATGGCCTCCTGGCAGGAGGTACCTCTAGCCAGTTGCAACATCTGCTGATGGGACCATTTAGAGGTTCAACTGGAAACAGGCAACCAAAAATTCTCTAAACACCAGTCACTGAGGTTTGCTGTAAGGCATGCAGACACATCAGTTACTTGTGAAGCTTTGTGGAGTGTGGAGCTGCAATGATTTCTCAAGATGAAACATTTCTCAACACTTACAACTTCTACATGCCTGTGAAGACGATGAACAACAGTTGGGACCCGTAAACTGAAGTGCTCACAAAACTCTAGAAGGTCTCTAATGGGGTTGAGTAGAATATCTGACTTACCAAACTTTTATGTACACATAGAGACACACCAACTCCCTCACAGCTCTTCAGGAAACCTTAAACACGTGGGAGTGACAAAGAGTAACATGGGCTGGCGTAAGCAATGGGTTCCCTCCACTTCCTTACAGGACTGATAGTCTTGAAGTTGGATGTCCTTAAGCAAAACCAAATAGTTACATAAATTACCTGCAGAAAGGCTGGAAAAGCGAAGATGCTATTCAGGCTGAAACAAGAATGCAGCATTCACTTCAGAGTAGGTGATTCTCCTCATATAAAGCTCTGAAATTAGGCAAATATGATTCATGTTTGGTTTGTAGCTTCCAGGCATAGAGTTACTAAGTGTCTTTGTTGTTAAATAAATACAGACACCAAATCAAGACGAACTACCACAAAGCTGTTAGATTATTTGTTCTACTGAATTATGCATTACCTTTTCTAAGTATACAACTTTTCTAATGCAAGTGCCCCACAAAGCCCCAAATTCTAGCAGGTCTACTTGCCATATGGACAAGCTTCTCCAACCGTCTGGCTCCTCATGGAAATTCTATTTGTTTTCCTATTGATTTTATTATGTTTAACAGCATACTAAATCATTCCCGAGGTTGACAAGTTTCTGGAAAATTGATATATGCTGTCTAAAACTGCCTGAGGCAGGAATAAAACCAAAACAAATGGCTTCTTTTAAACTCTCCATTTGCATTACTACAGCCAGCATACAAGTGCCATCTTGTTTGGTAGAAGAATCCTTCTCCTTTGTGTAACATCTAAAGCACAGGAAATCTTTAGAAGATCTTCTTATGGGTCTGCATGTTGGAGGAAGGTGATTGCAAAATACCAGACTACTCTTAGTGTGGGTGGGACTAAAGAAGCAGATTGTCAGCTAAGATCAATGGGCTGGATTCTGTTGTGGAGAGGTGGAACAGTGAGTAAATGCCTTGGAATCTGCAGCTTAAGGCAAAAGTACTTTTTTTTTTTTTTAGTGAGACTTAAATACTCATATTTAATTCTTCCCCTGAGAAGACTGTACTTTGAAGCATTTAAGTAAGATCAGGATGAAGCAAGGGTAGTTTTTGTTTGTTTTAAATCTTGGAGGCATCACCATTAAGCACTACAAAAGTTGTTCCAAAGACTGGACTGCATCGTGAAGAGCATCTCAAATGGGAACTAGCACCCAGCCAGCAGTTTTTACTTTGTCCAGAAACTAAAGGGGAAGGTGAATTAGTGAAAACAATCTTGATGCTTTGATGACAGATATCTGAAAGCCACAAGAGTTCGAGAGGAAGTGATTAAGAAGACAGAATTTTAACATCTCCAGACAAAGATCTGTCAAAAACTGAGAAAGTCATAGGAACATATGCATCCTTTTTAGCCCCTCATTAGGCTGGTATAACGGCTGTGTTCTGGCAAAGAAAAAAAACATTTCTGTGGGAAGTAGTTAAGACACTGAATTAGCTGTCAAATAATGGCATTACTTTTGCAGAGCTGCAGACATGTAAGATATTGATAGCCATAAGCTTCTCATTTTGGTGGCATAAAAAAAATTCAAGAGAGAGATGACATTTTCCAGTAGTCCCTGTGATGTTCTGAATTCTGCTATGGAGAAACCAAACTACCTCATGAATACATAACTTGATTTGTAGGTCAGTTCTCTGAGAAAGCAAGAAGCCTCCTGGGAATTAACAGTGAGAAAAACAGTCCCAAGGAGATGTCTTTCATTTAGAGACTTTTATGAGCATCCAAAAGATAGATATAAAAAAGCAGAAGATGCTACAGTCCTCGCATTTTTAAAGACTGAAAAAAAATAATTTCAAACAAACAGAAGAGTAAAAAAAAAAAAAAGAAATACTCTTCATCTTAGCCATTGAAATGAGCTTCCAGAAAAGATCAAGTTTATCTCCTTCTTAGAGAAGGCCAAGCAAATTCAGTTAATTTGCTAATTGTTAGATACTGTAGAGACCATATAGAAAACTCAACAGAACTTAGATAATTCTGCTGATGGAGATAGCAGAAAATGCTGCAGCAACATCAGCAAATGCATCACTTGCAGAAGAAAAAAATCTCAGCTTCTTTGCTTTGCATCTCTGTTTTCAAAGACAGTAACATGGTATCACAGTTTCTAATTTCATACCAACAAAATCTACTTCGCAGAAGTAGGACAGGAATATTTCAAAAGGCCTAAGAAACATGATTGCAATCTGTGCTCACTTTTGTATTACAGAAAATGGTCTTTTTTAGTTTGGTAGACAGAATGCAGCGAAGCTAGTAAGATCTGTCTCCTTTTTTTCCCCCTGGCTAAACAATTCCATAATCTCCAAAGTACACTGTCTACAGCTAGCTCTTAATTTTGAAAATTAAAGCACAGAGGTGGGTGATTAAATGATGCCAGCCTTTTCCTAACTAACACATAGTCCCTGTGCCAGCAGTTATTTGGACATTTGTAGTTAGAAATCTTGTAATCCAAGATGTCTGACACTTGCTATAGGTGTCATCTGTGCTCATCTGCTAAAGACAGGAGCTTCTGCCAGCTTACAGGTGAGCTTGATGGCTTCAATGGAAGAAACATCAAATACACTAAAAATTCCATGGAAAAGCCACATACACGTGCTGTTGCAAAAGGTTCTTCTGCCACTACACCTTTGCTTGTCCTTTGCAAACTTGGCCAAATTGATAATCCCTTTGAAACATCATCAAAATAAAACAGCCTGTAGGTGGAAGAAAAAAACCTCATGTGTTAGGCACTCCTAGCAGGAAGCAATGAGCATTCTTATTAAAACAGAAGTCTAGAAAAGCTTTTCAAACATCTACAAATGGAAAAAAGTTTTTTATGGAGAATAAATCATGCCTTCATGAGCACAGTGTGGGAAGACAAGTGTTGAAAAATTGTTCATTACTCAAAACAAGCATAAAAATACATTATATCAAAGATGTAAAAAAAAAAAAAAGTCAGGTTAAAGGAGTCCAAGATGTACTAGAACTATTTTATTAAATCAGGAACAGCATCAGGCCGTGGGCTGTAGTCCAGTGTTAAAGCTCAGGAAAGTGGGTACTATTTAGAAGGTCAGACAAGTGCATCCTCACAAGCTGCATCCTTAAGCTGAAATGTTACTGATGGAGCCCATGTTGGGAAGAAAGAGAACTAGGACTGTTAAATTACTTCTAGAACCAACACACTGAGAAAAGATGGCCAGAAATGTTTTTATTTTGCACAAGTGCAGAACAACATAAATGTCTTTTTGATACCTTTGAGCAAAGTTCCTTAAATCCCACAGTACATTCAACTGCGTTAATCAATGATAACTGAATAAGCAATAATAAGACAGGTAAACAGACCTCCTAATAATGTTGCTCAAATAAATTAAAGCTACATATCTCTGAACCATCAACAGTATTAGCAGATGCTCTTTTGTCAGCCTACTTTTGAAGTAACGTCATCACCAACTAACTTACAAAGATCCTTTTCTTCTACAACTAGGTACCCTCTTTTAAAGTCTCAACCAGAAAACAGGCAAACTGAATGGCTGTTTTTTGAAGGAGGGCAGTAGATGTGTCTGCTCATGCAGTACTGACTAAAAACCGAGACAGCAAGTCTTGCGCAGACAGAACAGATAAGAAATCTGTCTGACAGTCCACTGGAATTTCATTTGCTCTGCAGACAAAATAACAAGGTTGCTTGGAGGTAATCCAATAAACTGTTCCAACAATTATTAACAGAAAGGATTCAAGAAATGAGGAAAAAATGTTTAAAAAAAAAAAAAAGGTTCAAGGTTTCAAGATTCATTCATTTTCAACACTCATTAAATTCCTGAATCACCAGAACCTTGCTGACATGAACCTTTAAAATGAAGGCTCAATCATAAAAACCTTCTCATAAAACGCGAATAAGATCCAACGTTATCCTCAATCGAGGAATATCGACATTAAGCACTTTAACTTCCACTCTTTCTCCAGGACCTAACCCCAGACTTCTTCTTTTCTTCACTTTAGAAAGTTTTGCTTCTGTTATGTTTCGTACTGGAATCAAGCCTGCTTTCCCCACACCAATATCAACAAAAACTCCAAATGGTGTCGCATTTTCCACTTTTCCAGTCAGAACAGTACCAACACTTAAGTCTTCAAGGCAGACTATGCTCCTCTTGAAGTCTGGTTTATCAAAATCTGTTATAAGAAACAAGAAACAAAAATAAGGCAATGGAGAAAAAGCTTGTATTATATTCTAAGGATTGTTTCTGGCTGATTGTTTCTAATTAAGAAGTCATCCCAAGGTAGCTCTAAGGTCTCAAGTACAGCTTCATTACATTTTAAAAATAAAGATCCATCTGCAATAAACAACTTATTTAATATATTTTATGAATCACTTTAAAAGACAATGATTAATGGAGTACTAAGTATAGTGAACTCTGTGGTATGAAACTACCATGAGAGTATCAGAAGCTTGTAGTATTTTAACAGCTAGTGACAGAAATAGTCTTTAAATCTTCTTGGAGCTAGGGAGAAAAGACTTCAGGTGATTCTTACTTGGGCTACAGAAATTACATGTAAAATTCTATTCTTATACAAATTGGTAGGCAAGAAAGTGAATTCTCAGTCTCATCACACACTAAAGAGAAAAGTCAACAGAGCACTGTTCTTAGGCTTGCTGTTCACCTGCACCGCATCACACAATCAACTGCTTCCCATGACATCACATAATCAGCTGCGTCTTTGCACTGACAACATATAAATCACATACATGTGGGTAATATCCCAATATATTCAAGTTCTCATTCTGCATTTAAGGGCACATATGTTTCTTTTAAACTGTCTTGTTACTTGCTTACCACTTTCTGCTCCCAAAGAAACCCCTTCTGAGCCATCTTGAGGACTTCCTTTCAGCCTTCTCCTACTCCTGTTTTACCTTTTCCAAGATACAATGGGACTGAGATTTTCCACAGAGAGCATCACCAAAAACAGGATTGCGACCATTTTACTATATTTATCTTTGAGAAATAAAATACAGCCTGAACAACTTCATAGCTAAAAATGCACTGGAAATCAGTCTGTAACTTCACCAGGCTGTGGATCAGAACCCAACCGAGTACGTAAGCTGGCCAGTGCATCAAGGGGCTTTGAATGACATAAAAATTTCTGCTGAAGGAATGCACCTAACTACTCAAGTCCAAAATGGTTAATCCTTTTATAACATTATATTGTGCAGAAGCGCTTCAATGGAAAAAAGCAACTAAACAGCCACTGAGAGCAACAAGCAGCAGAAGAATCAGAGGAAAGATGGGAATCTTTAAGTGTTTGCAAGCCTGTTTTTTTCATTGATTACAGTTACTCGATTAGCTGTTAAACTTTAATGTTAAGATGACAATTTCTTGCAAGAAATGCCTTGCAAGACCTTGGCTAGAAAAATATTTTTTAAATAATATGATAAAAATATTCTATTCCTTTCCTTTCTCCAAATAATTCTTCCCTTTTTCCTTTGTACTAAAATCATTCAGGAAAAATAAACAACATAGAATTTCAATTATATTTAAGAGGATACTTAGGAAAGCTACTCCTTGGTCTGTAATTCCCTAACATCATATCTCTACTGTTGGAAAAAATAAGATAATTGAATCTTAAACCAAGACTATTTTTTGCATCAGGGTAGAGTATGAACCATTCAATCTGCCTAAGCCCTACTAGATGCAATGCGTTTCCTCACTGACGGTCACTAGCAGGGTTGCAAATACAATGAGAATTAAAGCTATACAAGGCTACTAAGCTGTCTACTCTAGTCAGAGTCTGTCTATAGTAATACTGAATGTACTGGGTGAGATGAATATGACTATTTCCGCCACAGATTTTATTTTGCTTTTACATCTTCATATGCTAATAGTCTATTCTAGGGTAATTTAGATGTGAGACCACCAGAACAAATGGAGAAATAGAAAATACTCATTTTCAAGATCACTAGTGGGAAATAATCATAACATCTGCAAGGAAACTACTAACTAATCTAGAAAAAGAGGGAATTTTTTTTAAGTGTAAGTTTATTATTTGTTATTACAAGCCTCCATCTTTGCTGCCTACCTTTATCTCTTGCTGTTACAAGACAATACATCTGTTTTGTTAAACAAGAGCATCTCTAGATGTTTTACTTCATTGCTTACCTCATTTTTGTTCTATTCCACCTCAAACTGTTCAGCACTATTGCAAAGTTTTAACCAAGGTAGGTCATGAGCCACGTGCTCCAACTACACTTGTCTCCAGCAACTGGTGCAATAGAAAACTACGCATGACTACACAACTGCTCCACAGACCTTTACTACTACTGTTTCAGCTTGGTCTCAGCTTCCCCTCTGTGATGGAAAGCCACCACAGACTTACTCAGTACAGAGTCAACATATTGAAACTATTGTTAACAGCCATACAACTCCCCTTCCTATGGTTGAAAATACCACGATTTAAGACAGAATTCACATTCCTTATTTGACTATGACATAGCCTCTACCTTGCCTGAGAAAAGAAATGGAGTTACATGTCCATGTGTGATGGATGCACCATGAAAATCTACTCCTGACTTCAGAAGAAGAAAACGTGCTGCTTTAAAACTGATATGTAGAACAATCAAACTGAAATTACAAACCTTCACGACAAGGGTTTACCTGTTCGGATGTCAAAGCCTTCAGGCTGAGTCAGACCATCGATGATCAGCTGCAGTGTGTGCACTGTTGTATTTAGCCTTTTGGCTGTGCCTTCCAGTCCCTCCTTTTGAATTACTGCATTTACTTTTTGCTGCATATCTGACTTTCCTATGTCATTTGCATTTCCTCCAATGAGAGATAAAAACCTGTGAAGTTCAAACAAAGATACAGAGAGAGATTTGTAACATTCTTCAGTGGAAACCTTTGCTACATTTAGGGGTTTCAATTACTTTTGCATTGATGCATGAACAAAACTTCCAATTAAAAAAAAATACAAAACAGTGAACAGTTTCCCTAGTTCATATTCTCTCAACTCATCACTGATCCAAGACAAACATGGAAATTTAGAGTCTCTGTACACACATATCTCCTGGAATAGGCTACAAAACCAGATGCAAAATTTCAACATGTAAATCACTTCTCAGACTGATGATTTATGTCATACTGATTTTGACTGAAAGATTTATCTTACTATGAAAGTTCCCTAGAAATACGTGAGAGTGCTACAATACTATCATTTTTACTGTCACTCTCACTCAAATTAAAATGAATGGCAATTTAGTAAAACAACAATTAACATTTAAAATATTAAATTAATACAAATAATCTTTAACCAAAATTAAGAATAAGACAAACTTTACATAAAATAGTTCTCTTGCCTATGAACTTGATGGTTAAGAATAATTAGTTTTTCAGCAGCTAAGGAACAATCAAGTCAAAGTAGTCACACAACACAAACACCATTTTCCTTCCCTATTGTCACACACACACATATTACAGATTGATACAAATTTGGACTGACATCTAAAAAGGCTGAAAAGAAATACTAACACTTTAAAATAAGCATGTCTTGATCTGAGATATATTTTTAAAAAATAAATTATATAGTCAATAAAAAACCCAAACCACACTGAGATTTTTAGTTCATCAATGTTGGCACATATGCTGAGAATCACAGAGAACAGATGACAAAAATTCATATGCAGACCGTACTCCTTATTATCAGTACTGATGCCTTAGACGTTTATTTATCACTGAATAAATGTCCCTATTTTACTGAAGCACTTAAAAAGGTAAAACAATGCTTTAATGGATATAAACCAATGAAAATGAGGATGCAGCTCATAGAAGCTGAGCCAGAGTGTACTACATAAAGTAACTTGCCCTTTTCTCAGTAGACACTTCAGTTGGCTGTCCTGGTGCCCTGCTCTGCATCTCACCATGAATAAGCCTCTTCCATCCTGCTTTATCATGTCCCTTATTGCTGGAGGGAGGCACATAGTTTTTTGCATGTTTTTCACCACAGCAGACAGATAGAAGAATTATTGTCCCTGTCCTCCAGAGTCCAAATAAATGTTCCTTCTAAGTTCCTAAAAAAAGATGCCTCCTTCCTGTCCTTATTCTACTTCACGACAGGTGTGAACTACAAGCTATAACAGAAGTGCTGACCTTCAGGATCACACCCTGCGCTGGGAGTGGTGGGAGACATTCCAACAATGTAAGAAAGGAAAAGCCCTGGTACTCATCCTCCTTTTCTCCCTTTCAAAAATAAATGTTGTGCTTTTATCAAAACCTGAGGACTCACAGTGGTTTGTTTGTTTTCCTGTTCTATTTTTGTTTTTTGTTTTTTGTTTTTTGTTTTTTGTTTTTTTACTTGAGGAACCCAACTGACATTATTTCAGGTGGTGAGGGATAAAAAGTTATATGCACTGAAATACAAAATTAAATTTATTTTTTGTGAAAATATAAATTCAAGTAGCATAATTAAAACAATATCCAACTGTTAATAAATGACAAAATAAATCTTTGAGCACAAGGGCAAATCTGCACAGAACCATAGAATCATTTAGGTTGGAAAAGACCTTTAAGATCAACCATTAATGTAACACTGAAAAGTCTGCCACCACTCCATGTCCCTGATCACCACATCTACAAGTCTTTTAAACACCTCCAGGGATGGTGACCCAAGCACTTCCAAAGCCTGACAACTCTTTCCGTGAAGAATTTTTTCGTAATATCCGATCTAAACCTCCCCTGGCACAACTTGAGGCCATTTCCTCTTGTCCCATCACTTGCTAGTTGGAAGAAGACACCAACTCCCTCCATGCTACAACCTCCTTTCAGGTAGTTGTAGACAGCAATAAGGTCTCCCCTCAGCCTCCTGTTCTCTAGGCTGAACGGCCCCAGTTCTCTCAGATGCTCATCAGACTTGTGCTCCAGACCCCTCACCAGCCTTGTAATCCCCCTCTGAACTCTCTCTAGTATTTCAATGTCTCTCCTGTAGTGAGGGGCCCAAAACTGAACACAGGATTCAAGATGCGGCCTTAACAGCACCGAGTACAGTGGCACAATCACCTCTCTAGTTCTGCTGGCCACACTATTCCTGGTACAAGCCAAGGATGCTGTTGGCCTTCTTGGCCACCTGGGCACACTGCTGGCTCATATTCAGCTGGCCGTCAATCAACACCCCCAGATCCCTTTCTGCCAGGCAGCTTTCCAGCCACTCTTCCAAGGCTGTAGTGCTGCACGCAATCACTTCATCCAGATCATTGATAAGGAGATTAAACAGAACCGGCCCCAGTATTGAGCCCTGGAGAACACCACTGTGACTGACCATCAACTGGATTTGGCTTCATTCATCACAACTCTTTGGGCCTGGCCATCTAGCCAGTTTTTTATCCAGTGAAGAGTACACCCATCCAAGTCATTAGTGGTCAGTTTCTCAAGGAGAATGCTGTGGGAAACAGAAAGTCTAGGCAGACAACATCCACAGCCTTTCCTTCATCCACTAAGCAGGTCACCTTGTCACAGAAGACCAGTTTACTCGAGTAGCACCTGCATTTCCTAAATCCATGCTGACTGGGCCTGATCACTTTGCTGTCCTGTAAATGCCACATGATGGCACTCAAGATTATCTGCTCCAAAACCTTCACTGGCAGTGAGGTCAGACTGACAGGGTCTATAGTTCCCTAGATCCTCCTTCTAGCCCTTCTTGTAGATAGACATCACATTTGCTAACCTCCAGTCAAATGGGACCTCCCTGGTTAGCCAGCACAGCTGAGAAATAATGGACTGTGGCTTGGTGATCACCTCTGCCAGCTCCCTCAGCACTCCTGGATGGATCCCATCTGGCCACATAGACTTATGTGTGTCCAAGTGGTGTAGCAGGTCATCAACCATTTCCTCTTGGATTATTGGGGCTTCATTCTGCTCCGCATCACTGTCTTCTGCTCAGGGGGCTGGGTACCTGAAGCACAACTGGTCTTACTATTAAAGACTGAGGCAAAGAAGGCATTTAGTACCCCAGCCTTTTCCTCATCCATTGGGACTACGTTTCCCCCTGCACCCAATAAAGGATGGAGATTCTCCTCAGCTCTCCTGTTGTTGCTAATGCATTTATAGAAACATTTAAAATTGATTTTTACTCTTTTGTCTTCACTCCAAAATGTCCACTAATTTCACCAAAAGGAGGAGATCCATTGAAACTTGCTGTCAGAACTTCCATTTTTTTACTTAATTCAAGTGCAAGCATGGCAATTTAACTGTACTATTAGCTGAAACACACACATTTGGAATGAATAATTAGAAATATAATTTCACATTAATTTTCTTACTGCATACAGATCTGTCATGTGGCAATATATGAAGAAAAAAAAAGAAAATTAATCAGGATTCAGTGGATGATGCTATTCTCAGGATTTACTGAATTTTGTTTTGATTGACTGCATTTCAACTTTTAACATCACTGCTTAAAGTAGTTTGAGGTGGTTTGTAAACAAAGTAAATATCAAAACAGATGCAAAATTGTTTGTAATATTAAATACCTTTTTTTTTCTCTAAACTAACAACATACCACTACCATTACTCAAATATTTTGTCTAATAAGATACTACATATGAAAAATAACAGACCTTCTATGAAACTGTTTTCTGTTGGTCTCATAAGAGCACTAAAAGTGGTTGCCGTGATAATACTGAAAATACACGTAGGTCCAGGCTAAGTGTTTTTCACAAAACTAGTGGGTGCTGCTGGCTGGTAACATTGATGGATGGACAATGCCCCACCAGAGCACTAGTGACAGGCGGCAGCTGCCCCAGCTTTGACTGACGTGCCAGATGTAACACGGCAAACCCGACCAGCCTCATGACTCAGCCTTCTAAATAATGTGCTTTACCATCCACCCCTATAAGCAAGTTTGCTGACATTCACGTACTTGGCTTTATTTTACTTCAAATGGTAAATTCTGCTCAAGTACCTCTAAGTAACATTTTTTTCCCCACTAGGAGTTTTCAGAAGTGCATTCACTTTGTAAATTGATAACAGGGTGGGTTTCACTGCTAATAAGTGCAACACATGGAACAGTCACCAATGTATTAAAAAAAAAAAAAAAAAAAAGGCTATTATGTACAAAACTGTTGACTGTGTGGGTAATGCAATCAGAATGCACAGTGATACATGCAGGCTGCTGGGAAGAAAACCAGCCCGAAACAGGACGCAACCCAGGTGCCTGAGCCCTTACTCAATTGCTATTCATGAAAGTTATTTCATCCCCCTTCGTCTGTCTCCCCCACTCTCCGGAAATCCCAATGAAAGTATTTATCTCATATTAAAACCAATTCCTTATCTAAACAAGGTTGGTAGGTTTGTGCCCTACGTTAACAATTACAGTCATCTAAATAACTTATTTATATGGTTACTTCTCCAAAAAAAATCTTGGCTCCACCTGAAGATGATGCATGAACATGAGTCCAAGTACATGAGAAGTCCCACTGATCTCAGAAGAATGATTAATTTTCTAAACATCAGGCATTTGGTTAATAATATTTCAGAATTACAATGTAGGCATAATAAAACACTCTAACAAGGCTCAGCATGCACCTACATATATAAGAAATAATCTTTAACAGAAACAATCTATTTCTATTTTGGAAATTCTCACCTTTTTAAGGTTATGTTTTGGTAAAACTTATGTACTATAATATTTACAAATAAAAGAAATTTCATAGCGAGCACGGATGTTGAATCTAGCCATATATTTAATGTATCATTTTCACTCAAACAAACATAGTCTGAGGCCACTTAGGAAAAAAAAAATCAATATAAAGCACAAATCTGACTGAA
Source organism: Nesoenas mayeri (assembly GCF_963082525.1). Classification (NCBI taxonomy): domain Eukaryota; kingdom Metazoa; phylum Chordata; class Aves; order Columbiformes; family Columbidae; genus Nesoenas; species Nesoenas mayeri. Next base: position 92,113,036 of record NC_137544.1, on the reverse strand, counting down.
CAGTGACACATTACATTGAACATATCTATTTTTAAATGTCATTGCTGAGAAAAAAAGTGACATTTTTGCTTATTAAAAAAGCAACACAACAACTTCCTTTGAGAGTTATTTCAAGGTCAGAAAAAAGATATTGCCAGTAATAAGACTGGATTATGGAGGGGGGGGGGGCAGGAAGAGGTTTTCCTTAATTTACATATTGTGATGTTTGTAATGTTAAAATGTCTCTCTAGAATTTTTGAAATATCTCATTCAACTTGTAAATGAGAGTTCTGGCTACACAACATAGGAACATGAATGATCTGTGCAAAAATGAAAGTCCTTCAAGTATTTTCCTGGCTGCATGTGTGAACTAAATAACATGTTGCAGTAGTTGAAGTGCTATGTTTATCTACTAGAAAGATAAAACCTAAAGAGAAGTTAACAGAAACAGGAATGGGAAAGAAGAGATGTCTTTTCTGAAGTGAGGTAATTCTTATAAGATATACTATCCTTATTTACTCAAATGTTGAGTGTCCGAGTGAATGGCAAACTTTCTGTTCAAGGCACATCAACTCAGACAAAAGCTGCCAGAGTCTAAGTAGAGTCTTTCAGCACAAAGCAAGATTCAGCTAGTTTAGAGACTTTGAGTTTTATGGTTCTAAGATTTAGATGATATTCAGAGACCTCTGCACCCACCTTAGTTTTAAAAGCAATCTTTGCAGTCTTACAGGACCTACAGAGAATGGGCATGGCTAAACCACTGATGTTTTTTATTTAATACATAATTTCATCCTTCTTACCCAGATAAAGATAGAAAAGTAGCATAAATGTAACAAATAAGCACATCGTGTTCACTTAACATACACATCTGCGCAAAATTATAGCACAGCTCTTGCAATGCTTAAAAGATAATGCAAATTTCAGTGGAATGCAAAAAACAGTCAGAAAAGAGTAAAAGTATTACCAAGGGAAGCCTTCAGTAAGTTTTTAAGAAGTTACTTTAAACCCCCCCAAAAGCTTCTTATAACGTGCAAGAGTTCTAAAGCTTTGCAAGGGTTTTAGTCACAGTGATTTCTGTTTTATGTAATCATTTCCAGCAACACGACTTAAGAGCTGGGAGTACTGGATTCATTACATTAAAGCAACATGATACACCATTACATCTTGTCACAGTGCACACATGAATTAATGGTAATGCAACATAATCACTCTGAAAACAAAACAACTTGGCATTAGCATGTGCCTTGTCAGGTAAAATATACATTCACGACAGCAACAAACTCCAATTATGCAGATTTTTATGTTTTAGTAACATTTTAAAATGCAAAAGCATTATTTGTATAATGCAGATGTTGACTGTTCTTGTCCTCACTAGTGATACAGCTCCTCAATTTTCAACTACTGATGCAAAGTTTCAATGTATTTCAAACTACTTACATGGTTTAGCCAAATAAGAATATTTAACCAATATGTTTTTCCTCAAACGCATAAATTAGTAATATTATAGATTATCTGACCACATGCAGAAGACCAGAAAGCACTCAGTTTATGACGCTTTGAACATACACATCTAAGAAACAACAAGGTTCTAAATGAGAAAAGCAATTCAGACACAGTTACACGGCAGCACAGCCCCTTTGCTGCTGTACCGCTTGTCACGTTGTTGTGAGCTGTTTTCATGGCTACCAATATATCACACAGCTGAAGTGTAACGTGAGATACAAAATAGTGAAACATGATTAGTTATCCACAAAGAATTAGTACTACAGTTAAAGGAGATCATTACACACAAAAAGTCAGGGTTTTGTCTTCCTTTTTTTTTTTTTTTTTTTTTTTTTTTTTAATACTGCAACCAGTAGGAAGTTAAATTTCAAAAATTTCAACAAATGAAAAAATACCACTTGATTTATAGGTCTAGTATTTATAATGTAGCCAGAGGATAATCCTTTGTTATTTTCAAGTTCTTCTAATCATTCTTGTTTAATATGATACAAAATACAGAGTTAAGTTTTTAAATGTCTTTATTGGATGGTAATTAGCGGTGAAAGCCTTTTCTGCTCTTCTGTTTATTGACAAGGTAACTTTCAAAAATGTGTCCTCTAAAAATCCGGTTACTAAGCTAATAGTCAGACCTGCAAATGAACTGGCCTTCTATAGAGACTCATATGAACTGTTATTCATATGGCTTAATGGTCCTAATCCTGCAAGTGTTCTCATTGATAATGGTTAGCCATTTCCTATTAGAAATAGTCATAAGGATTAATCAATTTACCAGACTTAACTTACTTTAGGCTTTTTAAAACAGAAATCTAAGACTACTGAAAAGCATTATTTTTCACATTAAATAGCTTGAATGCACGTACATGTGTGTACATGCAAGTACAGTCTTATTGAAGTGGACAAAAGATGTTTCTGATGACTTTGTAGTGAACTTAAGGAAAGGCATCCTACCACAGTAAAAATTCCTATCCTCTGTAAAATATTCACACGTAGAGTGCATTATTACATAGAATACAACATTTTGTTTCCATTGCTCAAACATCATACCAAGTTAACTGCTCTATTCCCTCCTTGATTTCTTCTCCCCTCAAGCATTGCCTTGGTTGTTCAGTGACGAGGAGGGGACCTGGATGGAAGCATGCCAGGCCAGCAGAGAGCTGGAAATGCCATCAGAGGAGATGTGTGCAGTTGCATAAAGGGCAGGAGAAGAACAACTCTTGCTTTTGGAGGTCTCTAGATCACCAACAGTTTGCCTTCTCCATTTTCTTACATCTCAGTGCTTGCCTTGAGCGCTAGCAAGCACAGCTACTTGTTGCAGCTTTTCAGCAAAGCAACAGAGATCATAGAATCACAGGATGTTAGGGATTGGAAGGGACCTCAAAAGATCATCTAGTCCAATCCCCCAGATGAGGTTACACAGGAATGTGTCCAGACGGGTTTGAATGTCTCCAGAGTAGGAGACTCCACAACCTCCCTGGGCAGCCTGTTCCTGTGCTCTGTCACCCTCACTGAGAAGTTTCTGCTCAAATTTAAAAGGAACCTCTTGTGTTCCAGTTTGTACCCATTGGCCCTTGTCTTACCATTGGTTGTCACTGAGAAGAGCCTGGCTCCACCCTGTGACACTTACCCTTTACATATTTATAAACATTAATGAGGCCATAAACATTAATGAGATGCTCCTGATCCACCTGCCTAACAGAGTGGCAGGAACGCCAGAAATATTTGAAGTGATCAATCCATCTACAATGAAATATCAAATGTTGTCAACATGATGCTCATTGCAGCAAAGGATTTAACTCCGACTGTTTTACTTAGGTGATGAATAGGCGTGTGAAAGAGCACATTTCTGAATCCTCCGGGAATTTTGAAGTCCTGCTGGGGATACCAAGCAGCATCCTCACTGCGGGGAGTGAGATATGAATCTAAACTGCAAGTCATTCTGCTCAGTATCTCAAAAACATCTCTTGAGGCATAACCGACCACAGTGAGCAGTACTGTTCTCTACCAGGCAAGGTCCTAAGCCTGGGTAATCATCTAGGGAAGATCCCCACCTGCCTTATGCTAAATCGCAACTTTACATCTTTTATAAATATTGGTAAAATATTTCTAAGTTAGACTGAAATACAACCTGCCTGCCAGATGCTGCAATTTGTGAGCAGCAAATACACGGTCTGAGCACCAATCTTTAGCTAAGAACATTTTTATGAGATTTAAACAAACAAAAAAAATCACTAAATGTTAAGATTCAGTCATATGAAACCAACTACACCCAGCAGACTGATACAACAAAGAAAAAACATTGCATTTTCTTTCCAGCATTTTGGTTCACAAGCATTACCTGGTTGTGACTTCTTGGGACTTCCTAGACTTGGTTTTCCTAGCAGTTATTTTACAACATGTACCAAGAAATCGGATATGCTCTACATGTTTTATTAATCGTATGTAGAAGATTCTGCCACTATAAACTGCTTTGCACACACAGATTCTTCTGAAACTTAAAACATAGCTCTGGTTTGCAGGAAAATACACTGCCCGCAAAGGTGGAGTTTTTTCTTTATTTAACTTTTAGGAAATTCAGAACCATAGTACTTAGAAGTGTTCATAAGTTGCACATGACAAAGCCAAGCTTTGACAGTGTGGAAACCATGAACCAAAATGTTTTGGTCATCTGCAGAGTGTTAAATCACCAGTAGGATGTTTTCCAATCATTTTACAGAAATTGTACAGATTTTAAGTTAAGACGTTGTAATGCCATAAATCAATCATACCAGCACCATTTGTGCCACTGTAGTAAAGATTACATCAGTGTTTCCATTATAAAACCCCTATTTTTCAGGGGTTTCTAATTCAGCCATAAAAATTGGCTCCAGCCTGAAGCTTGGCAACCAGACTTACCACTTGGGAGCAATTCTTTTAACCTTTTTTTTTTTTTTTAATGGATTGGCCTTTCAAGCTACAAAATAGTTCAGAAAAATAAAATTAGTGGTTTCAAATTTTGGTGAACTTCTATCCCTCAAAAACATTGTTTTAAAAACTGATAATTTTGTCTGTCATAAATCTGTAATGTGGACTGCTGCTTTTGGGTATTTTGGATAGAAGCAGTGGATAAAAATCACCGGCTTATTTTGTTTAAAAATAAATGGAACTTCCCATGAAAACTTTTAATCCAATAACATTTTCACAAATTACTTTCTCATGGCAAGATGTGGAAGGCATTACATAAGGAAGCCTTTATGTCTCATTTATGCTGCATCTATTCATTTCTGTGGTGAGAGGTATGTAATACTGTATTTTGATGCCTTGACTCAAATCTGCTCATCATCTTCAAGACAACTATTTTGCTCTTTGGTAGCACAGATTCACCTGTGAGCCTGACATGGTCCCTGACAAAGTTCTGTTTAAGCACAGAAAAAGAAGAAATACTCTGAAAGTGGCAAAGAAACAGAACTCCTTTAAAATGTATTTTGTTTAAAAATCTCTGTATTAAATACTGATTCTAACCTGCTTCTAACAGTCTCAGTTTTTCTCATGCACAGTAAATTATAAAAAATTATCAATTAGATTTTAAGCCTAGTTGTTCTTCTCCTGCCCTTTATGCAACTGCACACATCTCCTCTGATGGCATTTCCAGCTCTCTGCTGGCCTGGCATGCTTCCATCCAGGTCCCCTCCTCGTCACTGAACAACCAAGGCAATGCTTGAGGGGAGAAGAAATCAAGGAGGGAATAGAGCAGTTAACTTGATATGATGTTTGAGCAATGGAAACAAAATGTTGTATTCTATGTAATAATGCACTCTATGTGTGAATATTTTACAGAGGATAGGAGTTTTTTCTGTGGTAGTCCTTTGAATGTTGGTTGATTTCAGTGAGACATCCCAATAAACAACATGAACATGATTTCATCTTCAGGCTCCCAGAATATCCCCTAAAAACACAGGCTCAGCAAAAGGGAATTATAAGCCCAGTCCCACGCACCGCCTATCGAAGTCAGCAAAACTCATCAACAGTCCCAATAAGCTTTGGAGGGAATTCTCCCTGCAGTCTGAATTCCTAGGAGAATTTTTTCTTAATTCATATTTAGGCAGCAAATTGGCTTGGAAAGTTGTTTCCATAAGTTCTGAGAAGCTTAACAGCTCATACTTTTTTTTTTTGAGAAGTCATTTAAAATATATAATCATTGCTAAATTATAGCATTAGTTGCTTGAGGGAAGGATGTCTGGTTTATACGTAGCCCTTAATGTCACCAGTGTCAATTTTTAATACTACATTTCTTGGCTCTTGTCAGTTTGCTGCAGAGCTATGTCTTTTTCTTTTCTTCAAACAGCTATTTGCAGGGAAAAAACATTAGACATATTTGGCCCCTTCCTCACATCGTTTTTGTGATGTCAAGCTAGTGCATATTAATATAATCTATAGCATAAAAGTTATCTACCTTCAGATATAATGAGCTTTCAAGGAAACTATCTTTTGATCATAAAGAAAAATACCGTTGAAGATAGAGCACTTTGAGACTTTTTTTTTCTTTTTTTTTTACATATCAAACTATGTATACAGACACTCATACATGTAAGAAATCAGACAAAAGAGGAAAAACCCTAAAGAAAACAGAAAAGACTGATTCAGTTAAGAGAGAGATGGCATGCTTATTAGTTTTGGTGTTTCATTAGCAGATATTGTTATTACATTTTTACATTTGTTTTAGTATTACAAACATTGTTCTTATGTTTTTATATTTGTTTCAATATCAACTGATATTCTTCCGCACAAAATTCCCCTGTACAGTACAATACCTATAATACACTCTGCAACAGGTCGCAGATTCCTCTCTGAATCACACATAAGCCTGTGACTCAAACCACTACCTTTATACTTATGATTTTTTTTTAATAGTACCACTCCTGTGTTCACAGCCAAATTCCAAATCACAATTATATGATTTATGTTACCTACTAAAATAGTCTCCAGAATTTAAACCATATGCAAATATCTGAGCTACCCTATGCAGTAATAATCCCACTGAACACTTCAGACATAAAAGTAATCTGTGCTGCTCTGCAAACAACATCACAATTCTTTATTTTCTAACAAACCTTTGTGATGGTACTGTATGTAGATCAATTCCTGTAGTATTCCACCATTAACTGGCTACACTTCTGTGTTCTCTGAAGTGATCTTTCCACATGGGCCTTTAAGTGAAGCTGGTAACAATGTGAATGCTTTTATTGATTATTTTATTACTGTACTGGGCCTGGAAAACTAAACGGACTATTAACCAAATCCTGACTACTTGATATTTAAATTGAACGAAATACAATAATGAACATCAACGTTAATTTTTAATAACCTTTTTTTTTTTAAATTACATTAACTCACTCTGAATAATCTCCAGTAGCGGTGACCAAGCTTCCTCACCCTATAAGCCACCTACCAAATGTAAGATCATTAAGATCAGCACCTCGCCTGATTTTTTTCCACAGCTAAGCATGGGGCACAGAAGTAGTAAGAAATGCTGATGTACAACAGAAGAAAGAGAAATGGCTGTGGGAAAGGAGAAAACAAAGTTACCCACACCCTGCACAAGGAGCAGGGACTCTAGCAGGCAACTGAATGGCCTAGAATCATGCACAAAGAAGAATGAACAGTGGCATGGAGAGGATGAAACAAAACTGGACTGCATGCCCAGCAGAAGGAAAGCACACAGAGCTATGTGTAGGAAGTTGTATACATGATTATTTCCATCAGAGAGAGAATAGAGAAAGCACAGGAGGGAAGGGGTCCTAAAAATGCAAAGTCCTGTAAGAGGTTTTTATATAGAAAACTCAAGCTTCATGAATTCAGAAATTCAGCACATCTCTTTGAGGCTTAAAGACAGGAAGCAAAACTCTGTTTCTCCAGGAATAATCTTCTCAGCAGAGATAAGAACCCTACAGGATCTAGCTACTGCTGGAATTACCTCTAGCATGCTTAAAGAAAAGAACCTGTTCACTGCAAATCAGTTAAAAAAAAAATACATACATGCTCTTTTATGGTAGGAGAGAATGTTTTCTCAAAGGGACAAGCAAAGTCCAATTTGAACCACGGTTGACGGTAGAAGAGGTCACAGCTTACACGAGCATTCACCAGCTGCCTCAATGAGGCACAAAGTGGTGATATGAAGAAGACAGGGTCATGGGAGGAAGGTCTGGCAAAGTTCTGAAAACTGACTGATTTCCTCAATGAAAAACAACACGTAAAATAAATTTTAAAAAAGGATAAAGCTAAAAACTTGCATGCACACAAGAGACAAAACATATCAGTCGAAACCCTTCAGCTCTAAAGAATTTCCAAATCATATCTTCTGCTTGAAGAAAGGGAAGAAAGCAGCAAATTAATAAGTATTCCTGTCTCAAAAGGCCGAGCAGGCTGTTGTTAGAAAAAAACACAACAGTATTTTCATTTTAAAAATTGACGGTGTCAATGGTTCAATAGTTTCCCACTGCTTACCTCGTTGCAATGTTGTAAGACTCTGGATGAATACAAGTTTGGTCCAAAGGATTGGGCTGTCGTGAGGCATATGGTGTTGGTTTGCTCTTCTTTTTACCCTGTGCACCTGTTTTAGTCAAAAGTTCACGACTTCCAAGTTCATTTTTCTTATTACTGTCAGAAATCAAAAAAAGACATGTCATTCTTAATGAGCAAGATCCTAGCCCACTGACCACACATGAAAAATGCAATTGAACTTGTATATGTCAATTCTTTAAAAAAGAAAAGTACAAAATCCCTAAAAGGTCGTTATGAGCAAATCTTAACAACAGAATTATAGCATAAAAATATAGCATATCAGTGCACACATATATTAATTTAAAACAGGAAAAATCATTGGGAAGGGATTCTGTACTTCAAAATTTCTAAATGATGACGAGATTATAAAGAAAACACTAAACAACCTATCGTAGTGTTTGCAATCTGGATAGCATCTTCTGTCTGTAAAATGGAGACAATTTCATCTAACTACTTCATAAAGATCTCATAAGGATACTTTCATACTTAACTGTCAGTTAAGAGTCTGCATAATTTTAATTTTGAAAAATTGATAAACAAAATTTTCTATTCATACCATCTTTAGGTAAGCAAATTGCATCTCAAGCGTATGGACAGAATAAGGAAAGTATGTGAATGCTTAAACACCAGAACTCCTTAAACCACATATATTGACTTCCTAGACTTAAATTTCTGAAGAATTCTGCTCAAACATGGGCCAGGTCTAAATAAGAAAAATTTCAAATCAAAAGAACTCGGATCCAGATTCACTTAGAACAGGAAAAAAGCTAAAGGTGGAATCTACTTCTGTTTCAGAATTTATAAACCATTTTTGCAAAATTATCTTAATACAGCTTTTCCTAAAACTTAGTGAATACATTACTGACTCCTAACCAGCCAGCTTCAGTTAGCTTTTGGGTCAGGCTTTTTTATTTTATTTTTTTTCCTTTGATTGATCGGCTGAATAATGAAAAGGCTCCAAAGTCAGAGAGATCCACAGACAGACTACCCACATTGGTAGGAGGACTTCACAGATGACGGGAGAGAAAGATCTATCTTCACGTGTGCAGCGTATTTCCTATTAGCACACTTCTTCCTTTAAAGTTCCCCTCAAGCAAAACATGCTCAGGATACAGTAAAGGCATCAAATGACTCCCACTGACAAAGGCTCCTTTCTTGCCTCTTTTTTTGGTTTGTGTTTGTTTCCTAGATCACAAGTGGTTCCTGCTTTTGCAGGATAAAAGAGAACGCACCACAGGACCTGGAACTAGCAGTGGCACTTTGGGTTCTACCCATGCGTTGACCATCAGCAGAAATGCAGTTGTAACTTTCTCTTTCCGTTTCAGGTTTTTAAAATAACCAGTATTTGTTAACTTCCAAGTACAAAACCTAATTCACACAGCACTACACAGCCATCAACATGATCAGAGAGGACAAAAACGAAACCTTCTCAAAGTCCATGTCAAAAGCATTTCATTTTGCCAGCCGCAGCCACAAAAAACATTGTGGAGGCGATGGTGTTTGAGCTTTATTTTGGCCTCAAACTCCAAAGTTATAGCAGATTTCTCAGGTTATACAGTGTTCTCAAGTTTTATTGAATCCAACTAACATCAGAAGCATGCTCCAGCAAGGAAAAAAAACCCACAATGTTCTTAAACATTTCACCAGTGAACTTCTAGAAGGAAAAAAAAAAAAGGTGTCAGCCTTTTCTTCCTCAGTTATATTGCAGCATTCACTACAAGAGATCTGTACAGCATAAGAGCTATCAATCATCTACAGCCCTGAAAGCAGTTTCTTTGGTCTTCTGGTACTTGCAGTGCACACCATTTGGCCAGCAGCATGTGCTTCCTTGCCAGATGGGCAACCAATCTGTACACCTTCTACCCAGGCAGTAAGCCAGGCCTAATGTGCCTACCTTCTGCCTAGAAGCTGTTCTTGTGCTCTCTGGCCAGCAGCAACCAGGAATACAATATTGCTTCTGAGCATTGGGTTAGTGAAGAAATAGCATGTGCTTCCCAAGAAAATATTTATTGAGAAGAGTCAGTGGCAAACGGTTGGAGATGGTGTTACCACTGTGCCCTTTCTTAGATTTTATGTTGGAACGAGAAATGGTAAAAGCAGGAGAAGAGACACTGTCCCAGAAAGGGCACTTTCAGTTGTGGAGTTGGTACAGAACGAGGGAATGAGATGGCAGAGAAAAGGCTGACCTACTGTTGACAAACTGGACTTGGGAAAGGACCTCACATATTTGAGACAGAAGTCAAGACACATCATGCTTGCTAGGCACAAGAATATAACACAGAGTTTCATCCAGGCAGCTATTCAACTTCCTCTCTCCAGATAATGGAATTGAAACTCTCAGGAAATCCACTAGTTAACCACCATTACATTCTGCAGAGTCATCTTTACCACATTAAAATGAATTTACAAATCTCTAAATTATGCTTGAAAGACAAGCCTAAGGTTTTGGTATCTCAGATCAACGACACCACTGCATGTCAAACTACTTCTACCAACTCAGTGGCAGGATTTGTAATTAAATTTATGTACTTATTGAAACCCTGACTTAAGAGTACTAGGCTAACAGGCCATGATTATTGAGAGGAAGAACTAGCTTCAACCATTGACTTCAAGGAGTTTATCTGTTAAGACACTGTCTTTCAGAGTGCAAAGGCATAGGATTCCCTAAGTCTCAAGCCTGAATACAAAACAGAAAAGGAGAAAAAATCTTCTTGTACTATTTTGCATAATTTAGTCAAGATAGCTAACACCCCTATTACCTGCAGAAGGTCTTTATATATTCTTGATTGAATCTGATGAAGCCAGCACACTGTTGGAAGGATTTGGGACCCAGACCTTTAACTTCTTTGAGCTGTTCTCTGTTTATAAATGGTCCATTCTTCTCTCGCCATTCAATTATATTTTTAGCCCTGTTAGCATTCAGTCCTGCAATGTGTCTAAGAGAAAAGTTTACAGAGTACATTTACTACCATTGAACATTCATTAATACAAGTGCCATCCACTACAAGGATATATGTTACTGTAGAAAATCTAGTTTACAAAACTTAAAACCAGCTAAGATATCTGCAAATAGACTCAAAGACATCATCTTAAAAAGTATCCCTTCCTTCAATTCTACAGAAGGAATCCATTCAAATCAACAGAAGTTGGTATGGCAATACAGTTCCGCACATACAGTTCCTGGAGTAAGCCAGCGACACATAATTTATGATCTCTTGGCTATTTCTGTAATGCCAACTCAATTTGTCATGTCTTATGGCCTGTTCCCAGCTGCCCTCTTCAGGAAACGATGTGGGAAGAGTATTCAGGACAGATAAATTGCTCCTGTGAGAACAGCCCCCTCTCAGCTATTCTCTTCCAATGGTATCACAACACCTTGTCCCAAGGTGAAGAGCTGACGTCTGCTATCCAGGAGAGTGGCTGGGAGCAACTTGCCTTCCTCATAATTTAACAGATCCACACAGCTTGTTCCTTTTCTCTCAGCTGCTCTCGAGATAAAAGAACAGCTAGGAACAGGCTGCATGAGGTGTTCTCAGGGCAACTTGGACCCGGCAAAGAACTTACCTGTGAGGTGCAACTGCAGTTAGCCAAGCTCCTTCAGGACACAGTGGGTTTGCTGCACACTTTCTGTACACACATGCGAGTACAACTTTCTGCGTATGGAGTGTGTTAAGCATAGAAAGAGGGACAAGAGTTGTGGTGGGCAGTTACTCCTGGCACTAGAGAAGGAAATGTCTCCCATCTGGCTCTATATATCAGATGCCATTGCTGTAAGTCAACAGCAGCAGAGACCTGTTTGTGGAATGGCATAGACTGATTCTAGAATGACACCACTAGAAAACCTGGCAAAAACAGTCAAAAATCAGGGAAAAAAAATTTTAAAACCCCTTTCTATCATTCTCATCTTCAAGCAAAAGTTAAAAAAATAATCCAAAGTTGGTGAAAGCTTTATCTTTGACTGCACCTTTAACTACAGATAAAAATATTAATCATGAGGAGTGTAATTTTGTCCAAATATTTCTTAGAAACATTAAGAAATCCAGTTTATTTACACTGACAAAGGAACACAACAGAGTTCACAGAATTTTCCACTGATGATCTCAAGTCTTTCAAGTGTGGTACTGAGCAGTAATGCAGGTACTGTAGCATTGTCATCCCTTCCACGTGTAATATGTGTCAAGAAGTGTATTTGATGCATCAGAAAGCATGAGCAAAAAGCCTCGCTCATGGTATATTCTAGACAGAGCAACAATTTAATACACTGCACATCTGTGGGAAACTTGGACCGCATCTACACAGAAAGCAGAGTTGAACTGCTGAGTATCAAGTTAGATCCAGAACTTGATGCACCATGTGCATACAAACATCAGGTTAATTAAACCAAACAAATTACTTAGCCGACACGGTTACCTCCTGTAACCATGACTGGACAGTGTCACTCCATGTGCAGTGTCTTGAGGAGACACAGCAGCACCTCAGCCTGGTGCCCTCTGCTGAGCTGCGCAGTCTAGTTGGACCCTGCAGAAGGCTGACAGGGCTCACCCACTGCCCTTGCTTTCATAGGCTTTTATTCATGGAATGAAAGCGCGTCAGTCTCATTTACCAATGGTACCACTTTTTTACTAAGAGCTGATCTCAATCTGAAAGAAGGTAAGACAGAATATAAATCAAGAGTCACACTAAGAATTAGATACATGGAAAAAAATATGGAAGAGAAAGTAGAAAAAAACAGAATAGAGAGTATCTTTCAAAATATGGAAAGACATTTTTGTTTTCAAGAATTATTATAAGGGGTTAAAAATAACTAAAGATAGAGCTAGCAGGAATACATTTTCCTAACTTTGATACCAAATATAATTATCACTACTAAGATTATGGACATTCATTTTCTTCCCCTCCTACTGAAACTACCTGAAAGGAGGTTGTAGCATGGAGGGTGTTGGTCTCTTCTCCTGAGTAGCAAGTGATAGGACAAGAGGAAATGCCCTCAAGTTGCACTAGGAAAGGTTTAGATTAGATATTGGGAAAAAATTCTTTCCCAGAAAGGGTTGTCGGGCATTGGAATAGGCTGCCCAGGGAAGTGGTGGAGTCATCATCCCTGGAGGTGTTTAAAAGGCGTTCAGACAAGGTTCTTAGGGACTTGGTTTAGTGCTAGAGTTAGGTTATAGTTGGACTTGATGATCCTGAGGGTCGCTTCCAACTGAAATGATTCAAGGATTCTACTACAGAGGATGGCAGTAACACTTTTGCTCTTCTGAGAGGCTGTTCAGGTAAACAATTCTGAATTCAACATACTGAAGAAAGAAAACAAGCTTTTAATTTCTAACCAAGAGAAATAAAGTCCAGAACATTTTCCAAGTAAACGTGGCATAACTTAAAACAACAACAAAAAAGAAAACAGTAAAAAGGGATAAATTTTTCAGCAGTTTCCCCTTAAATCTTTCCTTTTCTCCTTTCCTCACCCAACTTTTACAACCTGTTCCACTTAGCAGTACCATAAAAATACCTTCGAAGAGACAGAAAGTACATTTGAAAATCCCCTTCTCAGTGTAAAAATACAGATTAATTATATCAAGTTTTTCTAAAATTGAGATTTGGCTCAAAAATTTTAAATATCTGTTTTTCTTTGAAAAATAGTTTTACCCTGGAGAATCACATATAGCTTTAAAAACTGAGTCTTAATGATCCAGTGAAAGACTGTCTTAATGTGTCATTTTCATGTAACTGGAAGTTTAACATAAGAGCCATTTGCTCCAGCTAAGCTTGAGTCAGATGGCAGACTAAACAGAGACTCTGTGATCCAGAGCCATGTAATTACTGGAATAGGAAAATGTTTGACTCACCTTAATAGTATTTCTGAGCAGATGTTAATATCAACTCCTACAAAGCTGACACACTCTTCAACCACACTGTCCAGAGTTGCTTTAAGCAAAGTCTGTGATACATCATGCTGAGAAACAAAAATGCAGATATCAGGTTACTGAAACATTGAAGCGTACATAAATAAGAACTGCAAACAATACTAACGTTAATAAAGGAGTTGAGGGAACTTATCAATATCTTATGTGAGGGTACCAGTTGAAAATATAAACTGCAGAACATATTTTTACAAGGTCTACTCTCTTTGCAACATCTTTGTCATGATACAAATCCCTAGAATAAGACACTCTTCACATTTCTGCTTTTTTAATAACTATTTCCCTGCATCATGTAAAAACAAAACTATATTAAAAACATAATGATTACTCAAAGGAATAACGCTCCTGATCATCCACTATGTCTTGTCTTTAATATGAAATTTATTTGGCTATAAGAACGGTTTATTAAAAATAAGACAATATTTTAAAAGTAAAGTATTTAGAGAAAATATCACAAATGCTATACTTTTGCACCTGCACACACAAATGTTTGAAAATAGTCCTATTTATGAGCATCACACTATAGTACTGTTATTATTTACTAAAAGAACAAGCCAGGTATTGTATGAGGCTGGGCAATACCTAAGGCACATATCAGCCCCGCAGCAACAAAATGTTTCAGATTTTGAACAAATATTTCTGGGAAGATTGGCAGGTCCTTGACCAAAGCCCCACTAATGGAAATTCTTCCAGTTTTTCCATTATTGTTCATAGTATTTCCCCTTCCCCCCCCACCTCCTAAAAGAAAATCAGTCACACTTGTCAAAGATAAAAGTTCCGAAGCTCTAAGACTTCTTTTCCTCCACAATGCAGGCATACTTCAATCCATAACTGCTAGCTCCCCACACAAGCCCATCGACGCTCAGAAGTCTGACCTGGAGGGAGAAGCCTCTCTAAATGCAGGAGCTAATTCAATCACTATGTTGGCTTAGCTTCAGGGCTCTTATACATCACCCATGTTAATCTGGGTTGATCTGTTGTGGTTTTGTGATGCATTCATTTTGGACATCAAGCTGGATCCAAGCCAAGACAGCAAACACTTCATCCAATACTTTGTTTTACCTCCTGAGCCATTCAGATCTTATAAAGACTTCACAGTTAAATTTAACATGCCAACAGCATCAATCCCAATCCACTAATGTTGGTAGTTTCTCAAGTAGGGTTTAATAACTGAAACAACTGTAAAACTTATGGCAACGTATTTCATACCCCCCTCATTTCAAGTAATGGTCATGTGATGTATTTTCATGATGTGATACATACTAAAGTTACTGAAAAACAAGAAGCGCAAATTTCACCAGTGTCGCTCCTTCTCTATAAAGTTCGCATGCCAAAAGCCATGTACGTGCATAAGTACTGGCATTTGCAAACAGTCTTGGCCTCACAACCACAAAGCTTACTTGTATACTTTGTAGATCAAATGTCATTTTCTGCTTCCTAATGCGTTGCTACTACAAGGCAATGACGACTTTTCTGAATAAAGAGAAACAAAAAAAAAACCCCATACCCCATAAAGAAGCCTTATGTTTCTGTTTTTCTGACTTACTGAAGATGAAGCTTCTCTTAGTTAGGATGTTCTATATATTCCATCCTCCTGCTGCCATCAACTGGGTAATGTACTAGAGCTAGAAGCTTCCAGCTCACACACATGCTCATGCAAGGATGCATTTACACACCACAGTACAAGAACTAGAATAACACTGTTCAGAAACAAAACTTGGCCTCTTCTTTACCAAGTGCAGCTGCCAAATACTGGGCTAGATTTTTCATGATGAAGCACAAATTAAAAATTTAATAGGAGAAAGATACTAATTCAACAATTTTTTTCATTATGATGGAGGAAGGCAAAAGGAGAAAAGATATGGACAGTCCTCAAAATTTCTTTCTGCTTTTAGGAAAGGCTATTGACTCCAAGATACTTGGAAGTTGATTATCATCTAGTTTCACAAGTTACATTAACAGGTTCCATTAACTGTAGCAGTTCTTGGCCACCTCTAAAAAAAAGTCTAGGTCTAAGAGAACAACTCAGAATATACAGTCTGTGGCAGAGATTAGACTAGACAGCTGTTTTCCTGCATTTCAGTCTCATTCTGTAAGATAAGGATCACTCTTCAGAAGGAATAACATGGAGTTACATGATTCAAAACTGAGACAACCACCATTGTCTCTATAATGTCTTACAGCATAGAGTGTAGCAAAGACGGTAATCCATAGGTATGGCCTAATCTTTCTAAACAGTTCTTTGGAAGAAGCTTAATTCAGTAGAAGCTTTATTTCCAGTCTGCTGAAAGTGAACCTAGATAGTGATTCAGCCAACTATATCCCCCCCCACCCCAAACAAGGAAAGGATATATCACCATCAAAAGCCAAGCTTCCCAAAATACCTCTGCTAATGGAAGACAGACCAGTGCTTACAGATCCCGAGTTTCAAATGTGAAGTTGGTATTTATGTGAAGATTTAAGCTTGTGGATGCAATAGTTTTTGTAAAATTCATGTGATGGAATACATGCAATTTGGAAAAAACCATAATATTCAACTGTTTATTTATTTTGCCAGGAAAACAAGTTAAGTCTCACAAAGATTATTTGCAATATTTTAACTAGATTGCTGCAGATGGTCACCATTAAAAAAGCAAGACACACACAAGTTTTTCTTTATTACTCCAACACAGAACAGTTGTACCACTTGGAATGGACATCACAGGACAAATGTGAAGGCATAAAGTGAATGGGCAGACAGGACAGAACAGTTACTCTGCTTACCACACAAGACAGCGTGGCTAAAACAATCCCTAAGATACCAATACCTCACAGAAGACAGACTGAGCTACTGAATGATGTTAAGTTGCAGACACTAGGAAAACTTTCCAGACAGTGGATCTGCCTCCCAAGATGCAGCTACTGACTGTCACAGCTTCCTTTCACTATGATGAAGAAATTTCTACATCCCTCTTTACATTGACACAAAGCACAGAGAGGTGTTAGGACTTAAGTTTCTAAAAGAAGTTAATTAAAAATGTGATTATCCCAATACCATTGTCAAGACTTCCTACTGTAACATGCTACACTTCAGAAAGGTTTCAAGTGCAAAGCATTTTCCTGTCTTCCAAGAATTTCACTCAACTCGAACATTAGAATCTAGATGATACTACATACTCCTATGTACTATCTAGGTGGTGCTATCAGATTATTCAGACACTGCTAAAAGCACATGTACTCCATGCTACTAGCTTGCTACAACAGGTTTGTAAAGACAGGAGTCCCTCTCAACTGCTGTATTATGCACATCAGAATAAAACCTACACAAATAAAATCCAAGACCCATATGCAAAGCTACTTTCCAAGGATGCTTATGCAGAATCTTATGCTGCACAGCCCAAACAAGCCCTCCACGCACCAACGTGGCAGACTGTTGCTTCAGCTGATCCCCTGCAAATGCTTCTAAATAAAATATTTTCATATTAACACTAACTCCGAATGCACCCCTACACATGAAGGTTTCCACCTGCTAACACCATTAAGTACTTTCTTTTTAATCAGAATAACTCTGACTTATTCGCTGTCTCTATCTGGGGAACAAATACCACCCCTACGACTCCCCACACAAAACCAGGAGAAACCAGCTCCCGGGGCCAGCTGAACCATTCAGACCAGGTGCTTACTTGGAGTCAAGCACGCAAAGCACCCCGACAGCTACGCCTAACAAGGAGAGGCACATCCTTTGGTGCCATTTTCAAATACTGTCTTGAATTTAGCACCCAAATAAATCACTAAGGTTTTAGTAAATTTTCTGTGGATATCTCCAAGCAACAAAATAGATTGATACCCCCTATTTATGGAAACTAAGACCAGCAGAAATAAGGGACTTGCCACAAACTGCAAAATGCCCAGTGCAAATCTGCAAACTTTCTTTTATTATCACTCTCCTGAAAACAAAGCCACCTTGCTTCTCAGATAGCATTAGGAAGTACTTAGATATCTGTTTGGTTTGGGTTTTTTGTGGGGAGCACTATAGAAATTAATCTGCCTGTAGAAATAGCAGGCAGAGTAACCATATTATAGTATTTGTTTTCTAAGGAATTATCAATGAGAAGGGAAACAAGATACATAAAATTATACTATTTGATTAATTGAAACGGCTACAGTAAATAATCATAGTTGACCAATAAATGAAATTCAGACATTACATTTTTCTGATCTTTTTATAAAGACTACCTCAATATCCCAAATGTAACTTACATTCGTGAATCTGGAAGAAAATTAAGGGCTTCTGTTTTGATTTCTGGTCATGATTACCACTCAAATTAGTCTGTGGCAAAATTGTTAAAATTACTAGTAAAAATAATATTACATTGTGTATTTTAAAACCACCATTCTGCAAACTCATGCTAAAAAACTAATAAAACACAATTCCATGTACTTTCATTAAACACAGCACTAACGTTTAACACTAAAAATAATGTTTAAGAACGACTGCCTATTATGCACAATAGTTTTGTCCTATTTTCACTTCCCCCAATACTTTATCTTTTCTTTCTATATGGTACGAAGCAGAGAGCAAGGATCGTTGTTATGGTCGGTTTCAAGAGCTATCAACACTCAGTAGAAATAATTAACGTTACTGAAAACCTATCTGTTCCTTGAGAGGGTGCTACTACAACTGTAATAGAAATCAAAACCCTGTTGATGTACACAACAGGAAGGCAGTACTTTAAATAGCCTCTCAGCTCAGTTCTCTCTAGCAGTATGTCAGTATGGACACTGTAAAAATACATTTGTCATTAGGATGACAAATCTGCCAAGTCAAAGAACCACTGTTCTCATGAAGCCTGGAGGATGAACTTGGTGTGTGTGAGCACAGGTGGTGGGGCCAGTACACTGACTTGGCCTGACCACAGACACTAAACACCAGATCACTAGTGTTAGACTACAACAACCCTAACAAGCAGCTTTTACATGGAAGTACATTACAGCTTTAAGCTCTTTACTTTGGCAATATAAAAATCCCCACAAATACTAAAACAATACACGTAACTATAATGCATTTGGTAATCTTTTTCCCGGTCCCCTGTAAAAATCGTAATTTCAGAAAATACAGTATGTCTGCATGTCTTTCTGAAAGCCAAATTCAAACAACTTAAAACTCTACTGCAAAACACAGCAATTCTTAAATACTTTTAATTTCACATTTACAAACGTTAGTAGGCATCGACATGACCAGCCCATGCATCATCATTACTTTACAATGCCCAAGAGTCACGTAAGGCACCTTCCAACGCAATTGAACAAGAATGACTCGGAGCCAGTGTAGACATGACCTAATGATGCTGGACACAAAGCAGTGGGGACGGGAAGAGTTCTCAGTCCAGGCAGCAACCTGCAGGTTTTTGACCCCAGTTCAGCACTACAGAATTGTAACAAGATCAACTTTCATCCTAAACAAGACTGAGCTGCGTGTAGGACAACCCAGTTTGGTTTTCGATCAAGTTATACTTCACTTGTCCTTTGAATCCAAAAGTCAATCTTCAATTAAGTAAATGCAATTTAATTTTTTGTCTAAACGTAAGTCCTGAAACACTTCTAACACCTCATAAAACATTATTTTACTTTCTTGGTACCTACCATTAACTTCTATATCCATGACTTTTAATAGTGAGATGTGAGACTAGCCAACAAGCCTCTTGAAAAAATACTTTTTTTTTTTTTCTTTAAATTATACTATAACTGTGCAGCCTGAATGACATTTACTGAATGAGAAATTAGGTGGGACAACACATCTTAAGCAAAGTTCAAAATTATATTATTTCACACAGATTCAATCCACAGAAACATGTTTTAAAATTTAAAAAGGGAAAAAAACATTCCCTACTTGCACTGTGGCCTATATACAATCAGTTGCATTTCAAATGCTTGTGAAACCACAAAAGGAAAATGCATTCAGGATAAGCCCTTAAGTACAGCAGGATGAATGCAACACAAATTATCTAATGATAAGTACCTTTGTCATGTGCAGAAATATAAAAAAAGTCAAAATACACCTTACATGTCAGGTGGAAATGTTGGAAAGTTCAGGCAGGGGGTTTTAATCTCTAGCGTCCTCTGGAAAATCCCTTTCAGTTAGATTCTAAGAAAACAAGCTTATCCCTCTGATGTTTGATAAAAGGACCTAACTTCAATAATTTCTTTTGAAGATTGCTTGTGGTTTCTCCAAGTGTTATATTGTTATAGGATATATTGTTATCCTATGTACTTAACTCTGACTCATTTCTTGTTTTCAAAAATCCAAATTCTGTTTATTTTAACAGCATATTATTATTACTGAAATATCCCCAGAGAGAGAAACGGATTTATATTTTCAAAGAAAATGATAAAACAAAAACAAAGTCTGTCAGATCTGACATTAAAAAAAAAAAAAAAGAAAACAAAAATGCACACTTGATCTTGTAAATGCTTCAAGTCACTTGCAAGTTGCTGGAATTCATCTTCTATTTACTTGTGCTTGTGTCCTAACTGGAGCAGTAATATTGCTAAGCTTGTTACACAAATTCAAACCCATTGCTAATATGGTCATATTTCTAAAACTAACTTATTTGACACAAGCAAGCTAGCAGCACATGACAGAATCCAAAAACATCTTCCTCCCTCCAGCACAGGTACCAGTTTTCTTCAATGCATATTGTTATGTGACTAAGGGGAAGTAATCTCTAATTGCAATTATCATCAACCACATAACTCCTGAAGATTTCAACGAGACATTTTCCAATTAGTAACAAAGGTGATCATCCAAACTGCTAGGTGGAAAGCCTACATTTCAATTTCAGTCCAAAACTGTATTTTGTGGCTGTTAAAGCTCTACAAACACAGGGGATATCCTGTGGTAGTATAGAAAGGTAAAGTGAGGACCATCAGGTGTGGAGTTTCATAGACCACATGGCTGAACAGCAACAAATTCAGTTGGAGACTTTCCTGAAAAGTGCCAAAGGATAAGAGGGGGGGAAAAATAAAAAGTTACACTGATAGGGGGAGAAGAAAGAATAAATTTATAGAGGAATGAGGCAGAAGTCATGAAGCCCCTGTGCATGTGGTCATATGCGGGAATTCTGTTTAGTCTGAAGTCAGTGACCATCCATCTCCCTGCGGCAAACAGGTGAGAAACAGCAGCTTCTGGGTATAAAGTTCCCACTGGCCTCACTCAGAGCACAGGCAGCCCCCAGGAGGTGTGAGGAGCTTGCTAAATGCCTCTGTAAATACACAGACTTCTTCCAGCTCCACTGAACACATGCTGGAGTTCCGCTCACTCCTCCTCCCCTTGAGGAAATGTGCTACTTGGAATATTTTATAAAACTAGAAAAAAACCAGCAAATTCATTTAAGGGTATTTGCTAAAATTGCAATATTTGTACAGTTGATACACATTTTATGATACCCTAGATTTCTAATGAAAGCAGTCTCAAAGTTAGTAAACAAATACACTCGGCAACTGCTACACCAGGTGACTCATATCAGCAATGGACTGAGAATATATTTAATACAAGGACATATCCATCCCCACATTAAAAATGTATACGCCAAACAATGACATCTGGCAATTTTTTTAATCCCACACCAGAACCAGTCATGATACAATGAAGAGGAAAAAATATTTTCATTTAATGTGACACTACATCCTGAAACTCTTGCTGGAAAGTACTTTTAGGAAATTTGACTTTTCTCAACTTTTTGCCTGTTTGTTTTTTGTTTTGGTTTGGTTTTTTGTTTGTTTTGTTTTTGTTTTTTTCCCAATAAAAGGGATCAGTTCAAACTGAATATGCCCAAATACCACAGTCTAATTCCTCTCTGTTCAGTTCTCTCCCTCTCTTCTACTTAGTTCCTCCTTTGCTTTCATCGGGCTCCTCTCCTTTCTGCACCCCCAACCTCTTCCATGGCATAGCTAACGGCAAAAATAACCTACGAGTGAAGCAAAATGCAAGACACTGGTCTGCAAAAGACACAGCCAAACTCAAACAAAGCAAGCTTATTTTCTCTCCTTACTAAAAAGCATACACTTTTGATTGACATATGACAACTCAAAAAGTCACCCAGGGTAGTGTTTATTGAATGACCCATGGAAGACTGAAAGCTGCCAGAAAACCAGGAAACATGAGAAAACAAAAGCTTCTTCAGTACCAGCATTTATGGTTTTGACAGGCAGAGTACATAAGCATCCGTTGTGTCATTCACATCTTGATAACTGAAACCAATTTTAGCACAACTCACTATACATAACAGCAAGCTATACTTAAAGCAAAAGCATAGAAAATAATTGGAAAAAAAAATCTCCATGATGTAGTAAGTTTATATATTTTTAAAAATCTGCTGTGCACTAAGCTTAACAAAATGTGCATCAAAATGTGTGTTCAGTACTTTTCCTATTATATATATAGCACAAGCAAAGTGTTTGCATGTTGGAGGTTGAAAAGCTGACAGGACTGAACAATATATTAGCTGCACTAACTTGTCAGCACTATAAAAATTAAGTTCTCAATGATAATTTTTACAAGTGAACAAGAACACCAACATTTCTCTCATTCTCAAAACCAAGCAACCCTCAATATTGACAGTATGTGATTGTTAATACTGCAGTGATTAGCATAACATAAAACCTGAGAAATCAAAGTGAACTAGTAGAATAGCATGAACAAGAACAATGCATGTACTACCCCGTACATGGAAATAGTGAGTACTCTTGCAATATACATTTTTTTTTAAAAAAAAAAAGATCTGAGTAGGCATGAAGGAAAAGCACAAATCAAAGAACACTTATTTTCACAGTATCCCTGACAGATGCTGTGATTTGTGGCCTCACAACATGACCCTTACTATTATTTGAGGTCCAGAAATTCCTTCAAAAGGCTTCTTTAAAACACTACAATAGTGTTTAAATTATTCATAAACATAAAAAATAATATAAAAATTTATAGCACAACAAATTAATGAAACTTGCTTGGAAGATGGAGTTTTCTTAGGTATTCTCTAGTGGAAGATTTGTAAAAAATTATTGCATTACTATTACTGACTTGCAAATTTTACAAGTTACTTACAAAGTCAGAGCTTTTAATATTACAGGTATGAACACATTCATTGCAAATGTGTAACCTGATCACAGATTATTCCTTTTAAATATTGACCTCTATTTCCCTTGCATTTTTTTTTAAAGTATCTAAAACTTAACCAAAATCACAAAGAAATAAAATAAGAAATAAAGTATTTGAGAATCTAAGAGTTAATAATTTAAAAACTCTTAAAAACTACCATTTTAAAATGAAGTATCTTTATGAATTCTAATTATAAAGTCATTTAGTCCAAAAAGCAACTTTACTGCCTTACATTTGGTTTTGGTAGAGTTTGTAAGGTAGGGGAAACAGAGTTCTCTATTTGTACAAATAATTATGGCTGCAAGCTGGTACACCATCGAGCAAGAAGGGAATTACAATAATCTCTGATTTCACAGCACTTTTTTCTGCTTCTCACCATTTGCAGAAGTATGGCCTTACTTTACAATGTGAAGAGCAATCCAGAATCAAGGCCAGCTCAATTGAAACCACTGTCTGATGTTCCACTACATGAATTAAGGTCACAAGTTCAATACAAGTTTTATCAGTGCTTTCCAGAACTGGGAATGAAGAGATGAGGTACCAGGTAGTCCAATCAAATGATTAAATGGGCTTATTCAATATGTGTCTGCTTTGGCAAGTTATTAATTATACTACAAGAATCCAGAACATTTAAATATGAAAAAAATAATCCTTATTATTGCATGTTCCTTTCTATGTGGAATTTAAACTTTATGACAGTTGTTCTCCTCAGTAACCTAGATTAAGGCATCATGCTTTGGACTTTTCCTCACGCAAGGCAGAAGTTGCTGTAATCAGAAAACAGGCAACGGATACATCTTAGATCAGCTACAGCAAAGCCTGACCTTCTAGAATGCACAAAGCTTGACAAGAAAGTTCAATAAGGACAACAGCCAGACTTTGCACCTGGGACATGGCAACCCTGGCTGTACATACAGACTGAGGGATGAGATGCTGGAGACCAGCTCTGCAGAGAGGGATCTGGGGGTTCTGGTCGACAGAGAGTTGAACATGAGCCAACAGTGTCTCTGGCAGCCAAGAGGGCCACCCGTGTCCTGGATGCATCCAGCACAGCATTGCCAGCCGGGCAGGGAGGTGATTGTCCCGCTCTGCTCTGCACTGGTGTGGCCTCATCTGGAGCACTGGGTGCAGTTCTGGGTGCCACAGTACAAAAAATATATTAAGCTACTAGAAAGTATCCAGAAGAGAGACACAAAGTTGGTGAAGGGTTTGGAGTGGAAGCCATGTGAGAAGCGGCTAAAGTCACTTGGTTTGTTCAGCCTGGAGGAGACTAAGAGGAGACCTACAGCTTCCTCACAAGGGGAGGAAGAGGAGCAGGTGCTGGTCTCTTCTCTCTGCTGACCAACGGCAGAACTCGAGGGAATGGCAGGAAGATGTGCCAGGGGAGATTCAGGTTGGACATTAAGAAAAGGTTCTTCACCCAGAGGGTGATTGACACTGGAACAGGCTCCCCAGGGAGGTGTCACAGCCCCAAGCCTGACAGTGTTGAAGAAGAAAATGAACAATCCTCTCAGACACATGGTATGAATTTATGGATTGTCATATTCAGGGACAGGAGTTGGACTCAGTGGTGCTTGTGGGTCCCTTCCAACTTGGGACATTCTATGATTCTATGAAAGCTCAAATGCAAGCCTTGTAGTGAAGTCTCCAGCATGTGGCTGGCTAGGCTGATGCAAGGAGCAGAGTTAACCCCAGGCACAGCGCGATGAGGAAGACAAGCTATGCCTGGCAAGTCATCATCACTAACCCTGGCCCAAGCAACATCTGCCTTCTTATGCAAAAGGATACATGGGCAGCTAATGCCATTCCCAGCCTGCCAGCTCATCTCAGGGTGAGATACACCTGAAGATGCAGGTTTCAGCCACACAAACATTTGGTGTGTCCCACCTGAGGCTCCAAGGTAATTCATTCTTGCATCCAAAGCCAATCCTGCAAATACACACTTCCAAGTACACTCAACTGGAGCAAAGACCTGTCAAAGTCCACTGATAAGCCACTTCAATGCTGAGCATATGCTTAAGTGTTTGCAGGATTCAGTCATAATTAAAAAAAGAATCTAGCATGAGATTGGAACTTTTCAGTATTTTGGTAGATAGTTCAGTAGACTTAACGTAAAAATAATTAGCTTTTCATATGATTCTAAAAACTAAGAAAAGTTCAAGGAAGACAAAATATGAAGCTTTATTAGAGAAAAATAATTCAGGAAACCACTATTTTTTATCCTCCAAAAACAGAGGCAGTCAAGAATGTGAAGAGAAAAATGCAGCCTAAAATGTAACAGCATTGGTGATTCTGTGCTGCCTGGAATGCTCTTCCATCGTAACAGCAGAACATTTTCCCTTAAAATAGTTAGCCTAGCTTATTTAAAATAAAACATAAAAAACCTTAGTCAGTTCACATCCTAAGATTTCTTTTTTTTTAAAGCACTTCACATGCAGATTAAAAAAAAAAAAAAAAGTTATACAAGAGTGTTTTAACTGCAATAGTCAGACTGCTCTGTCTTCAAGATAATATACATTTCAGTGCCAGGCAGAAGACTCTCGCTTTCTGACTCACACATGCAAGGACGTAATGCTTTCAGCAGATCAGGACTAGCTGCTGAAAAGGGTTAGCATCGTGTCCCAACAGAAAGAGATCAGAGTTCAGGAATTATATGGAAGCTTCGCAAATCTCAGCTTGCTAGTTTTCTATTCTAGCAAACCTCTCAAGTTCATATGCCAAAGTTGGAACACACACAGTTCTGATACAGGTTTAAAATTTACATTCAACAATATCATTTTTTTTTTGTTTTAAAATAGACAAATATTGAGAGGTTTTAGCTGAATCTGGAATTTAGTGTTTCAATACTTCTTTCTATATATTTACATATATGAATAATTCTACATGTACATAAAGAATTAATTTGAGGTGATCTGCCTAACAGGCTGTCTTCATTTGAGTATTATTTTGATTTCCGTTAGCCTTTTGAATACAGAAGGATGAAGAAATTTCTGACTCTTTTACAGAATAAATATAATTAGGATTAGACATCATTAGAATACGCTACTAGTCTAAAATAACATGTATATGACTTTGCTCATCACCAAAGACTCAGGACTCAGTTATTCGAAGTTCTATGATGTGTATCTGTCATTAGCAATGACAAATGCTGAACTAATTCAGTCTTCTTTAGGACATGAGATAATTTCATTTGGAGGCATGTAAGTAGAGTTGAAGGTTTTGAGGATGGACAGTAAAACTTTTTTTAAGTTACCAGTAAATAAACACAACCTTTTAAACAGGTTTAGATTTTGGTTTGGGGGTATTAGGCAACCTGAAAAGACATACCAAATAGCTCCTGTATACAAGAATACACATGGTATTTTTCCAGTTACTCATCCTGCAACCAAGAGCAAACCAGTCACTGAACAGCAGTCTCTAGCTACCACTTTTTGATTCCCTAGATCCTGCTCCTGAAAGTCTAGAAAACCTTCACACTAGAGTGGTGCATTGTCAAACACTCTGAAGTCATTACATAAAACATCAAAAGCACTCTTAACTTCTCCCAAACTTTCAGTGGCAGAAAACACATAGCTGGTATCACAGGGATACAAAGTGGTGGGTTTTTGCTTTGCTGTACTTACTCAGACCACTTTGACCTGCTGGTAACAGAACTTCTGGGAGATATTTTCTTACAGTAACACTTCTGGTCTTGCTACTATATTGTGACTTTAGAACAGCAGTAAGCTCCCCTGCCACAGCCACTCATGCACAGACATCGCAGAACCTTTAAACTTCACACTTCCAGGTACCTGAAAACAGTCCCAGTTTTACAGATGACAAATCAAACCCACAAGAATTTCCCTTAAACCATAGTAGTAAATGAAAAAGAGACTACAATTCTTAATTTCCTGTCTGCAACCTGAGCATCATTACCCAGAAGCAAACAGCACACATTTTACCTCTCCAATATTTTATGATGTTCATGCACTGATCGCTGTGTTCTCTGATTGCACGGCCCAGGGTGAGCTTACAACTGTTTTCATAATCTTGTTTTGAGTTGTCCCATGCACCAATGGGAAACAACTAAAACACAGCTCTAAATACCCTTCACTTTAGAAGGTAATAACCACGTCTCATTAAGCAATTGTCTTAGTTATCACAGCTGGAGGAAAAGACTGAATCCATTCTATCCTATTCCAGAGGAATTGCTTGTATGTCCAGTTCAGTGATAAAAATTAAGCTGCCCTCTTTTACAAGTTATTTTCAGCTAGCAATCAAGATTTAGATGCAACCAGACTGTTCCCTCAGACTAACAGATTTAAGGTCTGGATAAGAAGTTGGAAAACAATACTATTTAATACCACGGATGTAGTCAAATCTGAGCAGTGGGGAATAAAACCAGCTGATGCCAAGTTGGTTGCTGACAACATCAACTAGACCACCTCACATGCACAACCAAACAGGATGAATGGTTCCAAATTGTTTCAGTTTTTTTCCCAAGATATTTTGTAAAACAGGTAAAGTTAAAAATGGCTTGTACTTTTTTTTTTTAGTTAGATGGGATTTATGAGGAGCAGATTTTTATTATTGCATGTATACTTCTAAAACAAAACAAAACAAACCCAGCACCACCAAAAAATACCAAAACCCAAACAAACCCAAAACCAGAACCAAAACAACACACACACACAAAAAAAAACCCCCACAAACCCCAAACAAAGAAAAACAACTGGAAACCAACATCCAAATGGTTCATGTTATATACATAACAATGACCTCTAGGTATAAGGTATGGAAACCTGTTCCAAAGTATAATGAAATACAGATAGTTAGGAAAATGAGAAGAGAGTATTGCATATAGATTATATGTTATGTCATATCACATGAAAGAAATAATCAGTTCCTCCTGAAAATGTTTCTCAAAGGAAGACAAAATGCTCCTAGTCGCATCAGCCATTTTGATATTTATATTTGGAACAAACAAGAAGCTACAACTAATAATGTTCTTCTTGATGCCTTAAGCACAGATATCTTCTTTAAGTACTTTCAGTCTTCTCCATCATTCGATTCTAAGAAATGGATACCTCATGATTCAGATTGTTCAGGAGAGTTTAATTTCTTCGTCTTCCCATTTGCACACATTGCACCTCATTGCACTAAAATACACATTTTCTCAATTTCTAAATTCTGTCTGCAAGTCTTAGCCACTGTAAGAGTTCTCCTAGAGAGCTGTGGCACTAGAACATTTCCAGTACAAACTCAGAAGCACAAATTCTGCAAACAGATTGCTACTCAAAAATCTGAGAAAAAAAAACCAAAACCAAAATCCAAGAGTGTTCTGATAGAGTCCACTTCCAGCTTTCTGTCTCTTTGGGTATCTGGAATGTAAATGCACACTGGTATTTTTGTAAGACTACAGCGCTCGCCCAGTATTCACTCATTTCCAACTCATTCAAAGGTTTCATAAAGCATTCATATCTTTAAATAATTTTAATCTATTTTCTATTTGTCTTCATTATGTAGCTCACATTTTATGACTGGAAGGAAAAAAAAAAAAAAGCAAAAAACCCCACCCACAGAAAAAAAAGCCATTCTGAAAGGTCTCTCTAAAATTCAGGCTGCAGACACTCAAAGTGACAGAAGTCTTGGCACACTTCTTCCCAAAGCTCTGAAAAACGAAACCCCACAACACTTTAAGATACGCCATTTACCTGAGACACTGGCTTTTCAGAAAAGATAATGGAAGAAGTATAGTGGCTTACTAAATAGAACTGGGAAATTATATGGTACCCAGCAACAGCAACAGAGGAAGAGGTCTCAAGATGTGATAAACCAGAAAGCCACTCTAATGACTTGTACATAGAGGGAAGGAATGCTATGAAAATAAGGAGCAGGGACATACTATTTTGCGCATACTTCAGGTCACAATCTGTACTGTTATCCTTCTTACACAATACTTACAAGTGTTTTCAGCAAAATATTAGGGTTCTTTAACCCTACTACTCACAGTATTTCTAACAAAGGCCTTCAGGTAAGTAAGGAAAAGCTATGGCAAAACCAGATTTACCTGGCATATCCCTAACATATACATTCATTGTAACACATACACATAACACTCGTCAACATGGCTTTACTACTCCAGCATAGAGAGAAGCAGTTGCAGAGACAGAAGGCAGCAGTCAACCTTGCCAACTTACACTTTCTGAGAAGACACAACTGCAAGTGTGTTCAGAAATGCTGCTTTAGAGCAGCCTTCTTTAAGATTAAAAGTAGTCTTTCACTATAATTTAGGAATAAATGGGACCTGTCACTGATATAAACCTCTTCCACAGAAGAGACAGAAATTTAGGAGGACATAATGGAAATAACATTTCCTTAACTCCCCTCTTCAGATCATTAATATATAGTTGCATCCATCAGGCAGATTAAAATAAAATGAAGGATGACTACATGGTGGGAATAAAGGCTGCAGGTAAAAATACCCAAACATACAGGGAAGGCTTTAATACTTACAAAGATTGTCCAGATTATCACAAAACCTCAAAGTAGGTGGATTCATGTCTAAATTTATGCTAATCTTAAGGAAGCAAATAGGTATGAGAATCTTGATTCACAGTAGCATTTCTATGCAAGTTGAGGAAGTAAAATTGAAATAAAGTATGGTAAATTAAAACAGTGGATTAGAGAGAAAAAAATAAATGTTTTAAGGATGCTTAATTCTTCTGCCCAGATAAATATGTCAGAAGTAGTCCAGGCTCACAAAAAAAAATTCATTTTTCTCCATAATAACAACATACAGTACTTACACCATTGCAAATTAATATTATGTTTGCTCCTGTAAAACAAGTCAGTTTGAAAACCCTAAATGTACGTTTACTGGTTGAAATAAATATTTTTCTTTGAAGTTTAATTTTGCAAACCAAGATTCCTGTGACAGCAAATTGTTCTAATGTTTCAGTCATTAATTTACTCATAAAAAGTCTGTCTTAACAGGTCCTTCTTTAAATAAAAAATGGCCATACACATCACTGAAAATTTACCACAGAATGCTAAAGAAAGAACACCAGAAAAAGTTACCATTACATATGTAATAAAAAAAATAAAAAGAAATAAAGTATCCATTTTAATTGTTTAGTCCTCTTGTTGAGAGAGTGATAAGAAAAATCCAACCAGTTCTACTGAGCACAGGAACAGTGTGAAGCAATGGAACACTGTTAGTCTCTCCTGCTCTCTGTATTTTCCTCCCCATTTTTAAACAAAGAATGTTCACTCCCAATCAACAAGCACACAAAAAGAATGTTTTCCTATAGAAAATGAGATGGAACACAGCATTTTGAGATGGTAACCGCCTTCCACTGCATCCAACTGGACAGTAGCCATTTACCTGTACCCCTTGTCCTTCCAAGAGCAGTTCAAGGTCCCCATGCTGCCCTCTGCGTTCTGCACAGTTCGGGTCAAACTTCAGAGCACCTCAGCTCTCCCTTGAAACAGTGCCACATTTGCTCTGTTTAAGAATGAAATCTGCCTGCCCTTAGGGCTTGGTAGAGTTAAAGGGCAAAATCCTGGCTCCATTTAAAGTCAGTGGGCAGTTTGCCACTTAATTCAATTGGGCTAGTATTTCACAGTGACCTTAAGGGTATAGCACAAAGCTTGTACCCAAGTACTCTGTCTTTGCTTGGAAGAACAGCGGTGGCCTGTATTAGTTTTTAACAGTAACATCTGGGTGGCAAATAGGATGCTTTTGCTTTGAAAGCTCACATGAAGCTTGCAAGCATTCATTCAAATCATATTTTATTTCACAGCAAGAACACACATGGTTTTTAATATTAACCAACATGTGGCTGTACCAGTGCCATATCACAAATGACAAGAGACATCGGCAGAGACAGCACAAGTACAACGTATTTTACATTACCATCTCAGCATCCTAAACAAACTACAGTGGCATGGGGTTGCATATCAATTTGTGCATCACTATAGTGGTTTTTTTTTTTTTTTTTTTTTAATTTAAGTAATTAGCCAGCTAAATTCATTGGAAATTCTAAGTATGGTATGCAGGAAATAAGTTTTTTAATCAATCAGCGCAACAATGTACTACCACTTGTAACCAACACTATTACCCACCTTCTTACAAAACAAGATTAAAATGCCCCCTCATACACATTATACAAATTTGCTCTTGCAGGACTGTACAGTTAACCTGCGGAAAAACCCAAATATTTCCCATGTTTTACTTCTCACACTTGACTAAAACAACAGTAGACATTGCTTATGGATGCCAGGATGCTTAGGTGCCTACTTTTTTTTAAGTTATCTTATGTAAATAATAATCTGTTTCAAAGTTAAAAATACTTCTCTTCCTGTCAGCTAATGTATATGGGTACTTTCATATCCTTATTTAGAAACTTGGCAAGAAACACAGAGGGTAACTGATTTTGCATAATGTCTCCCTTTCCCATTTTCAACATTCTGGCACAATATTAAAGACCAAGTCGGTAAGGACAAGGGCAGAATAATTATGTTATGCACCGCTTTCTCAGTTTTTGACTAGAAATTAAATCAGTAATTATTGTCCAGATG
Source organism: Nesoenas mayeri (assembly GCF_963082525.1). Taxonomy (NCBI): domain Eukaryota; kingdom Metazoa; phylum Chordata; class Aves; order Columbiformes; family Columbidae; genus Nesoenas; species Nesoenas mayeri. The sequence goes on along the minus strand of NC_137544.1, from coordinate 92,081,404 downwards.
ATTTGTTAATACCATAAGCTTGCCCACACACTCAAAACTTCAAATAAAAATAGTAGTACAGTCTGCAGATAGTAATTTTTATCTTAAGACCGACACTGTAGTATTTGTACAGTAATTAAAAAACAATTTCCACTTATTTTCACCCAGTGAAATGAAAATATATTCTATCGCTCCAGTTGTGGAAGAGCTACCTAGTACAACCTGCTAGCCCAGGAGAGGGAGAAAGATGAAGAATGCCAATTAATTCAATTACTGACAGAAAAGATATCAGGATGAGTACCTAGCAGGTCAGGTTCAAAAACACATCAGAAGCACCAGTGTTAAAAAAATAAAGAAAAAAAAATAGAAAAAAGAAAAAAGCTTGCGCTCCCTGTGCTGAGTAGCACTATTAAATTCAGATGCAGGGTTGTGTTTAGGTTGGACAGGCCCCAACAGTAGAACAAAGTCAGTCTGTCTTAGTACCATAACCAAATTCTACAAGTTAACAGCTTTTCATGAAAAGCTGCCATTTCAAAATGTCAATCAAACCTGAATATAAGTGGGAACTCCTGCAGAAATAACCAGCTGCAGGTTTGAAAAACATTTTTCACTGAAAGTGGAAACACAAAAGATGTTTGAATGAGATCTCTTTTCATTCCTGTAACAGTAGATGGTCATTTTCACAACATCAAGGACAAAAACATAAGACAAAATTGCAAATAACGTCTTGAAAGAACCATTTGCAGGGGTGATGAATGATTCAAGTTACAAATGACAGAATTATGGGCAAATGGAAACTCATTAATATGAAAAAGCTTCTCTTAGAAGATTGCAACTTGTCTCCACTTTTTCTTATTACATCTGAATGATTAGGTTGTACGTATTAATTTCAATCCATGTTTAATATCGGCTTTCTCACCTTCAGGCAGCAGCTTGTACCAAGATCATCCAATTTGCAATAAAAGTAGTGTGTCTTTATGGGGTTTCAGGTGTTTATTAAACAAAAAAAAAAAACAGGCTCAAGTTGATCAAAACACAGATTCTAGCAGAACAAAGTTAGAATTTATAATCTACCCACTGAAAGAACTCAAGTTATCTAATTCAGTTCCGTACATAAGCCACATTCCGTACGTAAGCCACATTTACTCAATAAATCAAGGGGAAAATAGTATTTCTATGGAAAAGAAGCTTACCAATATCACTTTGGTCACATCCTCTTTTCTGGATAATACAGCAGGAACAAACCTAATTTTCCCATTCTCTGAAAAATGCATACTGTCTCTGAAAATGAGTTTTCTGTCCAAATGCCAGCTTCATCAATTTCTTATTCAACAGCTTGGCTGATGTAGCAGTGATTTATTTCATAAATCTCCACACTCAATGCTGTGAAACAAATTTTAGCCATTAGGGAGGCTTACAGAAGAGTTGTACTAGAAGCATTGGGTTTTTTTGTTTGGTTTGTTTTGGTTTACCCCACAGGAAGGTAACACCTGTACTGTAGAATCAACATTCATCATGCAGTTTTCTTATAATAAACAAGTAATAGGAAAAAAAAAAAAAAAAAGAAATTGCACAGTAGATGAATACCTCTGCATGCCCCAAAGTTTAGAGTATTAATGTAGACATACTGTCTTTCACATATTTACCTCCTTCCCAGCTTGACTGTCACTATGATCACCATATGAATGAGATCGCATTAACTTTTTTGAGTGACACCACCTTTGCCTTAAGTTGCACTTTTCACCAAAGTGAAAACACATTTATGAATTCAGTAAATTTCACTAATTAGAATGAGATGAAGAATCACAGTTACATTAAATATAATTAAACGTAATTATTACTTAAAAGTTCAAAGAGTTATCGAGTTGGAAAACAGTAGATAAGATTCTTCAGTGGCGTTTGCTGCAAACTAAGATGCTACACGACATAAAACTCAAACAACTCATCACTACAGCCTAACTGTACTGAGGTATCAGTTACATCATTCAATTTCACACTGTAGCAGTGTTTTCTATAGCATACATTAACTTCTGATATCCAAAATCTCCATCTTCATACTATACCAAGCTGCATTTCCCCAGCTGCAGGCTGCAGCACCCTAACAAAGCTACCTGAGATTTTTTCCTTAGGCTCAAACTTCACAGCAGAAGTTTATCAATAATGCCCCAAACAAGCAGACAGAAATATAGTGAAACTTTTCATCACTAGTTCTTGTTCTTATCACTTCGTATCACCAGCATTTGTTTTTAAGTAAGCTGGAGTCCATAAAATCTACTCTGAGGTTTTGGCGATAAATAATTAGCTGTATGAAGAAACACTTGAAATAAGATTAACTTGACCATAAAATGTTGCTAGCAAACTATTTAAAAACTGAGACAGGAAAAAAAAATAATAAAGAAACAAACTGCATCAAATCTAGCGCCTTAGCAAGCAGAGAGTGGTTTTTTGAACATTCTCAAAAGCATATTTACTTCAGGAAACAGCTTACAAGTCAAAACGTGCTGGAGGTTTTTTCATTTTGTTTTGAGCTGCCAATTGTTAGTCAAGATTGCTTTTCATTTTACAGGAGTGTTAAGAATGCAAATGGTTAACAGTAGTATAAACTATATACTTGGTTTAAGTTTGAATGTCTAGAACTATTACACACTGCATTCATCTGCATTCCCTGTTTATGGGAATGAAATATGTAGTCATTTGAAGTCCACAATATGTATACTGTGTTTGTAATAACTGCAGATTTTACAAGCACATTATTCTTTCCATTAGGATTAAAACCTCACCGAATAGCAATTTGTGAAAGAATTCTAGCAGGGCCCTGAGCCCAGAACTCTGACCTCTGATGAGATGCTTGGCAGCAACAAACTCTAGGTCTAAGCAAAACATCTGGTTTGAGTTAGACTTCCTGAAAAAATAGCCCCTGTACTGGGGAAACTGGTATTCACTCAGCTTTGTCTATACACTTTGACTGACTTCAACGCTGTTGCGGGGGGTGGAAGGGGGAGAGCTTTGCCAGAACGCACGTCAATCACTGTAGACTTCTTGGTGGCCTCCAAATAGCCAGGCACTTACATTAGGAGACACTGTACTCATTTGTTGATGCTTCTTGGGCTTTTTCCTATTGTACTTCACAGCTCAATGTTTCTTTCAGAATTAGTGCCAACTCTAAATTATCTAATCCAAAACTACAGTTGAGCTCAAAATATACATTTTGCCTGAAGAAATAGTTTCTGCAGGTTTGGTTTTTTTTAAAACAATAATTATTTTAACTTAATCTTTCTTGCAAATTTAGACAATCACTGTCATCATAAAACAAATGGGAATATTCCCCAAAGAAAGACAAAAGTTCCACTGCCAAGAAATTTGTAAGAACAGTAACAGTTTTTGGTTGGCTCCCAAAATATTTTATACACAACACCCTTTTTGCATACATTACACAGATAACAGCACCACAGAACGGTAACTGTAAAGAAAATGCTGATACACCAGGACCGGGTACCCTGACCTTGCTGCTGCTATGGGCAATCAGCACAAGCTCCTTCAAAAAAAGGATCATAAAAGGATAGAGCTGGTGTTTGCTTCTCGTTTTCTCAAGATGGAAGGTACATCATATCAAAGATGAGGTGAAAACGAAGAAATTAACTTTTACAGGCTCGGTATGAGTTTTACTTCATTAAAGCTGGCAGCCCAGTTAAAGAAGACATGAACAGCCTGGTGAGGTAGGTAGGATGCAGCTTCAGTAATGTATGGGACCGTCAAGAACTATGGGGCCAAACTCAGGTCTTCACACTGACATTTCATTTGCAGGTGATTTTGTATTTTCAAATATCATTGTGAAGCCTTTTGAAAGTAATTAAGCCATAATAATGGAACAGATAGCAATACCTACTGAGACCTGTTATGTTAAAAGACACACACAATGACATTAAGTGTCTTATGTAGAACCGGGAAGCTCAAAATAACTGAATTTGAAAGTAAGAGAGAATTTAATGGACATCTCTGTAAACACATTCATCGATGTTGCATATACACACATGTATGTATGTGTGATAATATTCCACTATATACAATTTTGCTGTGAACAGATGAATTTACCTTTGCTGGCACTATTAGTAGGACCTAATTCTATTAGAAGAATACTTTTCTGTACACTCTCTACTTAATAAAAACGTGTTGTGGTGAAAAAAGCATCTGAAAAAGTATTTTCTTTCATCTACTGCTCTATTTTACACAAGTCTGCCATACCACTGTATATTGTCAATGCACTCATAGTTTATTTTCTTCCTGCGATTGCTAATGCAATAATATTTTTATGCCTGATCTAGCAGTAACTTTACACTGGAATTAAATGTCAATTTCTACTTTCCACCCCCAAAATTCTAAATTAAACGCCAGTGACACCGACCCCCTGCATTCAGGCAAAACGCAGCCACCAATCCACAAAGGGACATTTATAAAACGAGCCTTGCTTGTTTGAACTGCAATGCTGCCGTCACTGGAGTTTCACCCGGGAGACTTAAATAAATAAAAATAAACTGAAGTAATAAACACCATGTTTTATGGAGCTGCACAGAATAAAAATAAAAAAAAAAAAAAAAAACCACACCAAAAAAAACCAAGAAAAAAGGTCCTCGTGGCAAACTTGAAAGATTAGAATGAAAAGCTGTGGAAGGCTTCGGGCCCACAGCGCACAGTGCCAGTGCTGAGGGACAGTCGGGCCACCCACACCAGCAACGACCTGCCTGCCTGGACAAGACAATATAGGAAACAAGACAATGTTCCAAATTAAGTCAACTCTGAAATTTCCAAGTGCAACAGGAATAATGGATCATGTCCTGGACTCTCAAGCAACGAGAGGCATGTTGAAAAAAATTGCCTCTAATCTAAGGCTTTGTAATATATAGCTATGTTCTCTGAGGAAGTAAATTTTTCTACTACTGATGGCATTCCAGTGGCCATGTTATTCAAATGTCCGACATTAAACAATTCTTTTTATTTTTTTAATTAAATATCACTCTCTCCATAGACTTTAGGTTTTTGGAAGACTGCATATAATTTCAGAAATCATCATTGTCAGCTGGTTGACAGCAATAAAGACAACATTCACTTTAAATAACCCTGAATTATATGCAGTTGAGTAAATTTGAATTTGTTTTGCTTTAAGGTCTTCCAAAGTTGAGGCCAACATGCTGAACAAAAATATTAAACTATCTATAACCCTGTGTCAACATATGATGCTACTGGGAATGGTAAGTGAATTAATTTTCCAAGGAAAATTAATTACTTATGACTTACAGTTGTAAAAGCAAACAACGTAACTGTGGATTAGGGCACATTTAATTTCTGTTTGGAGTAGCGATTAAATTAATTTCATATAATTCATGGTATGTAATGGAAAGCAGAAGAAAGATGAAATCTTAGACAATGACTGACACAGAAAAAAGTGTATATTTATGTTCCTGATCCAAAAATAAAGGTCATGGATATTAAACACTGTCTAGCGAATCATGATTTTAGTTTCTAAAATGTTTTTTTCAGAACTGTTTGTTAGAAAAAGTGTTACTAGTAAGATAAAAATCTAAAAAGCAACAAATTACAAAGCATCAGAGATCTTGCATGTTATATTCTCTCATGAAAAGAGACTATAATTTTCAGTGATAACTATTGAATGACATAACCTGTCACAGGATTATTATGAGGAAGAACAACAGCAATTTAAATTCATACTACAGTAATTTAAGTTCATTTTATGTTAAGAAAGAGAGAAAAAAATTTATCACAGATCCAGCATTTAAACTAATATGTACACTAACTCCACACCACAATGTAAACATGAAATGTAGGATTTTTATTGGTTACTCGCATTTTATAAGTAAACAGTTACTGAGAAAAATAAAACCATAGCCCAAGTGAACCTATGAAAGTTCTTACAGCATTCCATAATTTGGTATTTGTACAAACTAAGTAAGAATAATTATTTTGTCTTGCACTGTGAAACATATCAAGTTATTATTTTAGATGATATCTTCGACTAGAACCACACATATTAACAAACGATGTATGAGTTTAAAATATCATCAGAATTCTAATTGCCACTTATGGTCTTCTGCTGAAGGTGAGTATGAATTTATTTCCAATCCCAGATTTTTGGATATCAAGTCAACAGCTGCTGCGCTATGAACTCACACAGAATCACTCAAAAGTACAATAATATTAGTATTCTTCCTTGTGATCCAAATGAATATACTGTTAATTCATGAAACCAAAACAACAGATGCAACAGATGACTGCTGCACTGCAAGCAGTGACTACGGAATTCCACTAACAAATAATATTTACATTCATGATGTTTAAATTGACCCCACACATACATTGAAGGCAAGTGATTCACATCCCCACTGCCACTTTTACCTGACTTTGGACACTACAGAGATGCTTTTACTATGGTCACAGGTTAATCAATTTTATCATTATAATATTTACATTAAAATCTGATTAGACTTCATAACACAGAGCCTTAAAGATTAACTTACTTCAAATAAAATATGAGTGTTTGAGCCCAAAACGCAAGTTCTATGAACACAAATATCCCATCATGGATATAAGTAATGCCAAGAGTAATCTGTGGCTCCCTGGCTGGTTTCTACTGTAGTATTTTTAAGAATGTTTCAAAAATGCAAGGAACTCAAGTTATTAAAATCTCAATGAAACCTAGCTGAAAGCAGCTGAACAACTTTTCATTGCTTAAATTGTGTATTTTCGCCTAAGGTTATTAAATACTTGAAATATAAACAGGAAGCTCAACAGCATCTCACACATTTCAGAAGCTGTTCAGTCAAAATACTTTTCAAAAGACAGACTTTATCATCCTCTTTCAGCTTTTAGTCTACCAAGCATTTCCAAGTGTATGTGGCAGCCGTATCAAGTGGATTTACAGGATCCCAGCCTTGCAACTCCCTCTTTGCTCCTCTGGCCACTCGGCTCCCACACCAGAACAGCATCTCACAAGTGTTTAAATCCACCCAGCTGCATCGAAACTCAGCTCACCCATGTCTGAACGAGCTCTGCCCAACTACGTTCACAGCACACACACACACACACACACAAAATCAAACTGAAATATTAAAAGGTTTTGCACAAAGGGTACCCCGTGCTTGGGCAATTCTGCTCAGGAGTTCCTACCTGCCACTTTTGTGGTAGTCTGGAAGTAACCTTTACATGTATTTTTTTGTGTACACTAACATGTATAATTTTAGTCCAATTAGAGCACAAATCACATGAGAGAGTTTGCACCAAGTCTGTTGCTGTCACAGGGCAACAAAAAACTTCATAACAAACTTCTGCCAAGAGAGCTGGTAATTATGCAATTGGAAACAAACTGACAAGGGAGGGTAAATCTGTCCAGCAGCTGCTTCCTATCAACACCCTTAGATCATCCCACCTCAGTATATACCAACTTCTCTCCTGAAGCTTGCTAAAACCTCAGCAGCTCTATTAAACCCCACATACACAGATATAAACTCTCTAATAATAAACAGCAGCGGTGCAAGAGGAAGATTATTAGCAATAATGTCTAAAATTTACCTGCAGTTCAGGTTGCTTACAAAGGCACATCTCTGACAAGTTTTCAAATGCTGTCTAACAGTGCATTTTTGGTGACAGCAGTGCAAAGAGATGCAGCCCCTAGGCAGCGTCATAAGTGACATGCAGATGTGGTGACAACGCTTTGCCCCTACGCTCCTTGTAAATACGCACGCATTTGCTTCCATTGCCTTAAAGGCGCAGCATGGCACTTCGCCAAGCCAGCACATTTTCTGGGAGATGCCAGCAAATATATATGGTGTACTAGCTAAAATCATTAATAACACAACTGTTACCTTCTTTCTATACCCCTTTGTTTTGTTTTAACCAGCCATAATAGACTAGTCAAAGTTCATTGTGCTTTGCTGACAGTTGATTTCTCTTCAGGTAGACATATCAACGAGACTTTGCCAAGTTACAGGACATAAGCCATCCCTGGCAGCCAGCAAAACTGCTGCTGAAGATTAAATTGCACAAACTTGCCAGAGGTATATCTTATCTGGAAAGGAATCTTAAGCTTTGCACACCCACCTCATTTCCAGGAGAAGGGGGGCATGGGGATTGAGGGGAAGCATCCAAAAAACATTACAGGGTGATTAAGTCTCCCTGACAAAGCTGTCTGCAAAGACTTTGCTCCCATGGATGTCAGATGGCTTGATTCACAGGGCTTTACTTTTAAAAATGAAAATCACTTAGTTTACCCTAAAAATGATGTTGGGCAAACCCCACGTTTTTCACTTGCTTTCTTCAAAGAACTAATGTTTTACCACTACTACACGGTAAGTATTCCCTAAGTTGCTGAGTGATAAAATCCTGAATTAAGCACAAACATATTCACCTGCATACATATACACTCTAAAAAAAAAAAAAAAAAAAAGAATGACACCTTTTCCCTATTGATAAGACACTATTTTTTTTGCCTGCCCTCAACAAAATTTTATAGGTAGAAACACCCCCCCCCCATCCCTTCATATATATCAAAACTCTCGAGTATTGCTCTCCTTTTTCCACAAATTCCAAAGCAAGCAATTCCTTACAGCACGAAGTGAAAAAATTCTGCAACAACAGTCTCTTTCCAGGAGCCCACAGGTTCACAGGAGAGGTTTAAATTTCCTTTAGTGAGGAGCAGAGCTAAGAGCACTGTGAAATACTGTCCCGCATGTCCCTGTCTTTCAGATCCCAGTGAGTTCATTCAGAGACAAGATGGAATATGGAAGTCCACAATTTGTGAAGCAGCTTTCAAGATCTTACATCTCTCAAGATCATTACACCATAGTGGTGATTCATCAGGTAAAACTTAGTTTGCACTGTAGTAAAGACTTGAGCCACTAGCTATTTCTACCCAAACCGGAATTCAGCTTTAAAGTGGCATGGAGAGGTGGCAAGGCAAATACATTCTGTATCAAGCAGAGTCTGGGCGTCATTTTCATGTTCAACTACAGAAGAAATCATAGTAATATGGGCTGAAGGTGATAAATTAATTTTGGCTAGGTTCCTGTCTGGGAGGAACAAACAATTTTCCTAATGAGAAAACGATTAAAGATGAAAAGGACCTTTAGGCAACTGGAATTTTGGTCTGAGAGAGGCCCTAATAAATTAGGTTGTGCTTCTCTTAGTTTAAGGAAATACCTGCTAGATTTCGGTCCTGTTTATTTTTCTCTGACAAACCTGATTTTCTTGGTAGTGCACAAACTCAGAATCATAACTTGAAATTGGAATAAAAGTAGGTGGTCAAGTACAAGTTTCAATCACTTTCCCCCTCAATTTCCAGATATCTCCTGCTACCCATAAAGTTGTATTTCCATACCCAGAGTATCCATACCCAAATGAGCAGTTTTCCTTGGAAAAATTGCACTAGAAAAACTAGAAAACACCAATAATCTCACAAACACGCACATGAAGTACCAAGAGGCCAGGTGGAGCAATCCAACATCCCATGGAAGCAGAGACTACAGAAGATGGAGCCACTTCAGCCAGTCCTCTTGACAGGCCACGCACTCCACACACTGAGAAAGCTCATATTTTGAGCAGCAGATTTAACACATAGTCACTTCATCTTCCTGTAGCACTAGTGTCATTGCTGACAGCAGCAGCTCCTGCCCAAGGGGATAACTCCTTCCCCAAGCTATGCATTGCTGCTCCTGCCTTATGCCAACCTGGGACATCATGTAGCCATCAGCAGCACCAGAAAAGGGACCAGTGCAGGGCAGGAGTAGCAGAAAATGTAGGACCACTCCTTTGTGGAGCTCACACTTTGATCAACACACAATGAGCATGCAAGCATCCCTCTTGAAACCACTATCCTGCTCTTGCTATTATATGGCTTCCACAGTCATGTGTTGGCAGCACACAGCCTCAGTCCGAAGAAGTGGACACTGGGTGCGGGACCAATTGCTGTCAGTCCTTCAGGACAAAAAAGCCAAAATCTGGATTCATCAGATCCCTAAATATCCAAGGTGCTTAAGAAAGGAGAGGTAATACCTAAATGCTAGATTTATACTTAGAGTGGGCCAAGAAAGTAACTTTCTCTGTAAGAAGCTTGTTACAGTGTTGATCTCAACTACACTTTGCATATTTCATCCCAGAACTTACTAAAAAGCTGCAGCTAGCAAATGGGTTATATATTAAAGTATAACAAAATTTTTCAAATTGACTGGGATAATATAAAATCCTGTACCTGATACGCTCCTCATCTGAAGGCTGACATCAGCTGTTACTCTGGGATTCCCCATACCATGCCATAGCTTTTCCCATGCCTGCCCTTTGAGATGCCAGCAAGTGACAGCTCTCTCTGAAGCAAGATCAGCCTCAACAGCTGAATTTCTCTTCTCCTCCCTTTCCACGAGACAGCGCTTACCCCAAGAAGGCAACAGAGGTTCTGAGTCGGCTTTCAAGAGTGCAAACTTGCTTTCAGTAGTGTCACTTAAAACTCTAATACCTCAGAAATTTCTCTTTGAATGAGCACCTTACAGCTCATGCGGTGCAGAATTCTGACAGGAGGTCTCTCTCCCTCAGAGGATTTAAGCAAACCATGACAAAACTTAAAAATACAGATAGTTGGTAAAGAACAATTTTTGAGGTCTACCTTTACCAGGCTTTTAGGAATTATTTCTCCAAAACTTTTCATATAACCAATTTGGACATGAACAAATAATGTAGTTTGCTGTTTACTTGTAAAAGTCGATCTAGTGGATCAAGAAGCTCCCCTGAAAGGGCCAAGAATGTGGTACTTATCTAGGTCTGTTTCAGTGCAAGGTAGATGATGCCAGCCTCAGTCACTGAGGCAGAGGTGAACCGCTGCAATACATTCATTGCAACATTCACCTGACAACATCATGCTCCCAAAACCATACAATCACCACCAGGTCCGTGCCTTTTTGCTTTAGATGTATGTTTGTACAATGTGCATGTGGGCCACAGCAGATAGCGTGCATCTAAAGGAATACCCTCTATCCACAGCAATGCAAGTTTCTAATACTTACAAATTCACGGTACGCTTCAGATAGTAAAACAAACCCATTTTGGAACTGATTTTTAAAAATGTTGTTGAAAAAAAAGCAACCAACACTTCTTCGTGAAGTGATTACAATATTTTGTGTTGTTAAATGTGTTTTTCCTTACAGCAAGGATCAATGAATACTTGTACTACTTTTCATTATAGTGGTTATGGTTGTTATTGTTATAAATAAAAGCAATGGGTCTCTACAAGTAAGGAAGAAGTATGCTTCAGACTGAAGCTCCTTTTTTACGAGATGACCAACCCCTGTTTTGCAGCTGTCATCATTAAGGCACGTTTTTAGTGAAATTAAAGAAATCTACAGTATTTCAGCCCTTCAAACTGATTTTCCTCAAGAACTATGGTATAGTTCATACTGAAAGATTAATTATGTAAGTTAGTTTTACTGATAAGTTTTGCAGTTAGCAAGCAACGTGAGTACATTTTGCAGTCTGTGGGAATACAAGCACTGATCACTAACTTAAATGTTGACCGCAGTTTGCTAAAAAATAAAACAGGATATACACTTCTTTGACATTTTTCATAGCACCTTTCTTTGTCACACCAGCTTTAGCAGTGGTAGTAAAGGATTCTATGCCACTAATTGTATTCTATCCCACTTTCTTCTGTGCTGGCCTTAAAGTACAGATCCAGACTGTTCTATGCTTTCTGTTCTGACTTCTGTTCCAGCCTTTCAGATTTAGTCACGTTCTATAGTTTCAAAAATACAGAGAAAAGCACATGCTGAAGTTTCCATTTTTTTTACTTCTCTATTTGGTGGGACTTAAGCACATGCATAAATGCTTTCCTGAATGGATGCCAATATGCTATAAAATGACAATAACTTATGTACCACTTCTCAATACCACTCACTTTGTAAAGACACTTTAAAGGTAAAAGCTACGTCTCAGAAATAACCTACAAAAATGTATAAAAATAAGAATTGTCAAACATATTCCAACTCAGCTGTAGTAAATGAAAAACTTCAAAACAAATGCTTTTATTACAAACTTCTAAGAAAGAATGCACATAATAGTACCAATTAACGGCTTCCAAATGGAGGATCAATATCTCATTGTATTTTACACAAAGAGCTAAAACCCCATTGCTGTAACAATACAAAAAAAAAAGAGAAAGCTTTACAGATCAGGTTACCTGTCTGACTTGATGGTTTTAATAGGCTACAAATCTGGCTACAGCCATTTCAGAGCCTCAATCACAATCGTTAAAAGTAGAGATTAAAAAAAGAGGCAGTCTATGACTTCTAAGTATTTACTACCATTCTATCAGCTCTACAAATGTCTTTTAAAGGAGATGTAACTAGTTGACAATTATGAAGCAGCACTTTGGTGTTTCTCTATATCATGATAGATTACTTAGATGAAATGATATGTATTATCTTACCTGATACATTCCAACTCCTATGTGTTTGGGCTCAATTTTCACTAGCTCAGCTAATGGGTCTTGGACGCGTCTAGCTATGGAAACTGAAAAATAGAATTAGAAAACAACTATGGGTTTTATCTGAAAATTGGAATCATGTTATTGCTTTTGCTATTTTTTTAAAGTCTTCTACATATTTAATCCCTCTTTTTTTTTTTTTTTTTTTTTTTTTGTCCTGGAAATAATCTATAATATAGCAAAATCCTTTTTCACTGGTAGACACAGGACACAAAATGTATATTAACCAAACTTTTTGATTGAATACTTCAAGCAAAGACACAAGGAGACTTCAAACTGTAATCAAGACTTTTTTTTTTTCTGGCTACAGAGTTAACAAATATAACTGTACACACTTCATTTTTGCCTTGTATCCATACTAATATGTAACATTTAAAATTAAACTCTGAAATATCCTTTAACCTTAAATCACAGATATGTAGAAACAAACATTTAGAAATGAATGAAATGACTGTTCACAGACTTATCTAATATAGTATTTCCCAAGGTATATATTATGTACTTATGTATTATATATTCATATAAGTCAACCATAAAATTCAGTGTTCACTTTGAAAATGGTTCTTGGACTTTACTAATCTAAACTGCATACCAAAACACATCCGTTTGCAATCTGTCATCATTGTAACCATGCTTAGGAAAAAAAAAGAAAGCCATTTCTAACATTTCTGGTGTCCTTAAGAGCACACTGGAAGAACCTTTGGTCTCGTAAATCCATATGCTGAACCACCTCTGAATTTTTGAAGCTTATATTTATTGATATTGATAAATCCTTTACTTAACATCTCAGAACAAATACTTATCTGCAAAACGTCAATTTGTAAATTCTCAACCATGGTCTAATTGTGCAGACATTGAGTTTTGTTCAGTATTTGCAACAGTGCTCTGTCTCATGCATACTGAGCTAGAAGAGATCCACTCTACTAGCATTACATTTATAAACTTTTTTTCTCCTGAATAAAGTAGACACAGGCTGGTTGATTTAGGAGCTCTTAGAACATGCATTCTACCTTCCTAGTGAAGGAAACACTGATGAAGAACAGGAGCGTCTAGAAGTACTGCAAAGGTCTTTCTAGAAAAAAAAGGACCAAAGGTCTTTCAAAAACAAACAGAAAACCCCACAACACAAAACCAAAACTAAACCCAACCAAAAAAAACAAAACCCACAAAACCCAAAACAACCCACAACAACTGAAAAAAAAAAAAATAAAAAAAAAGGAAATCAACAAAAAAAAAAACTTACTGCTAAGGCTGCCTTTCCTACCACATGCCTTTGTGAGCAAGTATGAGAGAAATGAGGTGGCACTGAAGAAAGCTGTGATCCTTTATTAGCTGTCTCCAAAAGCACACCCACAGCTAGCACTACTCATTCCAAGACACATTTCCTAAAATTTACTTTACATTTGAATTCATTTTTAAGAAAAACAATAGAGGATCACAGAAAGACTAGACAGGAGTCAGGAGTAAACATGTATATGCATGGTGATTTGGTCAACAATACATACATAAAGTTTAAACATGAAAATTAGAACTATTTATAGTGGTCAACAGCTGACTTCATACATACAAATACATATAAAATCACAAACATGATTATCATATACATACATGAGATAGATACATCTATAAATGTCAGCACCTTTACAGAATCACAGCGTTGTTTAGATTGGACAGATCTCTTGAGGACAGACATCATCTTGTCCAACTCCGCTGTTGAAGCAGGGTCAGCTAGAGCAGGTTGCCTAAGATCACATCCACTTGGGTTTGGAAAACATCCATGGATGGAGACTCTACAACCTGTCTAGACAATCCATTCCAGTGTTTGACCAGCCTGACAGTAAAAGTGTGTTTTCCTGTGGTCAGATGGAGTTTCTTGCATTTCAATTTGTGCCCATTGCCTCTTGTCCTGGCAATGGGCACTACTGAGAAGGGTCTGGCTCTCTCTTCTTCATTCCCTCCCATCTACACACCTTTGTAAGATCTTCCCAAGCCTCCTCTTCTCCAGGCTGAACACTCCCAGCTCTCTTCGTTTCTCCTTGTACGAAAGGTGCTTCACTTCCTTAACCATCTTTGCAGCCCTAATTTAAACAGCAACAGCCACCACTGCACGGTGTTAAAGACCCCATAGCATTTTGGAAAAGGACTTGACTAAACATTGATATTTGAAGCCAAAATAGTAGATAGGCCTACCACTTCTTTATTAGCTATGTAGGCTTCTAAAACCACAGGTGCAAAGTTTATCAATCAAATAGAGCAGTTGAGATTTCACTTTTAAAGATCTGCACTGCTAAATGTATAGTTAACATGAAGTTCACTGCTCGGTCATGCAAGACTTCATATCCATTATTATCCATTTAAACACACGCTGACAATGGCAGTTTGCAAGCTAGGCCAGGAAAGCACTGTGCTGGTGACATCTGATACGTCTGTCTCCCTGACAGAGAAGTTCTGATTTCAAAGGCCATTATAACTCCTTCTTGTAAAAATAAATAAATAAATAAATAAATAAATAATAAAAAAAAAAATATATAATTACAAAAGGATAACCAGTGTAAGTACATTAGTTATTGCTTACTACAGAAATGCCTGCCTACAACAGTCATCTGTATTAATTACTTTGAAACTCTAGTTGTACATATCACCAATCACCTCACAAACAAAAGTAGATCAAAAAAAAAAAAAAAAAACAATGGAAGGACCGATCCAAACCAGGAAACATTTAAAACTATGTATTTCTTCTGAATGTATTTATCTCTATGTATAGGTACTAAACTTGTCTTTCAGCAAGCTTTCTTAAACTCAATTTGTTTAATAGCTATACAATGTTTTAAAGAATTTTCATTTAGTTCCACCTAATGGCAAAACCCATTTCACAAGTTACATTTTAGATAAGCTGAAAGCAAATATCTTTCACTGTCCACATCTCCTTTCATTACATCTTTTAAAAATAGATAACTACACGGATAGGTTGATATAGGAATTTTCCAAGCATAACCTTCTCATGGGAACCTTCAATTAAAAGTAAAATTTAGACTCTTCTTGTCATAATAGCGAGGTTGACAATGCCGTCATATCCCTCGGAGGCTTCCAGCGGAGGCGTAGGACCTGATCCAGCAAAGCACTTCAGCACAGATGCATGTCTGTATTCCCACTGGAACCAGCAAAACTATTCACATGCATAAAGTTACACAGACATTTAAGTGCTTTCCTGGACCAGGCCTAATATTACAATATCGAAGCGCGAAGATCAACTAACAGGCAGTTATACGATTTAAGGGAGGCAGCTCTTCTGGCCACGCCAGCAGGATAGCCGACCTGTGGGATCCCCACTAAAGCTGCAATTTTACTCCAGAATTTTCCAAATTCAAAATGAAAGAGCACAGTAGTGAAAAGACAACAGTTGTCCATGTTCTCTCTAGGCACAAATTCAGTCAAGATTGGCATCTACTGTCTCTTGTACAGGCAAACCCACTTTGTTATGCTACTAGGATGCTGCGACAGATGTTTTAGGGGCCATGACACTATGTTCTGGTGATTTGATATGCATGGCCCAACTTTTACAATGCAAGCAGAGTTGTTACTGAAATTATGAGGGCTCTGCGGAAGTGGAAGGTCTGCTATTGGGGACCAGACAGAGGTAGCAAAACCTGACATTTTCCCCTTAAAAATTAAATCAATACATTTCGAAAGGATTTTTATATGAAACTATTTTACACTAACAGAGGTATTATCTAAAACTATTTGTTTTAATGCTCAAAGTACATTGTAGAAATGGCTAGAAACTGTGCATTTTTAGACTGACAATAGGTAATGCATTCTCACTTCTACAGTTAATAAGGTATGCTTCACTTTTCCTTAAGCAAATCCAAAATAAATTATATGGTGGCATGCAAGGCAAAAACAGAAAATCAGATTTCTCAAAAGTAATCAGAAGGGTCTAACATGAAATATTTGAGATATCATCCTTAAAATATGCTAGCCTAAGTAAAATGTGAAACAAACACCAAACCATGTTCAATATTAAATGGGGTATTAAGATCAGGATGATATGGCCCTCTACTAGAAAATCACCACAAGAATTACACACCCAATAGACACAAAGCTTCAAGTTGTCAATTAAGAACAAAACATTACTGCAATACTTGGAATGACAGTAACATATTGTGCTGCCATGCAGTAAATCCATGTAAAATTTTAAAGCTTGAGGGGACAGGATGGCCTAGGTGGTCCTTTAATGTAGATGAACCTCACCTTCAAATGCAATGAGAAATAAAGAAGGTTCCAGAAAGAATATTTACTGAAATCCTGTTCTGTCATTTGGACATTTTCTGCCATTTTGTAAGAAAAGCATTTTAACTGTTCGGTGGTCTCAATTCATTCCATACTTTGGATATTTAACAAGACAAACCCACCAGAGAGTTAAGTATTTTTGCCTGTCAGCAATGAAGTACAATGACAGTGTAGGGGGGGAAAAGCCTCCATGAGAGTTGCTTGCACGGCTCATGTACGTCTCTGATCTTCATAGAAAATAAAGAATTGTATTAAAATATTTTGTTTCCGAATGGCTAATGAGCAGATGTGCTCTCACGAGCTTGCAAGCATACTTAGCTGTCTACTTCTGTCTCAAAACTCTCTTAGTTCCAAATGGACAAATTAAAAATTAGGACTATTTTCCACACAAGTACACATCATGTAATTTTCTTTTTACCAGTACTTTCTACAGCAAGTGATACAATTTTTCACAGGGATTAAAGAAGGAGAGAATTTCCACTCTGGAATACTGATAATAGTTTTCAGGCTAAATATTTTCAGACTAAAGACTGAAAAAGTGCTCGCTCTCAACAGTGCGGGCAAAAACAATAGAGTAGCCTTCCAACTATTTCTCTACATAGTGTCTATGCAAGGGCCACATCAGCTGCCAGCCCTAAAAAAGCCCAGAGTTAGTGCTAACTTCTTAATTAGGTTACCTGCCTCCCACCAGTAATGGAATAGATCTAAAGCAATCGTTATGGCCCAAATCATACGTGCACACCGAAAGAGCAGCTAGAAATCTTGTCAACTACATAATAAATTTTATTATAAATAGTTTCAAGTATTGCGCCTGCTTCAGGGGCAGCCTGCCAACTTCTGTGTTCAGACAATCGCGTATTAAAATGTTCTCCCTTTGCATTGCTCTATGTAAGAGCCACTCCATAAAGCAAAAGCTTAATGGCTGCAGATAGAGAAAGAGTAAAAATGAACATACAGAGTTCTGCCAAATGCAGTGCGAGAGACTGCCAGGAATGATTATGGGTGGGAGAAGAAAAAACTATTCCAATTTCTTTCATTTGCAGTGGTATTCAAATGTCACTTGCCACTGCAAGCAGAAAAACGTTTTTGTCCAGAGGTCCAAGATTCCTTCCTTTAAACATACATATAAGGATAAAAAAACATGTCCCAGTCAATAACTGTGAGTTAGCTACCTCATTTGCGTGGGAGCATTTGTATGTGTTTTGAAACAATGTGAAGCTTCCAAATGTGAAAGCAGTGGATAGTTTTACAAAAAAATATACAGCAACCGCAAGCTATTAGTCTATGATTAGTTCAACCTCAATTTTGTCACAAACAAGAACATTCTGTATTTTTATTATAAAACCTCAGTATTTCATTCTTGCTGAGACAAGCTGCTATAACATCCAAGTAACTCATCCCCCCTATTTTAAATTAACCTTTGCGCCTCAAAAGTCTGGGTTGAAACTTTGGTGTCAATGAAATAAAAGAATTATATATTAATGTAATCGGAGAGTAATTCACAAATGCATATGTAATTACTGTCAATCTATTACACCAGGGTAGATAAGGAATCATTACAACTTATTTAAATCCTTTTATAAAGCCTATTATTGCGTTCAAGATCAATTACTCTCCATAAGTATCTGCAATAATGTTTACTCAGTGATCGATTGTTCAGGTTTCCTGAGTCCTGGAAGCTTTCTATCCTGTTGACCTGAATTTCACCCTCCTTGCAAAGGATACAGTGAAACGTACAGTAGTCTTTTCATTAAGCATTCTTTCTCAGTAGGTCAGGATTTGTGACACAGTTTTGAATCCTCATATATCTTCTTGGTGGGTTTAAAGTATGCAATTTATTTTAAGCAACTGTTCAACAGCTGCATTTCATCCAAAATTCTTCTGTGGCAAGTGAGCAGGTTTTTGTTTTAAAAAGGTTACATTTTAGTTTACTTTTAACTCCATAAAACTGATAATCTGTTATTTGCCTAAGATTAATGAAATAATGAATGACAATGTTCTATTTATTTACTACAAAAATCTTTAAAATAGATGGCTTCAATACAAAAAGGAAGTAAAAAATACATTTCAAGAGAAAGCGTCAGTAAGTGAATATTACAATGCAGCTTTTTAAAGTCAATATTTTCTCTTAGAAATGCTCTCAAAACCACTTTTCTCAAGTATTAGTGATTTCTGTCTCACAGGATGGTAGCACTTTTTTTAATCCAAGGTGAGATGGGAGACATATAGTCATTTAATTGAAGCCTGATGTGATTTTTCTGTCACAGAAATGAGTTAGGCTTACAGGATAGTCTAAATTCAGAAAAAGCTTTCCCCATCTACTCAGCTTAAAAGGTAGACATTGGCAGCATGCTTTTCACAGTCAGATCGCTGGTACTAATTTTAACTGCATCACCATGCCACTGATTACTGTTACTAAAAGTAAAAAATTTCTTCAAGTTTTGTACTTAAGAGTTATTCATTTAGATCAACAACAAAAATTAATCTTTCCTAAGAAGGTCCTTTCCTATGCCTACTGTAAGAAAAGCAGCTTTGGTGAATAAACACATCATACTGCTATATTAAAAACAACCCCAAACTCCTCAAATTGAAGAGCATCCTTGTACTCACTCCTCTGGCTCCGCGCTTCAAAGAAGTGACACAGAATTCTAAGGAAAACACACACAAATGCACAGAAGCACATCCAGAGAGAGTGAAGTAAATAATTTTCATAACTGCTGTATGCTGAGGGAAGCTGGCTTTACCAGAGCCTGGACTAGTGCTCTGCTTCTCAAGATCTCTTTTACATGGAACTGGAGGGATATTTGCAGTTTGCTCAGAAGCACAGGAAAGTGATGCTCTATAAATAAAAGGCCAAGTCCATCTGCTGAACTCAGATACATCTGGGATACAAGAAACAGGTAAATGAGAGGAAGCCAAGGTGAATGTTACAGCTTTCCACAAAGCATGCAAAGATTAGGTATCAGTTGCAGACATAAACATGCACAGAGAATGATGCGCAGTTAAAGCTATACACACACAACTCTCTCAGCAGAGTGAAGATACTGATTGAAACCAGCCAGACAGGAGAGTTTTCACCTGGCTCAAAATAATCTGCTTTAATTCTGTAACAAGGCAGAAGCCTAAGGGAATCTAAGCAGGTTTTGATCTTGCAGGTAACAGAAGATCTAACCCCTCAACTCCAGCCTACTGCTACACTCTATAGCTTCAGAGGAAATACAGTGCCAATGAGCAGGACATTAATTATTTCATACCATCTCTCACACATGCCATGAAGTTTCCACAGGTTGGAAAATGTTAGATTCTTGTCTACAACAACAAGAAAGCAAAGACTACAAACATATCCTAGCACCTGAGGATCAACACATTCAACAAATCATTGTGCCACTGGTGTGGGGCAACTGAAGCCCATTTTTCTCTCTCTCAAAATCCTGATACAGGCACACATGTCCATGCACAACTATAAATGTGAAAAGGCCCAGTCATTTCCAGACTATCTGCAATTGTTTTTTTTAAAGTTATCTACAGATGCCCTGTAACTTCTAGTTAGATTATAAAGCCTAAACCACACCTCGAGATGAGCTTCTGATCATGAGTAGCAAGTGGGTCCTACAGGAAGAGAAGGCACAAGCCTCTACTTACCTATTACCGCTGTTCGCCATCCATTTTATTTCTAACCACTGCATGTTTTTCCTTCCAACAGTATAATTAAACTCATTCTTAAATGCTACTGACTACAGCAGATGAAAAGACAGGAGTACAATTTAATTTTGTACTGCTGTAATTGCACAGAACCCAACTAAACAGGCTGGCAAAATGTTTTAATGCGTAAGAATTCAGCACTTACTTCCCTTTCTTCTAACTCTTTCTGAAAACTTGTGGAACTTGCACCAATCCTCTATGATTAGCTGGAGAAGAAAGCTTCCACTTGGAAAGCAGGGCAAATGGTTTAACTGTAAGACTTCGGTCCAATAAAGTTTTTGAAAAATGACCTTCTCTCCTGAGTAGCCAAGGGGGAGCAGTGCTCTTTTGAGAAGATGAAGAAATTAGCCCAAGTAGACATCAAGGCACTATGTCCCACACATCTAATCATCAAATTGTTTTACTTTCCTTAAGATAAAGTCAAAAGAAATTACATTTTTTCCAATCTCTACCTTCTATTTGCTGGCCAGTATGACAGCTCTGAACTGTATGTCTCTATCTTTAACAGCACCCTGGGGAATAAAACCCTGTAGCATGACAGTCTCAAAGTCCTAACAAGCCCCTAAAGCCTATCAGGCTTTCTTTTGCAAGGAAAAGTGCAAGTGGTGTGCTGAACTTTGAGTGTACAATAATCCAATGTATTCTGCCCTGTGGAGAGGAGACAAGCAGATGGGATTTGACAATGCTAAGGCAAGCTGTGCCGAGTGACCTTTTTGCTCTCTTGGATTCTTCTTTATCCCCAGAAATCACCCTTTAGAAACAACACAGTTTCTATACTGGATCATACCTGTCCATGCAGCATGACACACGTGCTTGCCCTGTTTGTATCCAAATCTTTGCAAAAAAGCAACTTTAGGGAATATTTTATTTACATTTGTCGCTTTCCTAACTGGGCAACACCACCATGTAGTCTTAACAGAGAACCCCAGGCCCCTCATGTCAGAGAGGAAAACAAGCATTTTGTGGAGTTGCTACATTAGACAACCACAAGTACGCTGCTCATTTCAGCATCTGAACACAGAACTGCAAATTAAAAAACAAATGCATATGAATACATTAAGGTATGGAAATAAATCAGAGAGGCTTAGGGTGAGATCTCCTCTAACAAGTTATTATACAAACGTGATGTCTGAAAAGACATAACTCCCTTTCCCATCTCATCCTGTGTTCAAAGAATTCTAAATATTCAGGTTTGTCTGCACTTTTATAAATCAATGCAATGAAGCACATTAGTTTTTTATTTTGCTTTTTAAATTGTGAAAAAAAGAAGAGACTGCTTATTTGTTAGAACAGTCATCTCAAAATGAAAGATAATTAATCAATAAAATGACGGCATTTCGTATTGAATTTAACTGATTATATATCAAAACCAGGGTAAAATCCCAGCATGACCACTGCCTCATACTGATTTTCCACCATCAGGCCACTGTTCCACCAGAATTCAGCAGTTTTCTCTGTCTCTTAGAGTTATTAAACAACATTCATTTCATCACGGTATCCACTTCAAGAGGTGGAGAGGCAGCAGACAAAAGAAATTCTGATGTCAGCACATGCCAAACAATTGGTGCCTCTTTAAGCCTCCTTGTACTGAGGGCAACAACAAAACCACCACTAGGTGACCATACCTTAAGAAGTTCCCAGGCATGCAGAAAGCACACAAATACCATATTTCTCTGTGCCAGTCCTTCAACATGAGTCATACGTGTTTACACTTTCTGTGCACTTCACACGTTCCTCCACAGTCTTCCCATTTTGTCCAGCCAAACTTGTTCAAGACAACAAGCATTTGCAACAACAAGGAACTGCAGAGGTGGAAAAGCACCTTCTTATTGTAAAAACAGAAAGCGTGGAAGAGTCTGTGCACTGACTCATTTTATTTCACACCTCAGAAACTTTGTTTTCATTAGGAATACAGGTTCTGCACAATGAAATAAACCCTTGGGCAAAACTATATAGGACACGACAAAGGTAAAACAAAGATGATCTCAACCTTTGGAAAACCATTTAATTCCAGAGTTCACAGGCCCAGTGACAGCAATCATGATTGTCACAGTGTCCATCCGTTCAAGGGATGGATGGCATCACTGAGTTTAGCTGTTTTTCTTTTACTTATGCAAAGAATACCACCTTAAGACGGCCTTCTCAACCACTCTGATAATTAAAGACAACTAATGGCAAGGAGAATTATGGGTAAACTTAAAAGCCAAAATAACAGTTCACTGAGTGCTGTACTCATAGCAACTTCAAAAGGAAACTTGCATCCAGTCTTTCCATTAAAAAGGCACAAACAAATGTCAACTACAGAGTAATCCAGTAATCTCAACTACTTAGAGTAATGCAGGAGATCTTATGGGCAAGTTACAGTGAAAAACTCTTATTTGAAGTTGGTATGAATAAAAGCTAACCAAAGGTTAAATATTAAGTGTTTACACGGATGGTAGTTCAAGAAAAAGAGAGAAAACGAAACAAAACAAACCTAAAGCAAAACCAAACAAAACCAAAACAACAAAAATGAACAGGATAGCAAAGTAAATATAGAATCTATCAATGAATATGAATTTGACTGCTCTATGAAAACTCCACCAAAAAAAACCATTTAACTTCTTCTGTAAGAGGCAGACCAGAGGACACATGCTGGGGCAAGTTCATCCAAAAACCCCCGTAGACTGAACTCCAGCAGATTGTTCTCTAGGCAGAACCCTCCTAATCTGCTGCAGCTGAACTTGCTCAGCCTATCATGTAGGAAATCCTTTTATTGCTCTGGCCTCTAAGCCTCTTATCTCCTAATTCTGCAAGGCTGAGGAATAGCTGTTCTGTTCATTAATACTCCAATGGCTGTCAGAAAGGGATATAGACCTTCTCACCCTACTCAAACACAAGGAACTAGGTTTCATCAAGTTCTTAACCAGGTACATAGTTGAGTCCCACTCCACGAGATTTTATAGGAACTGGTGTAGCAGTACAGAGGCTTCTGCACTTCTGTAAAATATTCAGATTTGGTGCTATGAAAATTTTAAAGATTCTGGTTCATTGTAATTAATTGATATTAGGAGCTGATATTGTCTAATGCTAGGAAGAAGGTAGTCATCTCTGGAGGACAATTCTAAAGTTGGAGAGACTCTATTCCAGTCTCTGCTCTGTAGATACCAGCAAACTGTTTAAGAGCATTTTTTTTTCCTCCAAGCAACTGCAGTTTTGGTTTATGTGCTGTATGGATGACTATGAAGACTTTCCACTATAGTTTATACATACACCACTGCTTTACAATGAGATCTTTCTTAGTCACTTATTACAAACCCATGTAACCCATGACCTTCAGAGATAGCTGAAAGGGAAAAAAATAATAAACAGTTGAGTTCTTGGCTTAACTAGTATCTTTAATCATCACTCCCAAGAAATGATAAACGTTGCTGAGTTTCCTCCTATATACAACAGTCAGCCAAGGAGAAATTAATAAGGTAATATTTTTTATCAGGTTTGATGTGTTCTGTTTGTATGAAGTGAAAACTTACTAAAAACAGTTGCTAAACAGCACTGAAAATATGACAGAGACAAATCTTATCACAGGATATGAAAGTATGTTCCCATATAATATACATTATTTAATATTTTACATTTACGTACCTGATGGACAAACATAGGCCTACCTGTGTCATTCAAAAACCCCTAAACCCTTTTGTAAAGTTTGTGTTGAGAAAAATGTTAAAGTGGCAAAGTGTGTTAAGATCACAGATATCTCACGTCAGTTGTACCTTTTATTTTAACTATAAATGTCACACTTCATCATGCAGCTGTCAGCTTCCTTTAATGTACTAAATGCTATCATGTAAGCACAGAACCTGACATGTAACACAACAATTAAAATAAAAAGCAAGTCAGCATTGACACCGTGTCACTTTTCTGTTTGCTGCAAATTAAAAGAAAATCAAAAGTAGAGAAATAAAAGCTAGTCAAGAAAAAAGTTCGCAAAAACCTCAAACATCAGTTAATGTTTCCCTCTAATGTTATGTCACATTATGTTCAGCTTTAAAAATACGTCCACAGCTTCAGTGAAGCTAGTTACAAATTGACACCAAAAGACGTCAAGAAAGTCTAAAACTTCTAGAAAGACTCTGTTGTAATAAATATACTTCTAGCTGTCAGTTCCATAACAGCTGACATACATGGAACTAAGCAATTATTTTTCACTTTCTATCCCACTCTTTTTCAATTCCTGTCCACCCTGTGCTACTGCTGTGGCACATTAAAATTGCTGATGCTTTTTAAACCAGATGCAACAGCACTTAAGTTGTGCCTGAAGCAATTCCTAGTAACAACAGAAATTATGAATGCTAGATAATTAATACTGAAATTAGTCACGTATTGCAAATTCGATTTTTGTTTCCTGTATTTAACACATAACGCTAAATAAAAGTGTCTGAAATGTTCAAATATTATCTTCAGAAAAAAGGAAAATCACGCACATCTGGAAAAGCATATTGTTAATAATGAGATTTCTTCATTTTTCAGTCTTCTTCTGTTCATTTACATCAACTATAAACCCACATTTAATATATCAGCGACATAAAAAAAGCTTTGGCCCAAGGGAAAGTTAGCGGCATCTGTCACAAATACAGAAATGTCACATGCCTAATATTTGCTCTGGCCATACCACGCCACATTCAAAACCCCCGTGGCCCAGGGAAGAAACAATCGCAACGGAGTCCATTCGCAGGCAGGGAGGAAAGAGTCAAGCAAAAAGAAACTAGAGGCCTGTCCTGCAAAGGGAAGGACTGACATAGACATTTAAAGAATATTCCTGTAAAAACTTTCACTTGAGACATAGAGTTAACACAAATCTCTTTTCCCCTTCATGGAAAAAAGAGGAAAGGGGAACATGGGGGATTCTGGAAAGTTTTACCCCCAAATAACATGTAACTTTAGAACTGTTTTCTGCTGATCTGCTTCTACACCTTCCTAAGGATTTCCAGGCCAGTAACCTAATACAGTAAAATTAACATTAAAACCAGCACAATTTTGACTAGTGTTACTACACAAGTGTTACTGCATTTTCAAATATGCTATATTTGATTATGATAGCAAATTGCAGGAAAAACAAGAAAGTAAAAAAACTGAGGTAGATAAAAACAAATACAAAAAGACACATGAATAAGAGCACACAAATGAAGTAATCCAAAAATAACCTCAGACCTGCCCTTACAGCTGTCTCCCAAAAAAACAAATCCAAGAGTAGAATTTGGAAACCAATGAAACTGCTGGGAATTTGATCTTTAAAGACTACTCTTTAACCAAACACAGAAAATTGTAATAGTGGCAAGACTTGCGTGTTTCTAAGAACTTGGGCTGTATTATATCTCCACGATATTTATGCTGAAGTAGGTAATTTTTAAAAAAACTAAAACTAAATAGGATTTCATGAAGACCATATTCAGCTACATGTAGACTTCAAACTGATCACAATGAATGCCCACCTTTAAATTCTCTGTTCTAGTATTACATTTTTTTCTAGCCCTTGAAGCATTCAATTATTAGAGACATTTGTGTACACACAAGGGAGAAAAGAAGAGAGAGAAGGTCTAATTCTTGTGGGCATGGCCGTGTCCAGCTGTGAAAGTTTATGCAATTCATCGGTGATATTAATCCCCATAAATTCTGCTGCACCAGTCTATTGAAGGGACACATCCACAAGGACCTTCACATTACAGGCCTTAGTAGAAGAGGATGCCATTGATTTATGCACCCACGACTTTGAATTTGGAATGACAGAAAAATTAAAGTTTAGAAACAAGACATCCAAACCCTTCACTTTTTATAATTTTGAGTATGATTATGCTTAACATCGTCAACAATACCATCTGAGAACTGATGCTTGAGCTTTGTGTTGAGACAGTGATAAAATAAATACACTTCATACCTGCACTTCTTAGGTTGGGGTCTAGGTCTGGCATTTCCTTGGTTGCTTCTGGGCTTACGCTGTAGATTGATGCTCCTGCTTCACTGACAATGCTGAAAAATAAAATGGAAAATAATCAAAACACCGCACAACTGAACAACACAACAGAAACACATAGCAAATGACTTAACTGAATAGTCGCTTTTTTTTGTAAAGCCTCATCTTTTAAAAATATTTTTGAATCGACTGAATACCTATAAAAGTAAGACAGAACAGACAAAGGAAAGTATTTCCGTTTAAGCCAAAACACCCCTCCCTGACGGGCAACTTCCATTCTTTTCAATTCTGACCCTATTATAAATACACACTGTGTGTGATATCAGCCTCTGTAGAAACCTTACAATGGAGAAAATGAACACAAGAAACAAGTGTCCCCAGAAGCAAATAGGCAAAACAGCTTCCAAAAATAAAACAAAAACCTACTTGACAATTTCATTAAAAAACACCTACATTTTAAAGTCTGACATCATTTAAACTACTACATGAAACCAGGTCATGACTGTGCACACACACTGTCTAAAGCTAGCTGCCTAAAATACCCAGAAAAAGCCCAACGTGACCCAGAGTGAGGCACGGAGAGCTGCAGCTCGCTTCTCAGCGGCATTTAATACCGTCTTCTCCCCGCTCGCACTGCCATCCCCAAAGAAAAACACAGACTGCGTGTCTTCAGTAACTTAAACCACAGTTCACGTATCTACCCCGCACCTCAGACTCATTCAGTAAAGATGATAAACTCACCAATTCGAACCAGGGCACATAATTAAAACACCCTCGAGCGCTCTAGTTCCATCCAAGAGAAAACGGCAATCAAGTATTCACAGTCTACGTTTATTTTCAGCTGTGAAATTTTGACACCACTGAACCAACAGCATATTTCTTCAAATAACTTCAATAGAACTTGAATTTCAGGTTGATAATTAAGGCATCGTACAGCTACTGCACTAGAGAGGAATACTATCGGTTTCAGAACTATTTTTACTTTTACTATTCCACTCTTAGAATAACCATATCTTTGCCATAAGGAGGGAAACCACAATCCTTAAGAACCAGATCTTTCAATAAAAAACATAACTTTGCTTTATGTTGTTTTAAAATTAGACTATAATTTTTCCTTTTAAGAACATTTAGTCAGACAAATTTTTAAATAAAGTCACTGAATCCTAGAAGCCCATCCCTTTAAAAAAAGGTGGAGAATAGCTCAGAGATAAAACACATTCCCATTCAAAGTTCCAAGTATGTTAACGGTAAATAGTGTAAAACCTGGATATAAAAGGTCAGAATTTCTTAGTATTGTTTCTACAGATTCCCTGCCCCCCCCACTCCAATCAAAACTGGAATTTGGTAGAGTGCTGTACACACAAGTCAGATTTTATAGTTACTCAAAAGAATGTTTCAGTATTACAGACAGACTGGATTTTTCAATAAACAGAGTAAAATACAGTTCTTTTTTGTATAAGCACAACCCCAGACCCATTCAGAGCAAGAAAGTAAAAAATTGCTCAGACTAGCTGAACGGGGCAAATGAAAACGGAACTATTTATATGATCTTTTAAAAAGATTCAGTACTACAGGCATTCCTTCACTATAAATGACATGCAGAAAACAGCCCCATAGCAGAGTTCAGAAATATGGTCATATCACAAAAACTCAACTGCTGAAAAACAGATGTTGACAGAAGTCTCAAACTGATTTTTCTGATGAATGGGTAAAGAACAATGCAGCAGAATGTATTTCTTAACCTGTTCACACCTTATAAAGGCAGCATCTGGCAAATGCTGCCTTTTTAGATATTGCTTCCAAAAAATCCCATACATTAGCACATAGTTCTAAGAGCGTTTCACTAATGGCTCTTCAATCTTTGTTTTCAAACAGATCCAAAAAGCTACCTCTCATGTAATTTCTAAATTTAATACAGTGATATCATGCTTAAGAAAAATAAGACAGACAAATAAGAATAATAAAATCAGTATTTTGCACAAAGTTTTTACAGTGCTGTACTCTAAATTGTATTACTGCACAAGGCATATTGCTTGATCCCTCCAAGTATTTTGTGCAGTGAAAAAAGACAAAAGATGGGAATTTTAACACACTAGACTTTTTATTGATTGTCATTAAAGGTACACTGACAATTTTCATAAGTGAGAGGATTGCAATAATACTATAATTCTATGGTAGTAAGTGCATTGTGCCAAATTTTAAGGTAGGAAGTGCAAAAACTCTTTGCTAAAAGGAGTAAACAAAATTAAACTCAGAGTGGACGAAAGAGCCATTTGAAAAGAGCACGTTTCCTTTCCTCAAGTGCAAGAACATTAATACACTGGGGGGAGGAGGACGTGGGGAAGCCAAGTGAAAAAATTATCTCAAGCAGGAAAACTAGATATAAAAAGTACTTTCAGAAGCAGCATACACTGGATATCTGACATTCACTGAGATGGTTTTGTATTTGCATGCAGTTATTCTATGAAGTATTTGGTGTAGCAGACTTGGGAAAGGGGGGGAACAATTTCCGCTCAGGCAGGACCCTGTACCGCTGCGTCAAAGACAGAAAAACCCAGACGGTAAATAAATTTGTTACCCAGAGTAAATGCGTAGGGCCACAAACTCCGAAGAAACCATCCTCTGGTTCATTCAACCATAGTCAACCAAACTTTTACACACCTATTAGTGGCTGTCACGTGGTTTTATTTAGTTTGTTTTTAGCTACAGTGAGGTGGTTACTAATGTGACACTGGTACATACGATGCCAAACATTTAGCCTGGTCACAATACTGAGATTACAAGCAAAATAAGTTTGGAGATTTTTGTTTGCAGTTGTTCTGGATTTTGCTTTTTGACTAGACAGGACACAATCACTTTAGTTCAGGCATATTGCTCGCTTATTTTCCAAATTCTAATAATTCTCCTTAAAAGTGGGGTGCTATATAGGGTAATTGAAGCTAATTTAATATTGTAAAATACTCTACATCATGCTTTCAAATAATATATGTATTTTCTGTCATTAAGACAAAAGCAAACCTGCTCAAATCAGTAGGCAATAGGAATTTACTCAAATTTACTGCGGGCCCACGCTGTTCTCTAACCTCCCCCCTCTAGTTTTTTTAAAGGATACAGTTTTCAAGAGAGTCAAAAGAATACCTTCGTAAGAGCTGGTAAAATCTCTATCTAAAAATCTGTATATCTTCAGAGCTATAATTTGTTTCTACTTTGACTTTTTTAGCCACATAATGCATCAGAACAGAAAACTAAACCTCCCCAAACCCTTGTAAAATGAGATCCTTATTTCTGTGCATTCCTTAAGAGGAAAGATTCTTGCACTGACCAAAATCTTAACAGTTAAAACGATACTATTAAACTGTTATTTTGCTATTTAAAGTTAAAATGTAGTAGGCAAATAAGCAAGTGGCCATGATATAATATGTTTATAGTACATGAATTGACAAGTTTCATAAACTGGGCTCTGAATAAACAAAAAGGCAGGTAAAGAATCTGAGAATATCTGCTTCCCACATTAACCATCCTACAGACAAGTTTTTTTCCTCAGCATCTAAATCCAACTTCTAAAAATGAGAAGTGCCCAAACCACAAAACCGCTACATATTATTTCAACTTATTTTTAACTGTACAAACAGGTTTGTGGCATAGAAAAGTTTTTGTATACTGCACCCATCTCATTCGCATTTGCCAAGACACATTTTAAATACTGTTAAACCAAAATGAAATATATTCCACCAGCACCACCTGGTGGTCCCTCAGCTTTATGCTGGAGACCATGCTGGCTGTATTCAAAATACTTCAAGAAGCCTTTTAACATTTACTAGAGCAAGTTATTTTCTTACTCAGCTTAAATAAGCATTATGTATTTGGTATGAAAATATAATTTGAAGGCCTCAAAGATTTTCAATCTCTTAGATTTTACAGGAAAAAAAAGTCTTCCTTGTAACAGGTTAAAAAAAAATCTAAGAATATTTACTTTTTTAAAAAAAAATATTCAATGCTATTACATACCTACAAAAATGCACAAAGGTAAAAATTGCAAATAACAAATAAAATGTTGTTTAGCTATATTACAATTTCATGTACATGCATATAATGGCATCTTTTAAAAACATAAGATTCTTAGGCAGCAGATTGTCACTGAAAACCTTTTCAAAACTATGAGCAAAAATCTATTGTATGTATAATGAAAAATATATCAGGCTAGTGGCTTCTAGAGTTAAAGATGGATGCAGCTTCCTGACATTTTCATGAACTTTATCAACATTTCAGACTGTTTTATTACACCGAAGTCATTTCCCCACAATCAAAAAATCCCCACTGGATTACTAATGTACAGAGACAGAAAAAGTAACTATCCAACTTTACATAACTTATTGTTCCTACAATCTCCAAAACCCTGATTTACAACTTGAAGTCCTTAAAATAACATTTTAAGAAACAATACCAGCACAAAGAAGAGACCAGTGTTAATACTTGGAAGAAAATTGTGGTCACTCTAAAAGCAAAGGGTATGTCAACATCAAAATGGACTGAGATTTTCATATTTGGTCATAAAATTATGATCTCTCAAAACGTAACTGCCTTCAACATCAAAATTTAGTAACTGTGGTTAATTCCTCTCAGCCAACTTTTCACATATTAACCGATATATAAGTTCTTCATAAGCTTGTGACAACAAAAGCTAGAGGTTCCCACAAAGGGCAGAAGTACAGAAGGGTCAAAGGATTATTCAGTGTTACTTGCTAATATAATTGGCTTAAGAATTACCCAGGACAGACAAATAAAATCAAATAAATTTAAAAAATATTTGCTAGACAAGACTGCTACATTTAGAAGCTCGCTTGGAATGCTAAAAGCTTTAATTATGTCGATAGATTTAGTGACTTAAAACAAACTGAGGAGGGGCAAGGAAGGCTTAATTAAGAATACAGGCTCAAAAGAAGACTGGGCTATTTAACAAATGAGAAATCCATTGGTCCTTACTGAAAACACAGAAGTCACAAGTAGCTCCAGAAGAGCCCAAAACCAAAGACGGTTGAGAGCTATAGAAGCACTGGAGAAACAGGATGTCTGCGTCTGTTCTTATACATCTTCCTACATACCCATTTTCGGCGACTACTGAAAACCACCTAGGGGAGGTCCAAGAAGCTACTCATATGAAACAGCAGTAATCCCTTTATTTGCATTTTTACTTCTGTCTCGCTCTTTCCTGTCAAGCAGGACACTCCCCATGGCAGAAGCAGAAGGTTCTGGTATATACACAATAATGAATTCAAAGAATAAAAAAAATCCAAAAATATTTTAAAAGCCTACATATTCTGGCAGACTAAATTAAATTAAAAATCTGGTCTTTCCCCTACCTCCAATGAAATAGTGGTATGGCAAAGAAAGATGTTAGGATCACACAAAAAAAAATTACACTAGAAAGCAATCATTATTCAACAGAATCAAGCAAAAAACCATACAACTCAGCTGCGCTTTTAAATAAGTTAAAGATTTAGCTTTAAATTTTAACAATGTATAGAAGTCAGGAAATACTCCAGTATTAAATATATCTTCCAATGACAAAACACACTGTTAGATAGGAAAGGAATTTTCATTGTATTTCCATTACTTCATACCACCAACTTTTTGCTTATATAGAAGCCCACCTTTCAAATTCAGTCACATTAGCCAAGGGGTGTTATAATTTCTTTGGCAAAAATGCTACAAGAATGCCCACGAAGTATTTTCAGACAGACCAAATGATAATCGATGGCACAAACCCCAAATTGTTTCTCAGCCACATTCTGTAAGTTCCCATAGGTAAATATTAGGTGAAATTCTGCTTCCAACCAGTGGCTTGAATTCACAACAAAAAACATCTCTGTTTCTTCTCAAGCATGAATGAACTTCCTTGGTGTTTCGCAAAGCTCACCAGAAATTACTATTTTTTAAAGTTAAAATATTGAACTGTTTCAAACCAGGAACTCTGTCACACAGCAAATTACAACACAGAACAATAGTATGTCTTTAAGTCACAAACCCTACTTCTGAAACAGCTTGCTGACACTATGGCAGGGACAATAATTAAGCACCTCACGAAAGCACCTCATGACAGAATTTCACAGCAACTGTCCTTGCATTAGGGATTAATTCTCTCCTGTTCAGATACACATGATTTTTAGCACCAGTCAAGCTCATGGATTTCCTGGTAGACAGCACTGACCTACCGAAGAGAAAAGAATTAGGCCTGTTTCTATCAGTGTTTAGCAAGACAATCTGATCACAGTTTGTATCATTGCTTCAAGTCATTAAAACTGACTTACCTCAAAATAACATTATGTCTTAGAAAGCTGATTTTCTGTTTTTCCAGTATGCTTGTGCAGAACTAAACTTTTACAAAAAAAAAATGAAGTCTGTACTTTCAGATGAAGAACAATATGCAAAAGAAAAATGTAATGGTTTGAAGTACCAAATTACAGTCTTTCAACATCAGATAAAATGCACAAATTCATCAATGTCTGTTTTATAAGAAATTAAAAAGAATACAAGAAATCAAAGCAAGTTTAACTAAAAAGACCTACATCTAAACCTCAGAAGAAATGTATGACAAAGACTGAAAAATTAGTAAGTATATTAAAAATAGCAATTATTGACATAGTTGTCTTCAACTATTACCCACTTCCCCGTAAGCTGGGAAATATTAGGGCTAACAAAGCCCCAAATTTGTGACTTTCACTGTTCTGGAGTGTAAAAGAGCGCTGTGAGTTGATTTTACATTCTAAAAGCTTTTTTCCTGTAATCAAACATAATAAAAGGATATTTCAAACACAAGGCTGAGCCACACAACCTGATTGCCTATTTGTTCACACAAAACAGGCTTCAAGAATATGGGAGCAGCTATTGTGGCACAGGATTTAAAAAGCTTCTCCTTTAAAAGAGTTACCGCTTGGGAAAATGCAGCTCAGTTCTACTAACTTCCAGATCTGGATGAATGCAGAAAACATATTCCACATAGAACATTTCACTCATGACAGAAAAGTCCAAAATTTTCTGATTTCAATTCTTCAACTACTATCATTCGCCTGCCCAAAGAGAAGTGGCATGAAATTTCCTCCCATTAAAACAGTAAGACAATTGCTACTTGCAACAGAACGAACTAGGTTTGAGAACTGTTGCAAGGCATAACAATAAGTTATCATGCTTTAATTTCATCTGTATTAGATATAACTCTGTGAAGGCCTAAATCAAAAACTACTTACTGCACTGAAGTGATAAAACTAACTGTATAGCTATTGCCTGGAATCCTTTATTCATCTGTGTATGAACCATGCCCTCAGCACTTCCCTGCAAAGGGAGGAATGATCAGATATCTGTCTTCATCTTGTCTGAAAACAATGACATTTTTCAGTAAGAAAAGGGTCCAAATGGCAGGTGTCAAAGAGCTTTAGCTTCACACGTGGTGCTAGGAGGCAGAAAAAACAAGAGTAGCGTGTGGCCATGTCAGAGCTGCACAGAAGCTGCCGTACAAGCGCACATCTGAAAAGAGCAAACCTCAGAGCCTGTTAAATCAATCTAGTGCCAGATGCTGTTATCAGAACAAAACTGGTGCTGCAGATTCATCCCCAGAAGAAATACACGTCCCCGTGTCTGCAGTGAAAAGTGAAAGACCTAGGGTGGCATGTCTCGAGACTGAAGGTGACAGTCACCTGTGACTGCCCCCACTGCTTTCATGGACAGTTTCAGAAAACAGGTCCTGTCATTGCTCATAACACAGCTGGAGTTGAAGCTCCTCTCTGCTCTTGCAGAGAGCTTTAACATCTGAACTCCAGGTCCAAAAATCTACTTCCAAGTTAACCATCCAACTAAAGCACTGAAGTAATTTAATTTTACTTTAAACACAGTAGTGCGGTAGAAACTTGAGAGAGAAAATTTAACTACTGCTCTTCTCCCTGTAGTAGCAACACTATGGAAAAGAATTGTGGCAATACAGACATTACAAAATACAATATTACCTTAATATAAGAGGACAAGTTTAAAAAGTAAAAACCAAACATATTTCATGTGATCAGAAATAAAATTGCATTAATGCAAAGTAGAACTAATGCTAATTAAATATATTCAAGTATGTTTAAAGGGTACCTATCCACAGCAAATTAACATTAAAACAAAGACAGCAATGAAGGTTTCAGGACTAATATAAGAAACGAAAATATTCAAGTCCACTTCTAAAAATAAAATAAGAATGAAAACAGGTATGGTCAAGACCACTCCTGCCAACACTCCCACAGTTTTACACTACTCAATTATCTCAATGCCATCAGAACAACAAACTGTATATACAACAGAGAAAGATATAGCCAAACACTGACAAGATTTTACCTAACCTTTTTGCCCATTGGCAGTGGGGCACAGGGAGACAAAGAACAACCACCAATTTTGGCAGTGACAGCTTCAGGAAGAAGAGAAACACTAGGTGATGTTAAACCCTGAATGTTTTATGTATTTATAGAGACACGTTTAATAAAATTGCTTAGACGCATACATTAAAAATAGCACATTCTGAAAAGATGATGATGACAATGTTCCCCCAAAATCCTGACAAAAGTGTTCCACGCTTAAGAGCTTGATGAGCAGCCTTACTTGGCCCCTGCCCACCGCAGTTCTCAAGACCTTGGGTGAGGCCACCAGCCCAACCCAGCCCCATGAAACACAGCAGACCCAAGGAAGCTGCGAGTTCCGGAGCAGAGGTACCGTCACCAGCGCTGTCCTGGCCAGCAGCTCCACCTCAGCTCAGCCAAGCAGAAACTCCTGCAGGGGTAGCACATGGGGAAAGCTGGCGCTTCATCCAGCCCATCTCCAGCCACGCGGGATCGCGCAAGAGGTAAGACCCATCCTGGCTGATCTTAGAAAACAGTGGAGGCAAAGGGTAAAACCCTGGAACTTGGCAGTTCATGTTCATGCATGGTTATTCAAGTTGGAGCATTATAAAGTACCAAGAACCAAGGGTTTGTGAACAACAAAGACTTTAAAAACAAATATTCCTGCTTATGCAGACTTTGCTAGTACCATCTATATTTGGTGTTGTGACCAATCATTTATAACTAGGGAAACTAAATGTCTGCCTAAAGTTTGTCTAATTTTCAAACCAAAACATTTGCCTATTGCAGGCACTGTCCTACCCACACCACCCAGACACAGCACATTTCAGACACAGATAATCCATTAAGCAGAACCCATCAGGTTCTCCAGTGAATACAGACCTCCCAACCACTTGATTTGTCAGTGAACTTCATAGAATATTCAGACTGGGTCAAATAAAAATTGCATCAAGAAGTGTCACATGTGAACAGTCGGTTTGAAATTATCTAGAAAGGCTATAAGGACATTCTATTTGGTTGCTATAATTGCTCTCAGGAATAATTTTTATCCGGTAGAATGGGCAACACAGATGCAGCGACTGCTGCGGCTGAAACGCAGTTAGTTCAGCCAGACCAATGGCTGGAGCTGAGAGTCACATTAACTCTCATGGAGACTTTGTCCCCAGAGTGGAGCATAACCGGACAAGATCACAACATATGGAGCAAAATGCCTCTTGGAGAATGGCACCTCCAGCAACTGTCATTTTCTTTAATGCTCACTCCGGGCAGTTGGGAAGCAGCATGGCCAGAGCTGCCGTGCAGCCTCCGCAGCCCTGATTCATGCAAAATTCCTGTAGCTTTGTCTCCAGTCAGGCTTTATTCTGTTTTCCCACCCCCTTCCTACAATATCACTAATCTTAGTACTCGATCTCTCCTTAGCATGGAGCCACAAGGGAAGGCTGGAGACACCTACACCCCTTTACATGGGCTAGGCAATGTGGTGTGGACAGACAGCACACAGCGTGAGGGCATCACAGAGCCTCTGCTGCTGCTCCTCTGCTCCCTCCCCATTACTCTTAACATCTAGGCTGTATCCAAAGACGTCATATTAAATATTTTTAACCTACAGACACTTCTTGGCACAGTTTACTGAACTCTGAAATAGCCAGGTTTTCCATATAGAGAAACTCAAAATAAATTAAGAATTCTGCGATCAGAATGAACGCTGGCAGGAAAATTTCTTTGAGGTATTAAGCACTAAGGAAAAGTACGACCACATCTTTCTAGCCGTGCCATTTCTTCTTTACCTTGATTTGGAATTCATCTATTAAAAAATTTATTAAAAAAAGCTGTCTGCCTTAGTTCACAGAAGATACATTCACCTCTTGTGTTTATTCTCCAGCTCGACAAATGTTACATAAAGTAAATCGTACTTCATGCACACCTGATCAAAATCATATGCTGCTATTGCTCAAAAATAATTTCTGAAAACTTAATCATGACAGTGCTCTTACAATTTTAAAGTTCTCATTTGTTTCAATTTTTTTAATATAGGATAAACCAGTTTGCTTTGGTATTTTTCTATAGTTTTTGACTATTCAAAGCTGATGCTGATAAAAAAAATGTTCCATTCTGTCCATCAAGGAAATTGTTGTTCTTCATTGGAAAAAAGGCCATAAAATTGAGATAGTAGATTAGTGGTTCCAGAAAAATCTATTAATCACCTATGAAGGAACCATAGTGTTATAGTATAAATAGGATTATAGTAATAGACAGGAAAAAAAAAATAAGGTTAACAAAAAGAGTAGGTTACTCATTCTTCAGAAAAAAAGGAATATTTTTCATGCCAAACTTCAGAAATAAACAAAAATCAAATGAAGTTTGCTTTACCTTAACAAGCATATTTTAATAGCTCAGTTACTTTAGTCAGACACAGATTTGAAGGTGAGAAGACATATGTTGCTCTACAGGCATTTGAGTAAGTAGATTGACAGCTTTGTTATTAAATGATCGATTTTTCTCTTTTTAGCCCTCTAAGGTTCTTTCATTTCTTCTTTGGTGGTCCTCATTATCATAGTTTTAAATATTATTATTTTACCCACATCATATGCAACTGCTGGGCATCTACAGTAAGAGTTACTGATGTGAATGAAACATACCTCCAAATGAAAGTGAGTTAAACATTATTGTTTATCCTTTAAACCATTTAAAATAGTAGCTACCTTCTCATTTTGTCTTACGAACGGATGTGTCAACCTCAGCAAAAAGAAAAAAATAAATAAAAATCCAAACACCACACAACAAACACCAAAACCAACCACCCAACCAGGACCAAGTCCTCATGAACTTCAAAAGGATGAATGAATATTTTGCTTTTACAGAAAACAAATTCCTTTAGTAAGACTGTAACTGAAAGTCGGAAAAAACACTGACAAAACCAAATATCTGGAATTAGTGAAATAAAAGTTCAGTTAGGTAGTGCTATGTTGATTTTCCCCCCTTCTCTTAAAAGGGAATAATTTGTACCCTCAGGTTGTGACAGATCCACACTGGAGACTTTTCATGAACAGTATCACTAGAACTGGCATTAACATATGCTGAAAGACCACTTCATTTAAAACACACTCTTCATCCAGTTACAAACACTTAAATTCTTCTGAACAGAAATTTCTTATGCATCATTTCTAACCAGTTACTTTTAAACTCAAAAAACACCCCAGCTATAAAATACTCCTTTTTTTTTTTTTGTTATCCAAATATGAAAGTGTAGAATGAGATGGCTTTCTAGTTTTTGAAAAGATATCCTTCCATCTAGATCATAAAAACGCAGCTAAATTATTTTATGTCCCATTTTTTACACCAGAATTTTCAAAGTAATTCTCCAGTCCCCGGTATGTTACACAGTACTTAGATACTGAATCACTTGCCATTCTAGCAATAAAATATCTCAAAATAGTGTAAAGGCTCATTAAAACATTTATACATCTAATTACTCATGAGTCTAACAGCCAATATTTTGCAGAAAAATAAGATCTTGGAATATGGATCTTTCAAACCAGGTTAGCCCTCTTTTCGACCCCCATTTTATAATGGGAAAGTCTCTTAGAAACATTTGAAGAATTGAAGGTCACAGCTACATCATTTTAAACAAAAGCACTAACAAAAGTAAAATGGTTGACTCATCGTTTTCAAATACAATTATGTTGTTTTCTCTGACAGATGACAAAGTTTGCACGGGGAAGTTCATATTCAGTTTTTCCTTGAAAGGCCAAAATAAAACAACAACAACAAAATCCATCAACAGCCTAGCTTCCACACAAAACCAATACCCTGGAATGAACATGAACTACTGATTTCTTCCTTCCCCCATTCAAATATCTTCTGTCCTCATGGTACAGGTTACTTCAAAATGAGAGCAAGTTATTTCAAAGTTTTCTTGCCAATTCATATCTGGGCCACAAGAAAGGTACTCTGGAGCTCAACAGAGCACTGGAACAGGCTGCCCAAGGGAGTTGTGGGGTCTCCTACTCTGGAGACATTCAAAACCCACCTGGACACCTTCCTGTGTAACCTCATCTGGGTGTTCCTGCTCCGGTGGGGAGATGAGACTAGATGATCTTTCGAGGTCCTTTCCAATCCCTAACATTCTGTGATTCTGTGTGAAGAGTCTTCTGCAGAGCATCACACAGAAATGTCAGATCAGAGCCTATACCTGTGAATGCCAGCAGAGTCTACAGTTACCCTTCCGGTGGGCAATGGACATCTACTCCACATCGGCTTCTCTGAATCAGATTCTTATGTCTGGGTCCTGCAAACCAAGCCAGCAATGAAGAGTGAAAGTCTTGGAATGACTCTTTCAGCACTGGGAAAACTGTTGAGTGCCATGGAATCACAGTGGTTGAAAGGCACCTGTGGAAATCAGCTGGTCTAACATCCTTGCTCAAAGCAGGGTCAACCAACTCAAGTGTGTGTCCAGTCAGGTTTCAAGTATTTCTGTGAATGTAGACTCCAAAATCTACTACTTATAAAAAGGAACACTTGGACCCTTTATAGCTAAGAAACGAGGTTTTGATTATATTAATCTGAGATTCAGATTTTTTTTTTAAAAATGTCAGTTTAGGAATTTAGCACCATGTATGCATTTCAGAAAAGTACATCTCCACCCCAGAACAGTGTCTGAGAAACAAACATAGATTTAAAAAGTCAACACTCAGTTTTCAAATAGTGCTGCACCTAAAACTCACTAAACAATCCTACATTACTCAAATGCTACAAGTGAAAAGAAAACCTGAAATCGTTTGGAAATGAAATGAATGGAAGTCTGTTCCTTGCTGATTCCTACAGTAACAGAGTAGGCCCACTTAATTTCAAGTGCCTGATGTTAAGACTATTCTAAGACTATTCTAACTGTTAAGACTATTCTAGCAGTTGATAACTAACAGCTGTTACTTAAAAAACCAAAAAACAAAAAAAAACAAAAACAAAAACAAAAAAACAAACAAACCAAAAAAACCCAAAAAAAACCAAAAAAAACCCACAAACAAACAAACACCCCCCCCCCCACACCATTTGGAGATCAGGGCTATAGAATCACAGAATGTCAGAGATTGGAAGGGACCTCAAAAGATCATCTAGTCCAATCTCCTCACCGGAGCAGGAACACACAGATGAGGTCACACAGTAATGTGTCCAGGCGGGTTTTGAATGTCTCCAGAGAAGGAGACTCCACAACCCCCCTGGGCAGCCTGTTCCGGTGTCTGTCACCCTCACTGAGAAGAAGTTTTTTCTCAAATTTAAGTGGAACCTCTTGTGTTCCAGCTTGATCCCATTTCCCCTTGTCCTATCATTGTTTGCCACCGAGAAGAGCCTGGCTCCATCCTTGTGGCACTCACCCTTTATATATTTATAAACATTAATAAGATCATCCCTCAGTCTCCTCTTCTCCAAGCTAAAGAGCCCCAGCTCCCTCAGCCTTTCCTCATAAGGGAGATGCTCCACTCCCTTCATCATCTTTGTTGCCCTATGCTGGACCCTCTCCAGCAGATTCCCACCATAGGCCCCCTTTGTAGTGGCCTTCTCAGAGTAGCTGGTCTGCTGAGCCAGAGCCCTCCTCTTAGACTGGAATGCCATCTAAGGAAACTTCCCAGGATTGGGAACACCTCACTTCCCTGTTTGGGTGAGCGATAATTTACTGAATATATCCTTAAATAAGTCCTTGCCTAGCCCAGGCGAGTGATTATTTCTTGAGGTGACCCTGAAGTCAGAGGGCTCTGGTTTGTTTCTTGTGAGTGTGTGCATGTACACTGTGGATCCTCATTATTCTGATTTTGCTGCACCCCAATAATCTCCTCAACTGATACCCGAACCTGTATTTTATGTTATCAGAGTGCTAACTAATTGTATAAACCCTGTTCTTGTCAGTTAATAAACCGATAGGTTAATAAACCAATAGGCTGCACTTTTTCACCCAGAACTGGATAGGTTTCCAAGTCTAGGCATAAATAAAATATCTGCTAATTCAGATCCAAATTATACTAAGAAAGTATTTATGTAGATTTTAATATTAAGAGTCTAATTGCTACTTTCCTTCCTCCCCTCCCCCCCCCCCCCCCCGCTACTAATTTATCAAATTACATAAAGGAGAATCTAATCATACTAAAAGGCCCTGTAAATACTTCTAAACTA
Organism: Nesoenas mayeri; assembly: GCF_963082525.1. Lineage (NCBI taxonomy): Eukaryota > Metazoa > Chordata > Aves > Columbiformes > Columbidae > Nesoenas > Nesoenas mayeri. Next base: position 92,040,420 of record NC_137544.1, on the reverse strand, counting down.
CATATTTGAAAATTATTTTCAGGTACTTTCAAAATCCTGTTCAAGATGTTAAAACATTTTTTAACAAAATATAAATAAAAATTTAAAATTACTAATACCACAAACTGGCATGTCCTGGATTTGGTTTTAATCAAACCCTGAGAACCAGAGGAAACACATTTCACAAGCTTCAAGTCTTGCCTTCCTCCGAAGTTCATAAAGGCTCACAACATCACCATCATAAGCACCATGTGATTTATGCAATTTAATTATACCAACTGTGGCACAGTAAAGAAAACCCGAACTTATATTTTGCTACTAAATTCAATGGAAACTAACTTACAAATGCTTTATAAATAAGGAAAAGACATGACCTTAGGCCATACGTATTCCATTAAAACTTTTATGTGAGACCTGTTTCAATCATGAAAAGCTCCAACTTGCATTGAGTGCTAAAACTGGTATTTCAGATGACCCAGAGATGATTTACATAAAGAACATCTTCCCCAAAGTTCACTGTACTAATTAAAAATTATAGTTTATCATAATCTAATATTAACCACAAATTAGCTTGGCTTCATAACCCTGGTTTTCAATGTTGATCAATAAATCAACTTTGCACTTTCTGCATTGCATATTACATAAAATATACGTACACAAACCACTGCAATCAACATTTAATCTGTATCTTCACTTTACGAAAACCTGGAAGGAATTCCCTACAGACTATAAAACTGAAGAGAATCTGCTCCAAATTAGATGGCACCAGATTTTTCTTCTCACTTAGCACCAGAACAACTCCTTTATTCAAAATCCTGTCTCAGCCAGAAAACATTAGTCCCACTAATGTTAGAAGTCCAGTAACCTACAACCTACTGCAACCGCTTTATCAAAAAGAAGCCAGCAACAGGAGAAACAATTTCCCCTAATTTGCTCTGTTAATAATGACCAGCAGCACGGCCTTTGCAGTCAGTGGTCTTCTCCAGAAATGCCAAGAGGTGGTCAGGCAGCTGCCCCAAGGAGAAGGCAGTGAGTGGCTGTGGACAGGCAGGTCGAGGAGGCAGCAGGTGCCAGCAGAGCCAGTCAGGCCCAAGGGAATGGAGGAACCAGAGGAACAGCCTTAAGCATCCCTTGGAAAGGAATTAAACAGCCCTTTAAAAGTCTTACGTTCTTCTTGTTGGCTAAAGAAATGAGATATATTAAAAGGATACTATATCATGATTTCAAAATTATTTCATTCTAAAACATTCAAATTGACAATGTCTCTTCCTATTTATTCTTCTAACAGAAGATTAGAGCTAACTTTTCCTTCAGCAGAAAGATAATCACTGAGAAGTAACACAGGAATATCCAGTTTGATTTACTTAAAAATGACAAACTAACTTCTAGAAAATAACTTTAATAAAAGAAATGACAAAGTAACTTTGAGCTGTGATTTTACACTATGAGGAAAAGTAGACCAGGAACAAGTAATAAATGCATCACTGATTTTATTGAAAGGCCACTTCCAAAGTATATTTACAGTACAACATCGTAACCCTGACAAGAGAATCACCCATGGAGGATGCATGTCTAAACTGTTTCCCTGAAACGTTTATGTCAGATTCAAATGTCAAAATGTATTTTATCCAAATGTTAGCTCTAGTTCAACCCAATAAAAGAACTGAACAGGCAGTAGGCATGTTGCCTTAGCTGCCAAAGGTGTTTAACAAAATACAAAAATTAATTAGGTTTGAGAGAGGAGTTTAATGTGAAAAGCCAATTTAATATTAGCAATAACTACAACTGCATATAGATGGATATCTTGACCCCCACCTCCAGGTTTTTCATTTAGAAAGCTCCACATATAACTGAGCTGTTTGAGTAGTATTTGCTGTTACATAAAATAATCTGATACAGTTAGAAACTGTGATATTACTTGCAGTTGCAAACAAGATTAAAGTGAAAACATCATTTCTGTGTGAGCAACAAATTTGCTTTCAGGAACACCTGGTGTTTGAAGGAAAAATAACTAATGTACCGAACTGCTAGACTGACAATTAAATTTACAACCGCATGTTAAGCCACCAAAGCAACACAAATCTCCTAAACTTTAAAATTACTCCTCTCCATCCTTTGCCCTCCACTTGCCCATTGCTCCAAGTTGTTGCTGCTCAGAGCGCGTGCTACTGAAGAAGGGGCTTCACATAGCTTGTGCTTTTTGCTGTCTCCTTTCAGATGTACTCTTTCTCACCTCTGTATCACACACAACAACAAATGGATCATTTCTTCTTCTCTCCACTTACCCATCACTGACAAAACTGCTGGGATCCAGTTATAGAAAGGAATTATCCTCAATAGTTACCTTCAGTTACAACTGCCTGACACCGCAGCCATCTAAATCTAATCCCTTTTCAAGCTGAAATAACCTACTCAAAGGCCCTTTGAGATACGCAGCACATCTATATTCTCTGCCTCTCATGCCCTGAAAACATAAGTATGCTGAAGCATCTCCTGTTGCTGTGGTTTCTTTCAATGACATTGACAAAGCTTTTAAGACTGTCATACACTTTCTTGATAAGAAAAGTTAAATGAGTGGAGCCAAGTGTAGCCCGCAGTTTCAGTATCACACAAAATTACTTCAAGTGAAGGTGCAACTTTGGTAGCACTCACCCCTGCACTGCCAGCAGCCTCTAAGAGCCAACAGACTGAAATCAGCAATAAAAATGGCAATTTTATATAACTGCAGAGAGAAAAAGTTCTTGCTTTACTGACAGATGCCTTGTATTTGTTTTTTGGGGGCTTTTTCAGGTTATCACACACCTAGAAGTCATGAACATTTAATTTACTAATCTCCCTACAATCCAAGCCATTTTGTCTGTCTTTTTTTTTTTTAAATAAAAGTCTGTAACACTTGCTCTCCTGGTACTGTAGGAATTTGTTAGCAGCCATACAAGTGGCAATTTCCTGAGGTTTAGTACTCAAAACAAACCTGAACGTATTTTCAGAGGAAGACTTATATCCAAACTTGAGATCTGCTGACAAACTTTCCTTTTTACCAGATCTCAACAGTATTGATATTTCAGACAAAAGAAACTTTTCCCCACTAATGACAGCATTTGTGCATATTTATTTTCTTAAACATTTCTAATTGTTAGAGAGTATATATGTGTGGGTTGCATGTATTTCAAAATAATAGAGATCTAGGATGAAGAATTTTATCCCAAAGAGAACTCTCTGCCAGTTAAAAGCCACTGAAATTAAGATATCTAATGCAGACTGTTAGCCTAGTGTAATCTAACCACATAATCTAAGCTCCTGCTATCAGCATCAATGATAATAGCACAGTAAGTTAAAAGTAAACAAATAAATCTGTATATCACATCTCACAACAATAAAAGAAGCCCAGTAAGAGCTGAAATGCAGAACACCAAATGTGGTTTCACAAATGAATAGGTATGAAGTTTGGCAGAATCTCAACTTAAGTAAAAACATATTACTGGCAATTTCACACAAATGGAAAAGCGCTTACTTCTCCATTAGCTACCTACAGAATGTCTACTTGAAGACAAAACACTACCCAAATATACAACCGGGTCAGACGGTGCAATAACAGTCAGTCTTAGTATCTCACGAATAGGAGGATACATCTTGTATTAATATAATTTCAATTTGGATGCTCTCAGTATTAATCACACTGTATTTGGATGCTTCCATTTAAATTAACTCCTGACAGGATTCCATAAGTAATTCCTGCTGAAGCTTTTTTACATAGTGAGGAGCCTAAATGAATTTTCCCCATCTTTACTAGTGAAAATTTACCAATTGCCACAGCTATTTCATGGCAAAATCACTTAAAACACAGAAATGTATGTCTGATGTCTCTTAAATAAGAAGAGGATAATAGAATACTATCCCAAACACCACAAGCATCACTAATTTTAGAAAGACAATATTGACATAAATCATAAATTAACATTTGAATGGTTTTAACTTACATGCCCTTCTCGGTATCAAAGATCATGTTAGCATGGCGATACCATACTAGTGTGAAACCATGCTATTTCATCTCAGGCAATGTGTAAAGGCCAGCAGCATAAAATGCAGAGACATGGGGAACAAGAATCATACCACATGTTTCTGTAATCAAAGTTTTGCAAAGTTTTACAAATGAGAGGGAGGATTTCCTAAGTGCAATTTCACCTATTTTAGAGATGAAGTTTCTAGGTCTTTCTACTTTTTCTTATTTTCAAGTCCAAATCCAGTGGTTTTATATTCACAGGTTTCTTCCAAGGGGTTCACAAAGGACACAGAATAAACTGGCTTACTGTCAGTAGCCTTACAGTCTCTGCAGTGAATTCTATACTGCCACCAGTGAACTTTCAATGGTCTGCAAATCAAAAATACATCAAAGATCCACCATCATTCAGCTTAGTCACTCTCTAACCTCTCTCAGCTTCTGTTTGAGCAGGTAACATCCAAATCTGATTACAGTCCATTTCCACTAGGAGAGAAATGAAGGTGACCACACGTGCCTTTACTTTAAGAAGTCCACCTAAAACTATAGAGGCCCTGGAACATCACATGCTGATTCTGGAAGCTCTTAAAACAGTGCTGCAGCAGCTTACCTGAACGCCTAAGCTTTTCTGCTTTGTTTGAGATCAGTACCAATACCAAGCCTGGAACATTTAAGGCTCACGTCATTAAGCCTTCACAATCTGAACTGCATAAGGAGCACGACTTCTTTCCTTCATGTAGTGCCTTACAGAAACTGACCAAAACCTAAGCCTTATGATGAACAGACAGCATTTTGAAACACACTCTGGAATTGCATGGAACAAGCGTACTTGAGCTCACTCTAGCTAAAAAAAATAAAATAATAAATGGTAGTATTGGGAAAAGACTCATAGATGCAGCTGTTGAGAGTCTGTCTCCAATGCTCACTGCAAGAAGCAGTAATATGTCATTAGGTCACATTTTTCAGCTGAAGTCCAAACCTCAATTTTAAGCTTGGACTGTACACCATCCATTCACGCTCACATATTATTAGGAGAGGAAACTGTTCTCTTGACATAACCCGATGCATTGAAAAAGAGAAGGAACACACAGCTAAAATAAGCTCAAAGCTGTACAAAGATCCCACAGATTGCATTTCAGTGCCTCTGTCTAGAGGAAGCACCTTCAAAGCGCCCTCATTCCCTGACTGCACCCTTGTTCTTTCCGCACCGCTCCCCCCACCAGCTCCCCAGTTCTTCATGCTTCTTGCACCCCTTGAGCCATCCTTAGACCTTGACCACCATTCAGACACCTTTAACAAAAGGCCTTCTTCTGTCGAGAAGCACAGGATGGCACACACAGTGCAGAGACCTGCACGGAACCTTTCAGACCTAGACAACGACTTGAGAGATTTCATCTTGCGATACCTCTACTGATACTCCAAACGTCATGCAAGCAAGCCAACAGCCACCATAAGGTAGGGTGGTTTGGTGATCCTTCTGAGAAAGAAGGATGTCAAAGCAAATAATGCTGACTCCAGGAGAAGTGGGCATGTTATCATAGCACCTCACAGTACGTTCATTTTGCTAAATAAGATCTTCCTGTAAGTCTTTCTTTGAAATTACACTGAATAACTTTAAACACTGTAAGCACGTTAAACAACGGAAGTTATTTCCATCTGAAATAAAAAAAAAAAACCACAACAACTTTTAGCCTGTTAGGTACCCCAGCCCCTAAAAATTACCAGTAACTCAAATGAACTGGTTCAATTTCACTGTAGTAATCTAGCAAATTTAAGACCTAAGAATCCATTTTTCTTTAAATCTATGACACCCTTATTCATTCTCAAGCTTTGGGAGCAGTCTCGAACATAGGACTTCAGGACAGAGTAGTTTTCATTGCCAACATACAGAGATTGCACTGGAAACACTGACCAGCACACAATATTAAGCTATAAAAAGAGTATTTTAAAGACTTCTACTACTGAGTCAAACGCACCCCCAAAATAAAATCCCCTGCTCATAGTAAAGTTTTAGTAGTTCTATGCTGAACATTAAAATCACTTCTACACATATTTGGTAAAAATCTGATTTTGTTTTAAGGGAGCTTTAGGAATGAAACTCCTTGTCTTGCTCTATGAATATACCCCATGCAAACTGCTCCCTGAGGACCTGGTGGGCACGCTCCGTGCAGAAATGGCTGCACTTGCGCATATCCATTGTCCGGCATCTCTTAACCTTCTACCTTTCCAACATGTTCTTGCTTTGTGTTTGTAAATATTTTTGGACAGTTCTCCCTCTTCACCTAACTTCTGTTGTACTGCAGTATCCAATGTCTTCGAGCTGATTACCCAAAAAGGACATGGGGAAAAAAAAAAAAAAACAAATTAAAAACAAAGAACACGTGTCCTGTTTATGCAAAAATAACAAAGATCCACAAGGAAACAGCTTTTGTACAAATTACTGCTCAGTATAATGCAGAAAATAAAACTGAAACTAGAGAAGCGATTTTGCAATCCTAAATAGAAAAAATTCTCATTTAAAAAAAACAAAGGGGGAAGAGATGAATTATTGTGATAAATTTCTCGCCTTTATTATCTAATCTGCAGGAGTGTATTTGAGATCAGTACATTTTTAATTGAAGAGTATGAAAAGTTGGCCTTAAACATATTGTCATATGCTTAATGGATTTTCATCCTAAAAATCTTCCCACATTTTTACATAAGTGATTTGTTTGTTCGCTTAGCATCCTTTAAAGATCTGATGAGATTTACACATTGAAAAAACCTAACTTTTAAAAATAACTGCTTGGTATTACTGTTACTACGGAAAGAGAAAACTCAGAAGGGAAATTGCATGAATAACTCTCTTCTCTCCCCTAAGGCTGTTTTCCCATCGACTGCCCTGGACCCAAGTCAAACAACATGTCCTAGTGTTCTGGAAAAAATGAATTTTTCCTCAAGATTTAGACTTCTTTCGCTAGTTACACTTATTTCCTGACCCCCTGCCTTCACACTGCTAAAGTCTAGACTCCACATATATCTTACTCTTTTTCTGAACCCAAAGGAATTAATAATTTCTTTACCTGCACTGACATATTCCCAATTAGTCCTCGTTCTCATCTTTAAAGCTGTGAAGTTATTTCTCTGAAATAGAATTCAAAGATGGTATACCATAATTATGACAAGTGCATTGCTTAAAGTTGGCTTAAAGTTGTTTTAAAACAAGTTTCAAATTCATGCTACACAAGCCAGAAATTATCATCTGCTATTTCACTTGTCCCACTGCATCTTCACTGCTTATTCATTTATCTTCCTCTCCTCAGAAAAACACAGCTAGAGATGCCTACAGTAAACTTATAAACAACCAACAGAGCTGGGGCAGAGAGGAATCTTTGATTTCTTGGACTGGTTTAAAACCCAAGACAACTTCTGAATTTCTCTTTTGAACAAAGTATGGATTCAGCTCAACACAGATACCAGTCTGTGGATGCACCAGGAACACAGGCTGGATACCATTTTTGAATGCTGCCACTTCCTGTTGTGCTGAACAGACTAATTACTACCTAAAGTTATGAATAATCAAGAGTAGCAGGAGAAAGAAGACTCTATACTGCATGAGGTTCCAATTTACAGGACTGTCTCCTGTAAATATAAACAAGCAGATTTTTTTCATTTGAAGTGGGCATGATCATAAGTTCTTACTCAATCGTGGTAAGAAATCACAACAGAAAGTAACTTTCAGGTAAGACACAGAAGACAGTTTGGTTGGAAATCACTACAAATTAAAATGTTTTCATTGACCATGGCCTCTTCACGCACATTTTAAACCTGTTTGTTGCTCAAATTATTTCTTCATTCTTTAGGACTTCTCATGATTCCACTAGAGCTTGAAAGAGATGAAAGCAGAACAAAGGTTCTTCAGTACACATTTAAGACGTGTGCATTGTTGCCGCCAAATACGTATTCCTTTTGCCAAAACTTTGCAAACTACTTTCTACCTTCTGTATCAGACATCTAATGACATAAGGTGTGTGGGTGTGTACGCATAAATGTGTCATCAATAGAGTTATATAGCTTAACAGACAAAAAATAACAGCTTAAAGAAAATATAATCAAAAAGAAATAGGAATAAAGTTTCCCATATTCCTATCCCCCTTTGTACTCTCAACAGACTTGAAACAACTGCATTAATGCAGCAAGCAATAGCTTGTAAAGGGATGCAAACCAGCTGAAACATTTGACAGACAGTGTTAAATACCAGAGGATTCATATCAACCACTTTATTTGAAAAGGTGCTTTGATGTTGGCTATCTTTCATGTACCTCTTTCATGGCACATTAATAAGGAAAACTGAGATGGGGTAAATTAAGTCCCAAGGTCATATCTAGAGTTACAGCACTGTGGGTACCTGATGAAATACGGATTAATGCTGCATGAGCACTGAATAAATAAAACCACTTCTGTTAACCACTCAAACAAGTTTTACAAGTAGTTCTGAACTTTATTCGGCAACTAGACTTCAGACATCTTAATCCCCCACACTGCTTTGAAACCTAATTATCATAATGTGAACCCGAATGTTAGGTCCCTTTCAAACTGCGAGTGCTATGAAGCAGAAAAGTAATGGGAATTAAGCTAGTGTAACATTAGAAATGTAGAGGCATGGAACTTGAAAGTGGCATTTGTTAAAGCTGAGAGAGTATAATGTAGATATTCAACAACATAAAACACACATTTAAATTGAAAAGCATGTGCAGACACCTATAAAATATAAGCGGACCTAAAATCCTGTAGAACAAACATTTCCAAATCAATTTCTTACCACCAAGGTCCAACTTCAAAAGGTATTAAACAGTCCTATTCTACCTTAGCAGAACATTTCTAAGTATTCTAAAGCAGACAATTTAAACATTAAATAAAACCCAAGGAGAACTTTACAAGACATTACAGACTTTCCCCTATTTGTCACGGTACAGAAGTGTTTGAACTTAAACAGCAGTAAATTATTAATTACGTTGCTTATAAAGCCTCTAGAACAAGAAAAGATTTTCCTGAAAGTGGCAGAAAAAGATTTTGTATCGAGTTTAAAACCAAGTGCAACAGAAAACAAACTCAAAGTCACCTAGAAAACAATAACAAAATATACTTGCCTGGCTGCATTCTTTACTGCTTATCGAAAACAATTAACAATTCATGATACCTATCAAATTTTCTTTTAAATGCGAGCTGAAATACTTTATTCTAAGTGTGCACTAATGTAACAAGCACATAAAAATAGTCAGACCAGTAAGAATGCTTGTATTGTGACAGTGAAACCACTGACGCTGAGAGAAAAATTGTGATTGCATTTTTCCCAGTATGATGATTGAGCTGTTCATGTTGTCCTGCTCTAGCATAGTTCACCAGTCATTCAGATAGCTTTCATTTCCAAGATGCCTACAGCCAACAGCAATCAAAGAAAAACAGTTGCGGTGATCAAAATACAGAATGAGATTCCTGAAATATTTTTTCAAGATTTTCGTTTAATCCAAAAAGGCCAATGAAATCCTAAGAGTTCATCATTGGCCATGTCAATGTTCAACACACTGTTGTTTCATTTACATTTCTGGTCCTGTTAATACAAATATACTTGTCTAAAACAGAACATCTGTTTTGGTTATAAGACAATGTATCTTTGGCAAGAACTCACAATAGAACTAACATAAATAATCAGGGATATTTATTGAACCTTGTAACAAAAACTGATTTGTAACGAAAAACCTGAAGACTAGATATGACTGTCTCTGGGCTCTAGTCCAGTCCTAATCTAAGTCAATAAACATAGCTCTAAAAGGGAAACTACATAAAAAAAAAAAGTCCTGCAGTTATTTAGGTTGGATGTAGGTATCTGAAAGCATGTTGGTTACAAAAATAGTAAAAAAATACTTGCTTTAAATCAAAAGCTGTCAGACTCAGTCCAGACAGGTTTTAAAGCCACACAAAAAAGGGTGCCTTATGCCTCATTTCCTACTACTGTCTTCACTGATTTGTCTTCTCTTTGGAAAAATTCCGTAAAACTATACATAACTGGTACTTGCCATTGCTGAAGATTTGCTATTTTAATTGCTTCCTTGTCTTATATTTATTAGCACTAAAAAAGACAAAGCAGTCATCAAATAAAATACCGTAATGTTCGATAGAAAATCAAACAGAGAAATTGAAATGAAGAAAATTATTTTGGATGCTTCTTCTGATGTTAATACAACTGAAATATTCTAAAGTGAGAATCAGTTAATTTGATTCTTGCCACATAACTGAGAACACTGTTTCAAGTATTTTTTTTAGTTAAGTCTGTATTTAAGTGGTGCCCAGAGTCAGACACTGAAGCCAAGGAATAACTTCATGCACAATTCTGAAATTATTGTACAGGACTTTAGTAGCAGGTAGACAATTTCAGCATGTGCTGCACATCCATGCAAACAACTAAGTGTTCAGCTGGTTATTACCACTAACATTCATTAGAGTGCATATCTGTTCAGATTATTTGTGCATGCATCAACTGCACACACCTTCTTTTGAAAATTACAGGCTCTATTATTGTGTCCTTTACCAGGAAATGTGTGATCGAAGTTCCATATAATGAACTGGATATTAAAGTATGAACAGATCTTTATTTTAATAATAATTTCTGAACCTATTTTCCACTTCCAACAGAAAAAAAAAAAAATTACAAGCTTTATTTGCCAAGGAAGCCACAGTTTGTAGTAGGTCTCTATCAGCCACCTTTCTGAGTGACAGCTTAACAAGTTGGTTGGGATTTTGATTTTAAAACACTATAAAACAACCTAGTCCCATCTGCCAAGCCACTCTAAATTTGGACTCCTTTAAGGAAAAAGACTGTAAGTGCAAATACAATTGGCAACTCTCCGAAACTTGCACACAGCAATGAACTTGAGTTCTGCTTTGCTGAGCAAGGATTTCCACCTTGGTGCAACTCAGTGCATCACAGTGAGAAGCTGAATGCTTGGGAAAGGGTATCATGATTGATGCAACTGACTCATTCTGTCACAGTTTAAGTACTAGAGAGTTTTTGGTTTGTTCTGGTTTTTTGTTTTATTTGGTTTTTCTTTTTTTCAGTTCAAACACTAAATTGATGTATAAATCCATTTTTTAATTACAACCGCAACCTGCTGAACCAGATCTTTAAAAATTAATTGTTTCAACATTATTTAAATTGTTTCTTAGAGGTTTTAATCGATAAACAATTTATAAAGATCCCTTGACCCAAAAGCATACCATGGGTTTCCATAGAACTGATCAGAGATCTGCATTCAGCTTATGTATATACAAAGCCCTCGTATTTTCCCCTATCATAAGAAAACATAATCAAGAGTAGATTTTGTACATAGAACCAGAAAAGTTTTTTGGGATCTGTGAGTGAATGCCCTAGTGAACTTTTTTTTATTTAAAAAAAGAGGATCAGCAGAGCACGTTTTTCCAAGTCATCTTTCATAGCTGCCCTCAAGAGGTGCAACAGTTCTCATGCTATGTACCTATTATCACCTAGTGCTCAAATGATAATTCTGCACTAATCGCTCCTCATTTAGTAAGTATCACATTTGAATTCTTCAAGAAACTTAGTCATGACTGTCAAAATGCGATAAGAGACACAGGGACTGCAAGTCCAGCTTATTTGTATACCCACATACATAAATGCACACACAACAGCAGTCTACAAAGTCCAACACCACCAAGTATGGCACCCACAACACGCAAACATGCAATACAAAAAAATTACATTATTCTCATTTTTATTTTGATATGCAGTACCTCAGAGTATTCTGCATACAAACTGTGAAGTAGAGACTAGCTCTTCACCACATAGAAGCCCAGAAGAAAAAAAACAATAGGAACATAAATATATACTGAAAGCAAAAATGGTTTTGATTATGCTAATTTTCATTTCCAGGAATTAATCTTGCATGTTAAGCAATTGCTTTTATGTATCTTTCCTACAAATATCACAACAAGTTTTGGAAAAAATGAGGTGACAAAATTATCTGTCACTACTAGAAAAAGCAACAACCTGATACGCCAACTTCTGCTTTAGAGCATTCGTACTAATTTCTGTTTCACAAGAGCTTTTATCTTCTCCAAGAACTTGGTAGCTCTACTGGCCCCCCCCTAAAAATAGTCAATAATGAGAATCATTTTGCAAATTCTATAATCTTGAACTATAAACAGGGACAAAATATGAAAGCAAGATTGTAATATACAGTGAGAAAACCATCCACCACGGTATTATATAAATAATATTTGTGTAAACTAGTTATGCACATTTTTACTCTTTCAGACAAATTGCTTATGTCAGCAAAATGTATTTTATGAACAACAGTGAAAATAAACATTTGCCAAAAAACACACAGTCTGAAGTGTTTTCCATTCTCTACAGTCATTAAAAAGCCAGTGTTTTCAACCTGGATTCAGGAAAGAGTATGCTTAATTTTTCAGAAGCTTTAACAGCCTCTTTCCTTTGCAAACAATTATAATCAGAAAAGCCCTACTATGCCCTGAAATGAAAAGGAGATTTAAGTATCATATCTTGTTGCAAATGTACTTCGACATTTTAGAAACAAAGAACAAGTACAATCAAATGATGGCATATATTAGTAGGAATAATACATATGTTGAACATTTCTGTAAGACAACTTCGTAATCTAAAGGCTGCATTAAAAGTATATAGTAGTTTGAACAGAGAAAGGCCAGAACTTCTTCAAAAATTTAGATAACTTATTTCAGTATGTTAAGACAGAGAAAAGTAAACACTGCGGTTACACTTCAGCAGAAAAGATAATCCAAGGTAAGTCACCAAAAACACTTGAAAAAAAATAGAAGTGTGAATTAAAAATAGATAGCAGTTCTTCATGGGAGAAAAGAAAGCGTTATGGTACAGTTTCCATCCAAACCAACGGCAGAATAGTTTAGTTTTAATTCAACAAACTAATGGATAAAATTTGAAGTTTAATGAGGATAAACACCTTCACTCCTTTCTGCTAGGTATTAACAAAATATTTATTTCCAGACTATTTAATACCCATAGGATTAGCAAGCATTCCATACCATAGTCAGACAACACAAGCTTTTATCATTTGCATTTAAACCCCATTTATCAAGAAACACACACACAATGCCAAACAGGTCCTTGGCAATTTGAGCTGCTATTCTTGCATACTTCATTACTATGATAATAACAACAGAGTGAACCTCAGGAAGAGAAAATAAAATGCTTCAGTGAGTCTCTCTTACTGACTCAGGAGAACTTTCATGGTCCAAAGAGCTACAGCCATTTTCCTTTGGCTAGAAGGATGGGTCAAGCTTGACTCAGAGACAGACAAGGCAACAAAAAGGAACACTTAAAAAATAAAATAAAAAAATAAAAATTAAAAAAAAAATTTCACATTTCAAACTACCTGTTAAGTCAAAATATGCTGAACAGATCAATATCCCAGCAAGCAAAGTGATCTTACCAGTAAACAACATCCAGTGGTGCAAAATATTTCTTCATAATTAAGTCAGCAAAGTAAGCTTCTGTTTCTCTGCAGGCTGTGCCATTGCCAATCACAACAGTGCTACAGCTTTGCATGGAGCAAAAAAAACGAGCAGTTACTCCTAGATGTTCTTCTAGACTTTTTCATATATAGCATTCAATCTACAACAGTGACCAGTACATCTTATTTTATATGACACAAGGCCTGGATTTAATGAGAACATACTCCTAGTAATACCACATTGTGTTTAACCCATTTTCAATGTGACAGTTCACAAGATGAGTAAAAATTTTCAATTATTTGTAATGGAATTGAACAGTGGCAATAACTGCAGAAAAAAAGACCAAAAACACAACAGATACTTCACATTCATAAAAGAAATGTAATATTCTTTACAGTTCTCAAACCCTTTCCCCTCTTATTTCCCTCATCTGTTGAGTCATGAAAAAGGGCAGAAGCCCAAGCAATCAGAATCTTAATTCCTTGATGGGAACATCATAGTTTGCAACAGCTTGTAAGGTCATTGCCTCTGACTGCCCCCACTACAGCCAGTCAACCATCAAATCACCTTGTTTAAAGCCAGTCTAATGCTGAAAGACAAACTGGGCTGTACGCTATGGCCGTGCAGCAGCTGCCTCAGGGGACCAGATGTCTGTCCACAGGGGATCCCAAAACAGTACAATAACCCTCTAAACATGCTGCCCCTATTTGCAAGTCCGTCTGGAGATCTATCAGAGCAGGATTTCCTTTGCTTAATAAAACTCTTCCAAAGGCTGCATGTGGCTTTTGGAACAGGGAAAGATCGATGAGTGGTTTGGGGGTTGTGGGGGTGTAGGAAGAGTGAGGCTAAACTTATTCCTTAGCTGAATGTTAATTTCTATTCCTAAAAATAAATGGATTGACAGAGCTTTATGGGAATACATTCATAGCATGCAGCCTTAGCCATAGCGATGGTTTGACTTCATATGCTTCTAACATATACACAGTGTTTTACTACGAACATAGACTAAAAGAAAAATAAGCTCTGAACTATGTAAAAAAGAATAATTCCAGTTAAATCATTAGAATTCTTATTCCACCCAAGAGCAAGTATTTATATAGTGAAGATTTTCATCACATTTGGTAAGAAAGTGTAATAAATGGAAGTTCCTTTAGCATACTTATGCTGCAGCAGAAGCCTCTTTATCTTCTCAGCATCACGAAATCCTTGACCAGAATGCAAGTAAACGACATCGGTGTGGAGTATCTGACCTAGAACAATGAAATCCAAAGCCATTTGATAAAAACCACAAAGATCCAAAAGCTACATCCTGTGGAACTAAAGTTAATCCAATGATTCACAAAGCAAGCTTCTTAAGCCATCTTTCTCTTTAATTTTGGTACCCAATTAGAAGAACTGTATGGTGGGCAGAGGACTAAAATGCTTTGGTTGCCAAAGCAAAATGAGTTGATGCATTTTCTACTTCCCTGGGGACATATCCACATAACAAATGATGAGCATTTAGTCATATTAGGCAAGAAAAGTGTATTATATTATGAAAGAGAAAAACAGCAATTCACTGCAAAAGATTTATTGCTCCAGTCTAGTACATTTTACAGAGTGAGTAAAGAGACATGAAAATTAGGAATGCAGACTCAGGACTTGCAGCCCAGGAGCTATGATATGAAAATCCAGTGCCAGCTCTTGCCATCATCCCATCTATCACATTTAGAAATAAAGCTGTATTAACTGGTACTAATGGCTTATGGTTCAATGCAAGCTAATAACCATTTACCTGACCCTTATTGCCATTTTAACACATGTCAATAACATTTCTTTGCTTATACCCACCCTGGGTAGATACATTCTCAGACAAAAAAGCAGTGACAAAAATCAAAGGAAAACAAACTATTTTGACATGGGTCTAAAGAGGTATGCATCCCCAGATCAGACTAATATGATCTGGAAAGGTTCTATTCTATATATGTCTAAAAAATGGACTAAAAAGTTCTGCAAATACAATGTTTCTGACTTCCCACATTGACACACATAATACTAAACAAAAGGGTCGATAAAGTGTCCAGATGTCCAAGACATTACCCATGAAAAAAGCAAAGTATTTAAATTCAAATTCTTTGTTCAACAATAAAAATGCCAGGTGTTCTCTTTGCTCACTACTGAGAGGCACAATTATTTGAACCTGTATTCAAGAAAGCAGAAGAGATCTTAAATTCTATTTTAGAGAGGAATAATAACACCGAAGTAGACACCGAAATCCAGGTGCTAGAAACGTAACACTGAACCTGAAAAAAGGAATTTGCATGACAGGATGTGTGGAAAACACTAAAAGCTTAAGACAAAAATCAATTCAATAAAAGGTAGGTTTTAAAACTATTCTCACTTCTAAATGAATATATTTTTATCAGTCCTTTCAAAAAATATTTGGAATTGAAACTTACTGGTTGGTGAAATAATCGCCAACTTGCAGCCATGTTTGTAGCCAGGATCTACTCCCATCAAAACACGGCCCCTCACAGGGCTGGTCAGAAGCAGCTGCCGGAGATTTCTCCCAAACATCATCACAGACTCTTTCTCTGCATCAGATGTCAACTTTGATCTTAAAAGGATGAAAGTAAAAAACATTTTCCCCTCAATTAGCTTTCAAATGGACTTTTGAATTGTTTCAAAGTTGTAAGGCTTTTTCCAATCATGTTTTCATTATCTTTAATTAAATATTAAACTACCAACCAAGTTTTTGATGCTATATGATTATCTCATTCTGGTTCCAAGAAAGTAAATCAATATAAAGAGTATAACAAACACCTATAAAAATGTAGATGTACCAACCAACATTCAAACTTTAACTCATAATTTTGAGTGAAGAACAGCTTCTCATCAAAGCTGATACCTAATTGCAAAGAAAAGTTAATTTGAAGATTACATGGATTAACTTAATCATAACTTCACAGTTCTGAGAAAAACCACTACCCAGTAAAAAAAGATGATCATTCAGGCTGAGAGGTACTACAGAGAAACTGGTAGGGCCTGTCCAATTAATTGCTAACACATCATGACTCATGAGGTATTTAATTTCACCTACGAATTACATTATTTAACAGTCATCACAGAAGTGTGTAGACTTAAGGTCTTTCTAGAAGGGTATTTCACTTCCTCAGAACCAAACTGGGAAGTTAATGGGGCTGTGATGTTCCCTACCTTTCTTTTCCATATCCTTCAACAGAAACAAGTGAGATAGTGCACTAAGGATTGACTTTGGTGACTTCAAGCATGAACATTTAGAGCAGAGTGTTATAAGAAACAAATCAGTCTTGTTGAGTGAAGGTGTATGAGATGCATGATGTCTTATTTGTCAGATGTGATCAGTAAGACAGTGACTGATAAGGAGTTTTGTCATGGTATGGCATTTTATACAAAAAAAAGCAAAAATTGAAAAAGTAATGGGGACACAAATATTCACAACCTAGCTGCCCTTTTTTTTTAAATATATATTTACATTGCCATTTTCAGCTGCATTATATTGTCAATAACTACAATAATTAGGCAAGCAACAGCAGTCCAGTAAAGGCTTCATGTAGCTTAAAGAGTAGCCAGTGCCCTTATTCTCCTTTTCACCCATCACTGAAAAAAACCCCAACATCTAAATATTTTTACAGAAGAAAACACAAGCAAGCTACAAACAGCTCAAACACAACCTTCATAAGGGCTATTTGACATGATGGGATATGAAGATGTTCTGAGCAGCTTTCAGATGTGAAAGAACTTGAGTCTGACCTGACTTTGCCCAAGATCCAACCAACCATCTCAGCCCCATCTCATCCCACAGTGGCACAGAAAAAGCTGTAAGTCCTCATAATCTCTCATTTAGAGATGGATTTAGATTCTCTTTCACAAATCGCTGGTTTAACACCTTCTAAGGAAATGTGCAACAACAAAAGACTCTCATATCCCTGTGCTTTTTGGGTTTTTATCAAGTGTACCAAATTAACACAGACATGATTTAAAGGGTGATGGTGGAGGGTATACATGCATTCTAAGACTTAGCAATTCAATTGTGCCCTCAGCACCACAGAGCAGACACTGTATATTGCCACCACTAAACCCAGGAATCTGGGAATGGCTGCACTGGTTGATGTAAGTGGTCCCACTGTCCCATTGTTCTGTCTCCAAGTGTGGCTACAAGCAGCTACCTAGGGAGCTGATACAGCAGCACTAGTTTACCTGCTCCATAATCTTATCATAGCCTCCAACAATTTCCATCTCAGAGTAATTGCTGAGCCTGACACAATCTGTCTCTTTAGTAGCCCATAACAGATCTCTTGCCCAACTATCCCGTTTCCTGCTGAACCCATGCACATTTCTCACACCCATGTAGATCATTGGCAGCAAGTTCTGCAGGTCCATCACAAATCGTGCAAACCAAAAGCTGCCAACTTTTGGTTAGAAGCTGATCCTTTATAATTTTTATGGCCCCATAGATCTTACATTGGAAGGAAGTAAAAATATATCCCTAGAAACCTCATGTCATGCTTCATACACCATTTATCTCTTAAGTCCTCTCTTCTTCAATCTGAAGTGTCATAGCCCAGTAAATACTTTTTCACAAAGAAATTATTTGATACCTTGTTCCCCCCTCACTGGGCATTTTCCAGTTCTAATGAATCCTTTTAATACTTCCTCACCTCACCCTGAGGTGAGAGGACCAAAATGGCCAATAGCACTCCATATACGGGCCAACTAAATCAATGATTCTCTGTTGTGTCTTTATTCCTTAACTAAATAAGATTATCTTCTAAGCACGTACACTTACGTGGAGCTACCTTTCACAATGCCACAATATCTTTCCTGAGTGTCACAATAGTTTAGAGTTCATAGTATTCTATATAATACAATACTTGCTTGCCCTCACACACATCGTTTTCCACTCATCTCCACTGAATTTCAGTTGCCATTTCATTTCCTGATCACTTGGTCTTGAAGCATCCTTCTCTCATTCTTAAAAAACTAAACAAAAAGAACCTAATCAAAAGAAAAAGCTTCTTCCAGGAAGAGTCCAGGGAAAAAACAATTCGATGCCATTTGCAAGAGACCAGAGAACACAAAGCCAGCTCCTAAGCCTCACAGCCGTACAGATCTTCTACGTACACACACAGAGATTGAACCAGTCATATGTGCATAGAAATGAAGTTTAAAAGTGGCTTGTAAACAAGGGAAGGTGGAATGCTCTTGAACTGGAGGCTTTGTACAGGGACAGGCCAATTTCAGCTTTCCATCTATCACAAAGATATGGGGTCCCTATTGCCCACAAAGCCAAGTCCTCCCACACCGTAAATTCACATCGGTCCACCTGTGAAGAGAGAATTGTGACGGAATTAAAATTGCCCCTAAACACATGCTATTAGTTACACGCACCTTATGGAAATCATGTTTAAATTTGGCACGGATATACAGAAACTTTTATAGTAACAGGAAATGTTACTGAGAGTGCCAGGTGCGTAGGGGGAACATAACGTATGTCCTTTCTATTACATAATATCCTGTATTTTTTAATTTCAAATATAGACCTCTCTTTTCTCTCTGTCTCTCACTCAACACTTGTATCAATGACATGATCTACTGTCCCAGGTACTGGCCCTCCATTTCAGGTTTGATCCTTGAACAAATATCAAGCTACCTCAGTCAATCTAGTATCTTTCTCTTTTGCAGTGCACTACTGGCTTCATCCAAATGGCAAGATGCCCAGCTTCATGTTTTTCCAATTTGTGACAATTCTCATTAATATGGCAGAGATCTAAGGCAGAGGCGGATAGCAGCCCTCCTCTCTAAACACAAGAGGAATGGTTATTTTGTATAAAACAAAACAAAGCTCTTCAGTTGCTATTTTACAAAAAAGTATTCTTTTTTCAAGCCCCTCCCTTGAATTCTATGAAGCTCTCAGACTGTAGATCACCAACAGGTATGTTGTAAAAAAAGCAAATAATCGAATCACGAGCTGCTAGCTTCTATATTCAATGTTGCAAGAGTCAGTTTTTAAATTGAGATTTAAAACTCCCCGCTTCCACATACAGTCTGAGAGGCAATCCCTTCTGTGGAAAAATATCTGCGAACTAGCTTCAGGTGCAAAACAAGATATACAGAGAAATGTTTATGTCCCTGAAGACAGAGGAGAAAAAGCACTCACTCCAAGGAAGCATGGAAAATTAGGAAAGGATTATCCATTAAAAAATGTCCGTGCCACATCACTTGCATCAAATCCTAATGGAATCATTCCATGAAGTACTGCAACAAAATAAAATGTATTTCAAAGAGCCAAAAGCAACACTGGACATTATTATACCAGATATTAGAAATGATGATATCTGACAGAGCGGAAGAAAGGAAATTAAACAATAAATATGGTAACTGTCTTGCTGGCAAGTTTCATTATTCTGATCACTAGAAGCACCAGAAACTTCAACACACTCTTGGAAACTTTCTGTTCCAACATTTAACGATAATAAAAAGGAAAGGAAAAGAAAAAAAAAAAGAACAGCGGGCGGTGGGCTGGAAATACTAATGCTAAAAGGAGGCATTGAATACTTTAGCAGCCCTTTGCAAGAGTCCTAAAAAAAAAAATCAGCTGCTGGTGTGGGCATGAAGAGAATAAAACAGTGATAAGGGTTAAGTGATTTGCATTCCTCTCTACAGGAGATGTTTCAGCTTTTCCTAACCAGACACTGTCAATCGTGCAGAATTATCGCACAGTAAAACATAAGCAGATGCCTACTCAGGAACAGGCAGTGAGCTTTGTATTCTTTGCATCTATGACTTGTAGGCTACACCTAGGAAGTAGTAAGGAAAGTAGCTTTTTTATTTTAAGATAACAGAAAACCTTCAGCAACCTACTGCTGCAGCAGCCCTCAGTGTTATACAAACACACAAGCCACAGCAGTCCTGTGGTAGGAACCAGGCAACAAAAACACCATAAAAGAGCCTTGAAGAACACTTATGTCAGTTTACTTATTGATGATAAAACCAAACCCCACTAAATGGTAAGTCTTTTTCCTTTATTTAGAAGAGTTTAGTTGTAGAGAAGGCTAGGAACATCAACTACTTTCACACCAACATAACAGAAACCAACAGCTGGACTCACCATGATAAGATGTTCATCATTTTGGCCAAACAATAGACACCATTACCTCCCCTAAAGTAGTTACATGTACTGTGGTCACAAAAAAATCCGTGAAATTCACAGTAGCAAAAAGCAGGGTCACTAATCAGAAGAGGTGAAGCAATTTTGCTTGCAAAATAAACTGTAGTGAAAAAAAAAAACGAGAGCCACCAGAAAAATCTGCTTTCCAAAACTTCAGCTGACAGTTCTTTTCAGAGGGGAAGAACATAGAATATCTGGTTAGTGATACTCAGGCAAAGAAGTGCCAGGAAAACAACTCAGATTTGAAAAGAAACACCAGAGCAGAGCCAAGCAGGTACAGAAGAACTACATTTGACAGTCTGATTTCTGATTTTTAGGTACTGAATAAACAATGCATGGCATTTTGATACAAGTAATCTCAACATTTCTGGTCCAGTAAGCAGGGTCTCTCTGATAAAGTCCATTTGAACTACCTCAAAACAGGTATTAAAATTTAGGTCACATATCAAAAAAGCCTTGCCAGAATCAAACATGTTATATGCTTTGGGGAGCTTCTTTTGCATTCCAGAGAAGTTTCACAGCATCAGTATTGTTAGATATTGGAAAATAACACTTTTAGAACATATACTGTAGACTTCTTTACATATTAAATCGTTTCTATTATGTGGTAAACTACCCCATGAAAATACCCTATTTAATCTTACTTGGATACCAAGTCTTAAATTTCCTTTGAATTTAGAACAATATCATACAAGTTACAATTTGTCTGATTATATCATTACTACTGTATCATCAGAAATAAGTTTACTGACTTCTCTAGAGCCATCACAGTATCCATAAAATGGTATCAGACCAACTCTATGACTATTTCAGGTACCACAAAGTGCAGATGACAAACATGAGTGACACTTCCAACCACAATCGCTTTGCTGGTTTCTTTCAGACTAGTAAAAAGGGAGTCAGAACAATGTCACTGACAGTACTATTGCTGTAACATGAAGAGATGGTGGAAAAATTCAGTGACATAATAGTTTATGCTAATACAAGAATAAAGATGCAACTATTACAGTAATGTAGATCTAAACTGTACATCATTAGGTAAATGTACAAGCTATAAATATGTAAACGTGTCAAATGACTTCACAGAGAAATCATTTATCCACTGTAGCCTAGGTCACAAATGAAATTTACAGAAGCAAGACTACAGAATGCATTCCTTCTGTAAGCACAGAGGGTAAAAAACATGCTGATATTTTCAGGTGTATAAAAGATATTCTAATAAAAAGTTGGGGATGGAATTTTGAAGAAATTCGTAGTATGAAAACACATATTCCTCCTGAGCTTACCTGAATTCTCTACAGAGGAGAGGATATATAAGGCGTTTATACGCATCCTCTACTGAATTCCGTAGTATCCTCATGAATTCTGGTTTTAAAAAATGTTTTGGTCTCCATCTACAGAAAAATAGAAAAAGAAAAGTATTTTAAGAACATATGCAAAAACTCAGGTAAAATGGAATTTTTTTTAAAAAAAGAGTTCTACATTGAGTCTCATGTCCTATAAACTGCAGAATTACCACAATAATTAGGCAATGAAATCATAGCTTTGAATATGAATGGGATGAGAAATTCCTCATGGTTGTACTATCAGACAAGGGACAAGGCCTACCTTTTCTCTTTTTTTGTTAAGTATTAGAATGCAATTGTATTTTACATGTTGAAGAAAATATAAAGAGATGTTGCTTTTCACTTTGAGAAGCCGAAGCTTACCACAACTGAATAGAGAACTTGGCTCCATATAACCAAAGTTGCATGATTTGCTATTTCTTGATACATAAAAAAGACTAAACATCCTCTGTGAGCATCAATGCAGAGCTTCTGATATAAGGCAACTGTGTCCAGACAGAAATTCAAGAGCTAAACTAATTTCTATCAATGAAACCAAATTCAAATTTCCTTTCGAACGTTTTGAGTATCTCCATACAAACTCAAAATGAAATCCGACAGTTTTGCAGTAGCTGCCCCCCCCCCCCAAAAAAAAAGCAAATGATTTTTCTCTTTTACCTGTTGCCGATCTATTTAAAGTGTAAATAATATTCTAGCAAAAAGGGAAATGAAATAAACAATACCAAACACACACAAGACTATTTCTCAACATTTTCCAAGCCAAACTCTGTGGAGCATTTCCTTCTCTAAGGAGACTGTGCACAGTGGTCATAGCCCTAATGATAGTTACTTGAAATGGTGTCTTAAAATACACATCAGTTACAAAGGTACCCACAACAAAGATCCCAGATATTTATTCCATTGGTTTTTTTGCTTTGTGAAATGTTACTGCGGGGGGCAAGGAGGGGAAACTTCTTGAACGAGCCCAACTGACTCACTGAGATTGTCCACGTGATGAGAAGGCAGAAAAATTGAGGAGACACAGCCAGACATATCATACTCAAACAGGAGTAAAGACTACAAACACTTTCAATTACAGTCCATCTGTTTTGTTTTGGGTGGTTTTTTGTTTTGTTTTTTTAATATTGATAACATTCAGAGTTTTCTTCATTCAGTGTATATTTTACACGTCTGGATCCCTCACTGCAACGTGAGATACGTATTTTTTAATACATCTGGGGCACGTTTTATAAATTTGTTGTTTGATAGCTTTTTTTTTAATTAAATATATGCAAAATGAAAGAATTCTAGCCATTTGATAATGTGTCCAGATGCAAGTCAAGGCAAAGACAGGACTGAATTTTACTTTTGACTTTGTTTACTTGCACTCAGAAATACCGAGAATCCTAACTTGCTCCTGCCCAGCCAGCTTCGCAGTTCTTTAAGGGGATCTACCATTTCCTGAAACAGCTTTAAGTGTCTGCACCTATAATAGCTGAGAAATGTGTGATCAAGTCAACACTGCATTAATGCAGACAGACATGGGAGCAGAATTAAGCTCACCACTTAGTTTTACAACATCCCGAGTAGTGAGTGCTTAGCCACATGACCTCATCACTTTGCTAACAGTTTTTGCAAATAGTTCTATTACACTTATTTGTAACTAGAGACTCTTTCCATACCTATATAAAACTGGCAAAGGCTTTAAACCTCCTTATTGCCATCCAGTTCTATAAACATGAAGTTTTTACAGGTGGCAAGTATGACTACACTCTCACAGAAAGTATCCTCAGCACAAATAAGAATGAATTTGGAAACGTGGCAGCTGCTTCCCCCCTCTTCCATCCATTAAAGCTACATAGCAAACTTTTTCTTCATAACTAGTTAATCACAGCAGATATTTTTATTACCTGCTTATAGAGAAGTAAAAATTATTTAGGCAACATTCTATAAGAAATCCTAGAACTGCTACAAATGAAAAAATACCTGAACAGTGCATTAAAATCATAGCAAATACTGCATTTTAATCATTCCAATACTTTATGAGGGAAGAGAAAAATCCACTTGACTGCAGAAAACAAAGCAAAAGCCATGTGTGTATAATTTTAGAGATCATCAAAGCCTAGTTAAGCTTCCCTTTAAGAACAGATTTTTCTTGATTAAATAATCAAGAGTTGACCTTCAAAGCCCTTTAAATGAAGTCCTATTTAGAAAAAGTCCATATAAATAATATCATCTTACTCTGCTCATCAGCTCTCCGTGCGCGTGTGCTTACAACAGGGACCACCAGAAGCATAAATGGCTTAGACTACCAATACGCCTCAGAGGGCAAAACCATACATCAACAGAATTAACGTAGCCCACATTATGAATCATTAGTATTAATTAACAGCTGTTCTGGGAAGAGCACAGCTTGGCTTTTAGACCTGAAGCACACAAAGCAGAGCTTTATTTTCTTCCAAGACATTCTGTAAATGTCATGCATTCAAGACAAAGCATCCCTTTAAGGCCTGTACCAGGGACTTCACACAGGACCCCAGAATTTTGTCTGGAAACTGGAAAAGGTTGTCAAACACCGAACTTCATTTTCAAGGCTGCAGTTCCACTTTAGAACACAATCTCACCCCTTCCCAAAGAACAATTCCATGTTGCCTTTACACTCAAAGCCAGCTAAGAAACCCCTCTCCAGCTCTTTCTAATTGATCCTTTTTCTATGTCCCACTTCTCAACTAAGACTTTGGGACCAGCACAGTTCTAGTGTTAATGGAGCCAGGTTCGCTGTCAAACCCAGCAGAGATGCCATTTTGTGGGGAAAAATACAACCAAATAGGGCCAGACATGAGGATTTTCACAAGTTTTCAGCACAAATCTGAATTTCAAGGAAATTATAGATCCTTCTACAGGCAGATAAATATTCCAAACCTGCAAAGAAAATACAGTCATCTTAGAAAGCACCTAAGTAGAGCTCAACACAATACTGAAGAACATCATTCTTCCAAGCCATGTACCATCACAGGGGTATTTAGTACTAAAAAACTCTGCCTCCGAAGAACACAAAGGTCAGTATATTTGTCACTAACTCAACAGGCAGTAGGTGATACTGTTTTGTGACTAGAATACCGGCCAAACTCTGTAGCGAGGTGGCATTTCTGGTTCTGGAACTGATTTTGTGTGTGACCTTCAGCAAATTAGTTAATACCTTTGCAAAGGTTTGAAATCCTTGCCTCAAACAAAAGTTCTTAACCTTCTACTCTCACCAATAAATCGATGCAATGAAAACAATGCAACTCCCACCCTCGCACAGTCACTCCCAAGCTCGCAGAGCAGAATACACATTTAGAATTTGTCATTTTGATAACACAGTTGTCCATCTTATGAGGAAGATCAGAATCTGTCCTACATGTTAGCGCACCAAGATCTGCTAAAATCAGAAGCTTTCTGATGGTTGAGAAGTTATCCTTAAATAGTAAAAGCCATAAGCATTTATAGCCTCATGAATGTGAAGTATTAATAAGTAGTTCCATTTCCAAGGTCAATATTTTTTTAATCTCAGGATGATTCACAAAAGTGTAATCAACCCTAAATATCTCATTTTACATCCCACTTTCACTTGTGTAGCAGTGACAAGCTGTTCCATTATCTGTGCCTCATAGTGCTTCCAAATTCTGTCATAGATGCAGTAAAAGCCAGACTGACAGATATGTTCTGCTTACAGAATATACATCTTGGGAGAAAGACAGAAATTCTGTTACAGATACTAAAACTAGAAGGAAACGCAGGTGCATTTATGAATCCTGATACTTTCCTAAAACGAAAAAGTTACTTACTATTAGTCCTAGAACACATTATGTTGTCTGGCCAAACAATATGTCAACTCTTTCAGAGGCTTCCATGTTGGAAACAGAATTCTACATTTCTATATTGAAAAGGAAAATTTTTTACCACATGCCTTTCTTGGACTTAGTGTGGAAGAAAAATAATTGCTAAAGTAGCATCACAGTATACAATTTTATACATCAAAAAAAAATTTCCTATCTTTATTCCTGCTTTTGGTTATTCAATTTTAGGATGAAAAAATAGGAGTTTCTATGACATACTCAGAGCAATGCCCAATATCTCAAACTGTTGAGAAAGAGAAACCTGTCTTTTACACACGCAAAGATGATGCACGGTTTGGAACACAATATTCTACAGAGGACATCAAGGCAAAGTTTCCAAGAAAAAGATTGACAGAGATATTGCACAAAAGAACATATATTCAGCCTAAACTTCTGCAAAAGATCCTCAAAGTTATGCAAAACCAAACATCTTACTATAGGCTTTAAAAAGCAATTTATAGTAGCAAATCAGTAAGAAATAAAATAATCACCCAAAATTTAGAGTCTAGTTTTCTAACTTTACCAGACATCAAAACACAAGAGTCAGGTCACACAATATTTGAGAATCATTGACTGAAGACAGCCACATTTAGGTTTGTTTGCCAAATCCAATACATTTTTTAAACACATAATTCCTTACTTTTGTGAAACTCAAAGTTATGTACTCTACTGATCTAAAATCTGACGTAGCCTTCTTCAATTATAATCAGGCATATTCAGTTATTTTTAGAAGTATATTCTATTGGATTCTACAAATTCTTTTCACTGAAGACTACTGGATGAGATGCATATTACAATTTGAAAATACATTCACATTTCATCAGCCTTCACTTATTTTTTAAAAAATTCAATTGCTTGAAGAATGGTGCCAGAACTCCCTAAATACAGTCAAAGGCATGATCTTTTCAGCATAATGCTACAGCAGTTGGAAATACAGAATAAGAATTATCCACTTGCTAATTTCATCTAATCTAATAAGTATTCATTTAAATTGTTCTCTTAATGTAACAAGACATGTGAGGTACATTTCAGTATACAGCTGTCTATAGAAAAAAAAAAAAAAGATTTCTATAAGAATATGTATCTATGCAGACCTTTCATTGACACACCACCAGCAGAATTCATTCTTCACCCCGTCAGGAATGTTGACCTTCACTGTCAGGATCTTCAGATTTTCCCCTCGGTTAATGGCCAGAATCTGAGTGCAAACATAAATGGCAGAGACAGATGACACACAAAATATCCAAAAGATAAACTTATCAACATTTGTGTACGCACTTGCTTGACATTCTGTAGCAAATCATGATGGTGGTACAGTAAATCAGTTCACAAAGTACAAGTGCAGATAACATCCACAATTTAAAACACTGATTAAATAACGCTGTACCAAAATAAACCATACATTTTTCTTGGAATCTGCAATCTCAAAATCCAGTTTATCTTAAACACACTTAGAATACAAGTCAGCATGAATTTAGTGGGTGGAATAATTTTGTTCAATAACCCAAATTAAAACTCATGAATTGAAAAGTTATTCCAATCAGAACTAGAAAATGGAAAGGGAAAAGTTGGTCTTATGCTTCAGGCTTTGTTCTTCTTCCCCAGATCAATCCAAATTTAAAATTAATTGTGAACCAGAACTTGGGACACAAAAGTAAACAGCTTAATTTGAAAGAGGCCAAATTTAAAGTTTTTCACACCTAGTTCATAAGTAGCAGAAAATATTGTAGATACACTTTTTACATTAACACTCCAGCTGTAAAAACTACGCACATATTTCTGGCATAGTCTTGTGTACACAACTGCATATTCATGATCTAAAGCTACATCTGTTTGCACACACGCTGTCTGCACACAGAGTTCGAGTTGAAATGAACATTTGTGGCGCTACATTTACAACCAGGATCACAATACGAGTGGTGGATCCTGGAGGATACTGGCGGGCAGCTACTAGCCCAATCTCACCATGTTCCCCTGAAGTAGGCCCCATTATACTAAGCAAGCTCACTGGGCCAAGGGATTTTAGAAACAAAATAACAGTTAGAAGCAACTACAAATAAAAACCTCACGTTTAGATTTGATTTGCCCTTCCAAAATATTTTAAAAGTGAAAAAAATCTAAAAAAACCTGCTAGAAGTTGACATTCCTGTATGACTACACATGTTGCTGTATGTAGCAGGCCCTGAGCACTGTCACAACAGAGCATTATGTGTCAATCATGAACTTTAATTCAATCACTAGCTAACTCAGACATGTCACATATGTTAAATACAATGGTTTAAAATGACTCCAGGACATAGTACCAATTTATATTCCTCAGCCTTACTGCTCCTGTGACATACCAGGCCTGACATATCATTGAACAACAAAGCTAATAATAAAGATTGCATGTGAAATATTATAGCATCTGGTACCTTGACTGCCAAAGCAAATGTTTTCATGTAGAGATTAGAAAGACAGATTTTAACAAATCAAATGCTTTCATGTTTATTCTGATTTTATTTTTAAAAAAAGAGAGAAAGTTAAATGTCAAGCTAAACCAAAATCAAAATGATGCTCATGACAGAAAATGTATCTAAGAATTATAATGTCATTATTCAGCACACCATTAGCAGCGTCAATATTTGCATCACATTTTGTTTCCTGGCACTACATTCCCAGAATATGTTAGTCACCTGAACTTAAACCAGCTGTATTGCAGTCACTAATATTACTTAAAATTTTTATTCTTAAACAATCTCCCTATCCTGTTCCAAGCAATATGTGCTCAGAGAAGAATTATCATCTAAGAAATGATCAATTAAGAAAGTACTTACTAACTTTCTCCCCCTAACATAATGAAGGTTTGTTTTTTGGTGGTTTTGTTGCTTATTTTCATACAAAGCAATTTTTCAGTCCTAGAAAAATACTGGTTTTATGTAAGACTGGAAAAGATCCAGAGAAAGGGTTAATAAAAACAACATACATTTTTCAGAGAACGCAAGAAAAATAATTTGATCTAGTCACAAGATTCACCAAACCTTATTCTGTTTATCAGAAAAATACAACATCCTTCATTTTGCACAGTTCTCTTCTACATTGCAGACTTACTCAGACTCACTGAATAAGTTTTGCCAAGGACTTTAATTTCCAATTCCTTTTTAAGTATGAGGCTGAAAATGGAGCAGTTGCCTCAACCATTACACTTTATTCATTAATTCTTTTCCTCCCACCAATTTAGTCATCCCCAAACAGAGGAAAGCAAGCCCAAGGCATACACAAACACTGACCAGTGTTTAAATTCCACGAAAGCTAGAGCAGAGTTAGGGTTGTACACAGACCTTTAAGATTACTAGCACCTCCATACTCAGGCAATGATCATTTTCAGTGCAGTATTTTATGGAGCCCTCTATTTGTAAGTCTGCAAAAGAGGTGATCCAAAGCTGACTTCTACTTTTGCCTCCAGCTAAATGCATTGAGAACACCTGTCTGTGCGCAGCCACCAAAGGAGTTGAGAAGGTCTTCAAAACAGTTGGTTTTGCAAGTGTTCTTCAAAGAGCTATTTAACCTGAATTAAATTGTATAAATCCCTCCAAGTTTCAGGCTTCCCTGTATCTTTTTTTTTTTTTTTAACACATATAACCTTCTTCTAAAAATCCTGAACCAAACCAAAGAATTTCTTCACTTGAAGACATCTACACCTCTCCCAAAGCACATTCAAGACCACATTTTTAACCAGCTTTTTGAATGCAGAAAATGAGTACTTCTTCTAAGTCTTAGGTGAGGTAGAGACCAAAGACTTCTAGGTATTAAAATGGATGGTTATAATCCAAGAAAATTAAAAAAAAAAAAAAAAAAAGGTCATTTGTATCAGCAGGTTAATAAAGTTGAGTAATAAAGAAATCGAAAGTTATGAGAAAGACGTTTGAAAGTACAGTACTAGGGCTTAAGCTTAGGGAAGAAATGACAGATAAAGAAAACACTTTTTCTTATTTCATCATCAAAACACAAAAGGGAGATAAAGAAAGGAACTGGCAAACTAACAGAACAGAAAAGAAAAAAATAAACAACACAGGAATGAGAGGTTACAGTATTTTTACACAACAGAACTGCACACCTCACATGTTAGAGATGATAACAAAATGCATTTTTTCCTCAACTAGTACAAAAGAACCCTGACATACCTTGGGCCCTGAAACCTCACTGAAGCTTAAATAACTCAGACTTTTAAGATTCATAATAGAGAAATATGCAATGTGTTAGAATAGTCAATAGCAGTAATATACAGATGAAAGCCAACATGCAAGAGTGCAAAAGCATCCTGTGATTACAGGACCACCTAAGGGCACATCCTGCAGCCACATGGTTAGAGTGCTGACCAGGTTTGGTAATTTTGGTTTCTAGCCCTGGCTGTAGCTAATCAACAGTTTTCCTTATGTAATACACAAATGACGGATGTCTCGGACAAGAAATAAATCATACCATCATCCCATGAAATACCTGTGCACCCAATACATGTTGAATATCTCCATATTTACCACTCTCAGTGCAGAAAAAACTAAACAGTCTTTGACAGCCTAAGTGTTCATTCAACAGTAAAGCACCCAAAGAAAAATAAAAATCCATACCACACAACACTTAATCTCCTGGTGAATCTACAAATCTTTGTGATATGTCATCATAGCAGTTTCACATTGCTCTGTTGACTTCTCCAGACCCTCTAGGAGCACATTTTCACCAAATAATTATCAAATTATTGGGGAGGAAGCAAGTTAAAAATTAGCCCATATATGTTGTTAAATATTTTTTGCAACAAATTCCTTTCAACACATGCCAGAAAATTTTTTATTAATTCAAAATATCACACTGTTTAAAAATAGCAAGCAGAGCAAAAATGCGATCACATCGTAGATATAACAGGAATAGCATTTTGCTGTAAAATAAGGCAGACTTCCAAAGGAAAAAGACACTTGCAGGTGGACATGGGTCTTTTTTGTGGTTGTTTTTTGTGAGTGTTTTGTTTTATATTGGGTTGGTTGGGTTTTGTTTGTTTGATTTATTTAGCTTGGTGTTTTGGTTTATTTGGTTTTGGCTTTTTGTTTGTGTTTTGTTTTGTTTCTCTTGGTGATTATTTATGAACCAATGCAATGGTCTTGACAGTTGCATCGAATGCATTACACTTCAGCCTTTGAGCATCAGTAACAGGGTTAGGCGAGCTATCAAGGCATCAACCAGTAAGTTTGCCTTGTCTCTCATTTCTTTTTCTAGTCATATAGGCCTAGGCTTGGGGCTTAGGATAACCAAAGATACTTCACAGAAGGTAATAGGGATGATTTGCAAAACAAACTCATTGTCAGGTTAGTGCATGGGATGTTCCTCTAAACTGCTTTTGTAGGTCACCTTGAATTTAATTTTTCTGGATCCTTCCCTGGTACTTCTCACCAGTTTCACCTGACAGGTTTAGCATCAAATGGCTCAGAACACTCCAACTCAGTGCTGAAGCAAACATCCAAAAGAAACAAAGAAGAAGTTTATCCAAGTTCACTTCCAATACTTACCCTCCAAGCACACAGCTTCCACTGCTACGCCACTCCTAAACACCTTAAATTATCGCTTAGCCTTTATCCACCTCCTGACAATGCTATGCAAAAGGGATGGTAGGACACATGCTAAAATAAATCACACCAGTATTGAAATCTATTATACATAAATTATAAATATTTGTTTAGTGAGAATTAATTAGGCATACTAAACAAACAGTCCTTTGCTCAGCTTCTTGGGACAGATTAATAGCTTAATGCTGCATTTCAAGGATTTGGAAGTCTCTATTACCTTTGATAACTGAGAAGCAAAATCAAGTATTTTTGGAACCAGATTTAAGCAACAAAATTCAAAAGCAAAGCCACCTTTGCTGTGGCTAAAATTCAAAGAAAAAAATAGAAATTTGTAGGTGTACCTGATGATGCTGAATGCTCTTTATATTACAAGAAAACTCATGGTACAGTTGGAATTTATCAATATCTTTTTCATTTCCACTTTTGGATGACACTTTTGCCAAGGCTGACTGGATGCAAATGTACCTTTGCTGACATCTGAATAAAAGAAACAAATGTTAATAAGGTATTTCATCACAAAACTTGTTACAAGTCATTAGTGCTTGTATTGAATAAAAATGAAGTTTGGAGTCTGCCCAATTACAAGTTATGTTAACTCGAATTACCTGCAGAACTGTATTAGATATCTCAATACTAAGACTGACATATACTCACTGGAACATAACAAGAGAAGAAATTCAAGCAGACCTCAGAAAAAACTGAATACAGCCCTTCTCCTGAAGGGAATGGATACTCAAAAGCCACCATCTTCACTCCAGTTTGGTCAGTTATTGGCTCAACTTCACACAACAAATTTTGAGAAGTTGCAAAAAAGCTATAGTAGTTTCCTATTTTACACAAATGCAGCCTCTCTCTTAAATGTACCCAGCTTCAGAATTAATCTCTTCCTTTGAGCATTTAACAGGGATAAAAGCTGTCATTATTTTTAGGAGTAACTGGGATCTCAAACAGATAGCTTCCTGAATGCTCCTCATGATCATTATACACACAACACACTTTAGACCAAGAGGATACATTTGTAGAGCACTGTGTATCCAATTAAGGAGCTTCCAGTGGTCAGCAGAATGCAAGTGATAGTCTGGTAGTGGCAGCACATTCTTTACAAAGAATTTCCCTTGTTGAAACTATTACATTGCCGTGCTCTAACCTTTTGATGAAGTTGGCTATTACTTACGATAAACAGCAAACAAGTGTCAACGAAACAGAACTGAGCTGATTCAAGCCAACACCGCATGCTCCTAAGGAGAGACCTGCTCTTCAATAACCCTGTTCTCCAGCCCAGATGGTATAACAAGCAACTATTCCTCAGTCACACCAACCTCCCAGACGTGACAACCTTAAAGTCATTATCATTTAAGAAAACTTAAATTCGGCTAACACAGTCAAAGCATCAGTAACCCCTGCTTTAAAGATAGTAGCATTGTTTGCCTTATTAACTACCAATTTCAAAATCAACCAGCACCATGCACTATTACATTGACTGGTGTCAAGCAGTAAATATTGGAGCAACAGCTCAAGCAGATGCACCTCTGAAAAGTTACAGCAGATTTCTCCACCACTGATAGCCAGATGGGCAGAAAGGCCAAAGAACATATCTCCAGCACAAGTGAATGAATCAACCTAAATAAACCACACAGAAACCACGGTTTCACATCATTTAAATGAGTTAGTAATGTATTTGTATGCTTGGAGACTGAATCTTACCATGTAAGATGGAAAGTTTAGAAAGTAAGAGTCCAACTCACAATTTCCTGATAAAATCCAGTGTATCTTTATCTTTAGCGAAGATGTCAGCTAAAATATGCTGTACTCCAGCCTCTACTTCCTGGATATTTGAAAGTCCTTAGAAGAAAGCACAGTTAATAATTATAAAAACTAATATGAAAAATTACTTTACACAACTGCACAAGCACTAAAAAAATACATACAAGCTGAAAGAAAACTGATGCAAGATGTCTGACTGATTTGTGTAAGTTTAAATGAAGAATCCTAATTCACTAGAATTTTTTTATTAACTGAGCCTCCTTTCCAAAACATCTGAAACCATTATATTTTTCATGTGCCTTAAGTGACGAATACAGTATCATAAGTCAAAATGACATTAAAAGGAGTGAAAGATAACCTTTTTTACTTTGATGCTAACAGAACTTGACATATATGATGTAAATGCATTATTTACAATAGTAAAAAAGGATATTCAAGTGTAATTTTTGAGGCTGTAATTAAACGAGCAATTGCAGAAGTCTATGGCTTTTGCTACTGATATGGAAGCTGCCTACAATCTTTGCAGGCAATCCTGTCTTTTCTCTGTGTGATAGCTTTTACATTTCCACCAGTCTGTAGCAGGAGTTCGCACAGTGACACTTCAGAGGCCAGGGTACCCTAATTTTTTCCTACGAAATACCAAACAGCGAAGTTACAAAACACCTCCATAGACAAAGTACCCCAGGGAGCTAATACCAGAATCATTCAGCTTTCCAATACACTGAACCATCCCTCAGCTGAAAAGAGCAGGAGTGGCACAGTATTTTCCTTGGCACAGAGGTTTAATTGGACCAGAACAAGTTGGGATTGAAATAAAACTGATGTCTTGTACTTTCAATCAATATATAACACTGTTTCTAGCAATGGTCCATAACAAATGCTTCAGAGCAAAATGCATGAACCCTATAGCTGGCAGATACGGCATTAACTGACTCCTTCAATACACATTATTTTTCACTCTTCTGTCTAATGTATTACCAATAGCTTGAAAGAGCTTTATTAACACCATTAAAATAAACCTGCATAGCTCTAATAATTCATATTTGAAATTAATCCAGAACCCAGCTTCTGATTGGGCTACGGAGTTACACAATATAAAACAAAAAAAATAAACTTGGCCTTTTTTAAGGAGGGGAAGTTCAAGCTACCTGCCAGAAAGCAAAATAAAAATGTCAGATTAAAAAATGTTATTAAATGCCTGAACTGACTAGAAGTTGAGGAATTTAGATCCTCAGATCTAAGAGTTAGTGTTTCTTACGGTACAAGTAATGTGATGTAAGAATATAAAGCTAAGGGGAATTATAAAACATGCATTATATTGCATATGATTTAAGAAGTATGCATGGCAACATTAATTCTAGCAGAGGATTTGAATGAGATAGAATAAACTAAAACCAGTCAGTATTAAAGAAATAATAAAAAATTTCCCATTCAACAAACACCACTCACATGGGCATATTACTGTGTCCATTGCAGAACCAGCACATGCTCATGTAATTAAAGAAATATTGGACCATGCATACAACTAAACGGAAGAACAAAGTTTACTGGTGAGCATGTTTCCTTAACTTTCAAATATCTTGCTTTGAAACATGAACTGCTGCTTTTATTTCAGTTTATTTTTAGTATAAGATTAAAAGAATTTAAAAGAACTGAAGATTAAAATTTGATGAAAACTTTTCTGTATAGCAAATCGCTCATCCCTTTAAAAAAAATCCAGTCTGATCTCAAGCTGTAAATAGGTTGTCAAACTGGCTCCCAAGTTGATAAAAGTGACCCAGTTCATAGATATAAGTAATTTCTGATGTGCCTTTCAAATGGAAACCATTATATAAACCTAAGCAACAGTATTTTTAGCACAAAATTGAAAATAGGTGTACTGATTTTCAAAACCTGAAGTGTTTATACTGTAACAAATAGCACTTCCTTCTGAATGCACCCTAAATAATTTACTTGAACTTTCACTGTGAAGATTTTATTTTGCCTCATTAGACTCTGCCACAATTGTCAGATGCACAGTTGGAATATGCTGCTGTATGAAGTAATGACATACACTAAAATGCAACAATTAAACAGCCAGAATATTTGGCAACTGATTTTCAGTGCAAAGTTAAGATCATTTAATAAATAATATTTAAATAAAATAAAAGAACAACTGAAGTGGGAAGAGGAAGAGTCAGCCTCACTAAGAAGGTTCAGTACCTTTATGTTAATAATCAAAAACAAAGTGCTGGAGCAAGGCGGAATTGTGACTCTACTGTAACATCATACGGAAGGTTGCAGCAGTCTTCGTATTTTATTGTCAGAGATTGCCCCCTACAGATTCACCCATACCAGCATTCACAAAGAAACACAATTCTACAGTCTGCGACAATCATATCATCAAAGTTCCTGCTCACATTTCAGAGATTACATCTTCTCCAAACCCTACTGTCACTCAGCAACAAGAACTCTCCCGCTCACTCCCAATCACCATGGCCAGTTTTTATTAAGATATGCTTTAATGAGTGACGTTTAGTTCAGCACATAGTAAGAGTATAAGCCCCTTGTACAATCAGCACCAAATCTTCAGTAAACAACCGAAATAAGAGAAGTCTCAGGGATGCAGTGCAGTTCCCTCTCTCTTACCAGTAAACACAGATGTCAACTATAACATCTCCAGCCTTTTGTCTCTTGTATACCAGAATTATTACTATTTACAACATAAAAAGACAGGAAAGGTTGGAGAGCCATGGCACTAAATGTAGACCCTTACCACACATTGATAAATAATTCTTGAATTTAAAATAGTTGCATAACTTCTAGCAACGTAAGAACAATCAAAGTAATTTCCCTTTTAAAATATTTTCAGACATTTAGGACATAACTGCTGATAGAAGCAGAGCACTTACCTTTGGTATTGGGTCTAATGTAAGAAAAAAGATTGAGTTCCATAGGATTCTGCAGGAGCGAGAGAGCAGCAGGTTCTAATCCCAGCTGCTTGGCCCTCTGGGCCTTGGTGCCTTTACTCCCAGTTTTATATGGTGCAGACTTAAAATAAACAAAAAACACAGTTATTAAAAGGCAAGGAAATATTTCAGTCATGCTATGTACTCTGCATTATACACTATTTAGTTACCCAAGGTTACATTTAAACTCAAGATGATGTGAGAAAGACTTGTGTACTGACCACATGGTCTAATTCTTCCAAAGTTCTGCAATTTAATAATGATGTTAAAAGGCATCCAGATAATTTCCCTTCTTTCTTCAACTTCTGTATCATTGTATGTGTCTTCTTTGCAACAGTACTAAAATGCAAGAGATTGATATTAACAGTCACATTTCACGGTGGACTAAACCAGCTATTGATTGTGAACTTGTTTATTACACTGCTGAAGCTCTCTGAAAACCCTGAAGATTGCTAATCCTCAGCAAACCAAGTTTGATAACCCAAAAGAGTTTCTATTACTCTCTTTCCCCAATTAGTTCAAAATTGTATTAAAATATCTTCTGGTAACTTTAAGAAAAATCATCAAACAATAGTGACAGCCATTACTGCTATACATATTTTTGCAAGATGACTGGCCTGGAAGCCAAATGTAAAGGACCTAAACTAAGTCCACATTGATGAGCATTTACAGATGTAATTCATTACAAGATAGTTCTGCAGCATCAAATACAGGGTACCAGATTTTAAACTCTTAGACCTTCAATAAGTTATAGTAAAGGTGGTTATGTCAGACTGGTAAACAGTCACTAGTAGGGTTCTGCAGGTATCTGTCTTAGGAGCAGCGCTCTTCAATGTCTTCATAAATTACTTGGACGCAGGACTTGAGAGAACACCAAGTAAGTTCACCGATGACAAAGAATTGGGAGGAGCTGTTGACACTCTCAAGGGCAGAGAGGCCCTACAGAGGGATCTGGACAAACTGGAGAACTGGGCAATCACCAACTACGTGAAGTTCAACAAGGGCAAGTGCCGGATTTTGTATTTGGGACACGGCAACACTGGCTGTACATACAGACTGAGGGATGAGATGCTGGAGACCAGCTCTGCAGAGAGGGATCTGGGGGTTCTGGTCGACAGAGAGTTGAACATGAGCCAACAGTATCTCTGGCAGCCAAGAGGGCCACCCGTGTCCTGGATGGATCCAGCACAGCATTGCCAGCCGGGCAGGGAGGTGATTGTCCCACTCTGCTCTGCACTGGTGCAGCCTCACCTGGAGCACTGGGTGCAGTTCTGGGCAACACAGGATAAAAAGGATATAAAGCTACTGGAGAGTATACACAGCAGGGCTACAAAGTTGGTGACAGGTTTGGAGAGGAAGCCGTATGAGGAGCGGCTGAAGTCACTTGTTTTGTTCAGCTTCGAGGAGACTGAGGGGAGACCTCATGGTGGCTACAGCTTCCTCACAAGGGGAGAAGGAGGGGCAGGAGCTGATCTCTTTAGTGACAAATGACAGAACCTGAGGGAATGTCAGGAAGATGTGCCAGGGGAGGTTTAGGTTGGACATTGGGAAAAGGTTCTTCACTCAGAGGGTGGTGGACACTGGAACAGGCTCCCCAGGGAGGTGTCACGGCCCCAAGCCTGACAGTGTTCAAGAAGAGACTGGACAAGCCCTCAGACACATGGTGTGAACTGTGGGGTTGTCCTTTGCAGGGATAGAAGTTGGACTTGATGATCCTTGTGGGTCCCTTCCAAATCAGGACATTCTATGGCATGCAACTCCATGGCAATAAGATACCTGTGAGCAACTGCAAGCAGCAAAGGTATTTTGTTATGATTTAAATTACTTGTTCAGACAAGAACTCTCTCAAGGCACCTTCGCTCTTTGGAAAGAATCTCTTGTTAGGGGATAGCAGGGAGTACAAGGAGGAAACCACATATTGACAGAACAGCTGGTAAGTCTGTTCCCTTGCCCTCTCAAGAACACAAAGCCACCCAAAAGCAAGAAGGAATGGGTCAGTCTCATCCACCCCTTCAGCAGGCTTTGGTGATCATTTCATTGTTGCAGTGGTCTGGGATACTTTAGCCCACCCTCCTGGTAGGCTATAGCCTCAAGAAGTGCTCTTCACTACAAATTTTGCTCCTCCAAGCAGGGAGACAAGGGATTTTTAGTGATTCTTTTTCAAAGGGTATAGTTCACATCTAGCCAGGCTACATATCTCCAGAACCTATAAACTACTCTTCTAGTAAGGGGTTTTTCCCTGCAGTTTTAATAAACTGCAGAGAAATTAGTATCTTATTTTTTCTTTGGCAATGAATAATGGCTAGATTTCTTGTTACTTATAGTAAGAAAATGAAACAAAACCAACAAAAACA
Source organism: Nesoenas mayeri (assembly GCF_963082525.1). Classification (NCBI taxonomy): domain Eukaryota; kingdom Metazoa; phylum Chordata; class Aves; order Columbiformes; family Columbidae; genus Nesoenas; species Nesoenas mayeri. The sequence goes on along the minus strand of NC_137544.1, from coordinate 92,001,885 downwards.
ACTAACAAATAAAACAACAACACACCAAAACCACAACAACAGACTGGTATCAAGCATAATTACCTCAGTTCAAAACTTTCTTCTTTAGGAGTTCCTTCATAATTGTAGCATTTACAAAGCGCCAAAAACAAGGGACACAGAAGAAGCAGACACTTGTTACTTACCTCCCCCCAGATTAATATTAACTTACTTACCGCAGCTCTTCCAATGCTTGCTGCACTTCTCGTAAAGCATCAGCCTCCAGATTATTGATGAGCTCTTTTCGGTACCGGGCAATAAAAGGAATTGTGTTTTCTTCTTGAAAGAGGCGAATTAAGTTTGCACATACCCATGGTTCAACATTCGTTATTTCTGACAAGGCCTGTCAGAAGAGGGAAAAAAAAAAAATAAAAAATCAGAAACCAAAACACAAACATTTAAGAGAGGTGATAGATTGCTTTAAACAGCCTCTCACTCAAAGTTCAAAACCAGCCCCAAAATATTATGCCAGCCAGCAGGGACTACTGTCCACCTTAAGACAGGCTGCCAGGCTTCCCATGCATTCAGCCACCACACTCAGGACTTCAGAAAGACGTGAACCAACCAGTGTTTCCAGGAACTCATAGCTACAGAAAAAACATGCAGAAAGGAACGCTTCGTGGGAACAACAACAAAACAAACAAACAAAACCAACAGTAAAACACAACACAAAAAGACAACAAGCTGCACATGGCACCTCAGACAACTTGGATCTTTGTTGTTTTGTTTTTTTTTTTTTAAACCAACCCTGACATACCTCATGGTTAAACAAAATAAACAAAACCCACAAACCCAAAGCTGACCCGAATCCCAGTCCACTGGTAACTGGAAATCAGCATGACGTTACTAAAGGTTTTAAGGTGAACCAAGTCTCACAAAGTTAAACATCATTTTGTAACGATAAAGTTACATTGTATTGACATGGAATTGAGGACAAAGTATTTAAGTTCTGTAACATTTTAACTATCACAGTTTGTTCCTACTTTGCTAGAGTCAGTCCCATAGACTGCCAATTTAAAAGGCTCTCAGAAGTTCTATTCTGAAGCCTAAAAATATGACAACTACTGCACACTCATATTAACTGTTTTTAGAGCAGCAATACATAAAGATCAAATTCTCTGTTTGCATTTCCAGGAATATTTTAGAAAACGCAGGAACAAAATTTTACACCTTTCTTAAGCAGTCAGTACTGAAGATGATGAATAGACTATGTCCAATCTATTCCCATTCTGTTCATATTAAAATCTACCCCGCCTCCCAGAAGAGGAGCTACCCTAAAACTGTCTTCACCTGAACAGCTTCAAAGTTAACATCCTACAAAACCAAAGACAATATGTCCCTTGATGTCACTGTTGTCTCAAGAATGCAATATCTTCCTTGATGATAAATGGATATGCACTCCCAAACAAGTCTCCACACCTAAATGATCCACACTAGCTAAATCTTAAATTCTGAAACTGTGCACACAGAGATCGCAAGCATTTCAGCATCCCCTCCTGCAGGAGCTTCTATTGACTATATCCACAAAAACCCCACGTGCTGATAAAAAAGAAATGTCAGGCAAGCTTTGTGCGAAGGATTGTCTAGGTCACATACTAGAATAAAGTTTGAAGTTTTAAGAGTTACCAACCAACATGTACATTTATACATGTATTATGACAATTTAAACAGAGGTTAAATGACTACTTAACAGCACAGTGACTCCAACTGATGCCAAGAGGACTGAAATTGCACATTAAGATTCTAAGTCACAATTATGTAGGAAATGGGTTCATTGATATTTCAGAAAAGGAAAAGATCTCATACCTGTACAATATCCCAGTTCATTTCAAATTCTTCTTTTATTTTGTTGCCTCCTAGACTTTTAACTGGTTTTCCTTCAGGACACGTAGTCGACTTAATCTTTTTAAAAGGTGGTTCATCCAATGCAAAATCCTCCTCAGATTTCTCATGTTTCACTTGATTTCCCACCACAGGAACACTCGTTGAGGGTTTTTCATCACTCTCTAAACTCTTTCTGTTCTTCGCGTGGAATGAATTTATTTCCATTTTTTTAGGCACTTCTGGTTTTTTATTTGAATTTTTTGGCTTAGTGCCTACATGTTCTTCCTTAGGTTTTAGAAGCTGCATTTTATTATCTTCTGCAGGAACAACAGGCAAGGATACATCCTGCCAGAAAGGTATTGAAACCATGTTAAGCATTGACTATCAGAAACTGGTTCGACATTTCAATTTAAACATAGAAAGACTCGATACCAGGCATTATTGTCCCAAATGATGCCTTTGACTGGCAGGAAAATGCCAAGCCAGAAATCAATTAACCTGCAATATGATATCTTGCATGAAGGAAATGATACAAACATACTCAGTACAACTGTGATTGGAAAGATTAAATAAAATTATCCAGAAAAGACTTCAATTGGGCTCTCCTTCGGAAGACATAAGCCTACAGCCCTTCCCTCCACCCATCTCAACAAAACATGGCACAGTCAGGCAGAGAAGCACTCTTTTAATGAAGTGCTGGGTCCTGCACAGGAACTGGAACTGAGATTTGGTTTGCTGAGATACTCTCTAACCTTTGACAAGCCACACCTTCTTCCCTCAATTTCCCCAGATACCTTCAGAGATCAAGAATGTTTTTCTCAATATGCCACATATGTCAAAACATTCAGAAACATTAGTATAAACCAGAAGGACTGGCTTCTGTCATGACCTGACATCTGATGTTAATCTTTGACAGAAATAACTAACTTCTGACAGAAGTGCACCTTATATTCTTCATAATCAAACCGTGATCCTTACTGGGTCAAACAGCCATGCAAGGAAACATAAGTACGGGCCTTGTTTTTGCTGTGGTACCCAGCTGGTGAAAATGTAGAAGACATCAAAGGTGCAATACAGAAACCAGAGATATTAGAGTGTTTGGTTTTAATTACAGAAACAAGAGAGGTATTTATTTATTTTTGTTGTTGAAAGAGATCTCCAGGGAAAAGCATGTCCCATTATCAATGGCCAAAATTTTAAAGGAGGGCCCTTAGATCTGGGACACTTCAATACATAACAAAACCATGCCTATTAAATGCATTGAATATTCACAGCAACAGTGGAATCAGATGAGCTGATCAGACTCATGCAACTGAGCAAACCAGAGCTGGAAAAATTTTGCTCCTATTACTTGCCAATCACAGTTAATAAAATGTCTCTTTCTTACAGATACTCACCATTTCCTCTTTTATTTCTACTTTCTTGACCTTTTTTCTGGTCACAGCCGACTGTGGAGAAGCAACTTTCTTAGTTTTTGCCTCATTTTTCTTTGGCAACCGAGGTCTCCTGGCTATTTTGCTTTTTGGCTCCCATTCCTCCTCTTCTTCCTCTGATTCAGAGCTCCTGAAAAACAAACAAGTAAACAATACTGCTTATAAGAAGAATAATTTAAAAAAATACATAAGCAAGACTCTCAGAGTTTTCTGGCATGAAAGGAAGTGAGCAGGAAAAATTACTAGAAAGGTAGGTAGATTCAACAAATACAGGTCTTTCATGCTGTTGCAGAGTTAATGGCTGGTCACCTGTTTCTGTTTGTACAACTGGCAATTCAGTTTCACGCTACCTTCACTGTACGCATGAAGAGCATAGGTAATTCACAGTTTATAACTGAAGTTCTGTGCACTAAAACGTTTTAAAACAACCTCATGTTTAGCATGAGCCTTTTAAAAAAATCCTAAGGAAAAAAGTAATCTTACGAATTGGGAAGCGAAGGTAGTTCATCTTGTGATGCATAGGGTTTGGCTTCAGATTTCACCCTCCTGGGTAGAGATGACATCTGAAACAGAGGCAAGAAGAGAGAAATAGAACATTACGCTGAAGTTGCGTTCTCTTATTCAGCCCTTTAACTCACTGTCAAGTGTGTCCTCATAATGTCTTCACCAATTACAAAAGTTTCCTCTAGAGCAAGTTCAGATTTCTTAGTATCCAAGAATTTAGGCCACAGTAGCACACATTCAACAACCTTTTCAACTACGCAAACAGACAAATGAGCACTATAGCCTCTCAAATTATTTTTCTCTTCAAATGGATGCAATTATTTGGCTTGCATGTAATGCTATCCTAGCAAGAAGAGTACTGGTTCTCAGGCATATTATTGGGTGTCACTTATACACTGTGCCAGGCTTTCCTCAATCAACCTAAAAAGCAGAGAAAATAAAATTAAGATCTAGTAAACTGAGCTTGCATATGGTTTTGATGGGAAGAGGACTACAAGATTTTCTATTTTGATCTAGAATTTCACCTTTAAAGACCATCCGTTGCTTGGTCCCTTCCAATCACTTACATTCTGTGAAAAACAATGATTTTGAAAGAGCTGCTCATTAGCACATAAAAAGTACATAAAACAATTAGCAAAGGTAAAAAAAAAAGGCACTGACTCTCTCCTGACACAAGACTCATACCTACAATAGCTGCATTTCAGTTAATCAGTTATAGAATTTTTGGCAATGGTTTGGTCTATGAATTTCAATAATCATATTTTGCAGTTTTAGTTAAGAGAATTTCAGGTACTCTCAAAATTTTACCTGCCAGAAAATTAGAATTAAAAAACTAAACTAAAAATCATCAAAACCTTAAAGCATTTCTGTAACTGTAAAATTCATAAACATATCTTACCCATATCTGGCACAATCCAATCATTCTTCGAGTTCTATTCTCCAGCTCTAGTACCTAAAAATACTACTTGCACTTTGATGCAGCTTTATCACCGTGATGCAAGCCTTAAAGTCCCACATTTGCACATACAAATGGGTTAAGTGTTTTGCAAAGCGTCATTTAAGTCAAGGGCGAAACGCTCTTTAATCCAGCTTCGTTCTGACCTCTGTTCAAGCACTAGAAGCATAGCTGTTGTTACAAATGGCTTTCAGCAAGTTTTCTGTGCAAAGGAGCCCCAGAATTTAAGTGACCTCTTTCAGCATCACAGTGGAAGGCCTACTGAGGCTCATATGGAACAGCACTAGTTTGCTTACAAAACACTTTCTTGTAGCAATTGCCATGGTCAGTAACAGGTCAGCATTTCTCTGACTGAAATTCCATTATGTGACTGGTAAGAATATAGGTCTACCACAGGAAAACAAATCTTCACAGAACATACACAAAAAAAAATATATTACACACCTTATTAGCTTCCCAGGTGACTTTTCACTGTCAGTTCTGAGACACCTGCAACTTCAACCAGCCACTCTGCTTCTGTTTTCCTTTGCTCTTTAGAGCTGAATGGTCACTATCATAGTCTTGCATTAATTATATATTTATTCCCATTACCTCAGAGGCATGGAAATAATGTTTCCATTCTAGACTGTACTTTAATCTGTGAACGGAAAAAACAAACAAACAATCAAACAAACATTATTCATGTTTGCAACATCAAGATTCCCAGAATTAGGTATCACCCGAGCCAGATGGATCCCTGATCCACTTTTTGCAGGCATTGGGACACTTTTCATGTGGTTAGATCTCACAGTTTTCTCCATTTTTCAAACCAGCTGTTTAGCTTACAGTATCATTACCAGTCATGCTTCTTCAGCTTATCCAACTAGGTGGCTGGGTTTTTTAGTATTCCAGGCAATTCTGGAAACCTCCCTGCCAGTTTTAAACCCTCAGCATAACACCATGATCATTTTGGGACGTACCCAAAAGTCCAGGTAAAAGGAAAGCCTCATCTGGAAGGTCTTTTCTCTGCTAATCTTTCCCTCACACCTCAAGTGGCCAAGGACATGGTCTCAAAATATCTCAACATTTTTTTTGTTACATTAAGATTATACAGTAAGGTTTACTCTTGCCATAAAGCTAATTGCGCTTCCTGCCATCCAACACTGGTGACTGATTTAACTCTTTGTATCAGTGTAACAACAGGAGATTTAGCTCCTAGGTGGCATTTTCCACATTATTCGTAAAAGTATTTGCTCCTACATCCTTAAGGCTGAGTCTACTTATCTTCATACAATGCACTAAATGAAGCAGAATTACCATATAGCAAATATAAAAATGGCATAGGAAAGCAAGAAACAGAATAGAAAGTGATATGTAGTAAGGTTAAGTCTTTATAGGACACTTCAGTGTTTGTGATTTTTCTTTTGATTTCTTGGATTTCCCATTTTTAAAAATTACATCATCTTTTCAGTGTTTGTTACAGTCCTTCAGAAAGCTGAAGTAGCATCAAACATGTTTGATCCAGAAGATCAAAGAAGACAAAGACAGAATCTGTCCTGTCTCACTCATCAATATTGTGTCAGTTTTTACAAGTACATATTGAGTTGGGATTCGCTTCAGATACATGAAGTCCAACTTTACATATATTAATAATCTACTAAATTTTCTTGCAAAGAGTGGTAACTTTGTTCCTAAAGGCTTTTGTATCTGTGCTTAATTTGAACAAAGGCATGATGTGAACTTAAAGCACAAAACTTATTTCAGGATAACTCTGCATGAACAGACAAGCGATGGTCAGAAGACAAAATGGAATTCTCCAGCTCAAAATAAAAGTGACATGAATATCAAACAAGGCAAAAAAAAAAAAAAAAGGAAAGTTATTTCACTGTGAGGCGGGGCCAAGCCATAACCACTTCCCCTTCTAATAATGTATATACTAAATTGTGCTTCATATCTGTAGAAAAATAATCTTGCAGTTGCTATATATATTCCTTTTGTTTACAAAGAATATTTTTTTTCTTTGGATCCACAAAAGTGCTTCTGATTTGATTCCAAATTGCCAGACAGCTCTCTGCATAATTTTCCCCCTGCGCTGCCTGCGATAGGGTGTGCTAACACCTACAGTAATGACTAAGAAAAACAGTCCTTCTGTGATTCACTGCAGAGGGGGAGGCAGGGAAGAGGATGAAAAAGGAATGAGTCTAAATGCCACTGATGATGATGAATAAGTATTACAGATTTTACTTTTTTTTTTAAGCTTAGAGACAGTCCCTGAAGTGAAGCAGGAAGACTCCAGAAACAGGCAAACACAGTTCACTCCACATGGGGCACCTACGATGCTGACTGCACTGACCACATACAAGGCGATCACACAACCTACTGCCTGCTCCATGTTCTGCTTCTGCTGGGATATGGTCCCCTATGTCACCTGCCTCAAGTGTTGACGGCAAGCTAGGATCAAGACAGTGTGAAGTTCAACACCTATGTCCTGTCATATCTTACAGATAGACTGGCCTCAGTGGGAAAACTACCTCTATCTCTTCCTTCTCTGTCACCTTCAGGTAACCATGTGAGGGCTGGTTCCTACCTTGAGAAAAGACACTATAGCTTGCATAGATCTGTGTCCTCTTCCCAAATCCCGAAAAGCCAATTACAAAGCTGAAAAAATTCAGAGTAACCGATTTATCCTACAAGCTCCATTCTAGCAGCTCTCCTCACATCTGAGGGCAGCAAACTTCCAAGTTACAATTGCTAACACATTTTTTCTTATTTTACATATATTGTCAGAAGCTTTGCCATAATTTTTTAAGTGTTGCTCTTTGAGAAAGAGTTCTTAGCAATCATCTCATCAACAGTACCTTACTTCCATGTCAAGTAACATGAGCTAGGCCCTGGAAAGTTTGGCCTTGCCCACATATTTCAGCTCCCAACTCTTGTTTCATTTCAGATCTGTCTGCATATGATCGTTTGCTTCTGTGCAACAGGCTGAAACCTTAATGCTGAACCTTCGCAGTAGACCCTTGATTCCCTGTTCAATGGAATCAAAACACTTTGCCTGTCCATCTCCTAGATGAGAGTAAGAAGCATGAAACATCATTGCTTGAAACACCCGAATTCTCTTTGCTTCACACTCTCAGTAACCACTAAAATAGTTACAGCAAGTTCTACCAAAGTACTTCCACATAAAAAAAGAAAGAGAACTTTGCAGAGCTAGTATGCTCTCCAGTGAAGAAGAGTTGAAGCTATTTAAATTTGAAGCTATTGTAGATAAATATATGTCTCAGCACTACTCTTCAAATAGTTTGGCATCAGTTTTGTTGCCAGCATGTTTGTTCCCACCACTTCTATTCTCTGCATCCAATGCAGAGCTCCACAACGCATCAGAGCCATTCTGATGGCTGTAAATACCACGCTTCTCCCTGCCTGCCAGATACTCATTAAAATAAGGCTAGTGTCGTTTGGTGTTGGGCTGTGCCGGGAATGAAAAGAGACAGGGTAGCTCTTGTTATACACTTCCCTGTACAGAATCTTAAGACAGGTATGCACAAAACATACAGTAAGGAAGCAATCATCCCTCCGGACTCTCTCCCCAAATAGGAGTTCTTAGGCTGCATATAGAATGTAAGTAGAGAAAGGCCCTACAGGCCTTATTATGTTAAATAGCAATCCAAGTCTCACTTAGAGACTGATATTCTCTTCAGCGTCCCTATTCATGCAGAGATACAAACTATTAAAAGTAAACATCATTTCTGAATCCAGGCAGCACAATCAACTACTTGCAGAAAGAAAAGTTTAATGACAGTTTAAAAGTAATTAGATGAAAAAACCCTCCCCTGACCCCCATTCTCCCAAAACCCCAAGAAGCCCAGCACTAGCACAATGCCATGTTTTGTAGCCCCACCATTAGAGCAACAATTTTCAGAGTCAGAAATTACTCCAGGAATCCTAAAAGACTAGGAATCTTCTACAAGACACTTTAGAAAATAAATGCATTTAATAGTTGAAAGTTGTAGAAAATATTATATTTCCACAGTACGATCAAACAAATGCCATTACAGCAAATTTAAATCTCATAACCTTACTACATTAAATCACATAAACAGATATAGATAGATCTGAATGCCAACAAAGTCTACTGCACTTTACAACTCAATCAAATAGATTCTTCTACCTGAAGGTAGACTATTTTAAAAAAATTTAAAAAAAAAATAAAAAAAAAATCACAGAACCAAACACACACACCACCACAGGTATACTTGGAAATTATGTTCATTTCAGTAAGTGGGGGGGGGGAGGAGGGGGGTGGGAAATAATAATAATAATTAAAAAAATAAATATCTATCTCCAATAGAAAAGGACACGGAAACTTCTAAAGCTCTTCTCCAGTTAAATCTAAAGCAATGTGTTCCTTCCACAAAGGAAATCTGTCTATGCAAGAAGCTCCTCAAACTTGGCTCTGCAGCCTCTGCTTTTCTAGTATGAATAAAATAGCAAGTATAACAGAATTTTGCATTTTAGCTTCTCCTTAAATCACACAGTACTAGCCAAATGACAGTTTATTACAACACCAAGCACCTGGGGCAGGACATAAAAGCACTACAAATACCACATGACAAGTGAATTTCAGACCATTAGTAGCAGCGGAACGGTCCACTTCAATAATTATATGTAGGCACTCTACAGTTTAAGACACCTCCATTGCATGCTACGATAACATCCTAAGAAGAAATCAAAGTGCGAGCACAGTGGCAGCAGCAAAGTGGAAAAAAACGCTACACAGACCAATGGTAGGGACTTGCATGGAAACTGTTCTTTCACTCCAGAAGGTTTTTATCACCTGTAACAGCTAAGTTATACTTCAAAATATAAATCCAACTTACTGTAATCCTTTTGAGGTTAAAACCTTGGAGAACTCCCAGACACTTTTGCTGAAAGGAGCTGATGCAGCCAATTTCCAAGGACTTTTCCTGCACAAAGCCAGTCAGGACACACATCAGGAGACTCCAGTGCTGACTGGAAAATTACAGCCACAAAGAATGTGAGAGACATATAGGGTACACACATACAGCAAATCAGTCCCCAATGTTAATCAGAAAGGAAAATGTGTAAGACTAGCAGGAATACCACCTACTGCTACTGCCTACAGAAGTATCATCAAAAAGGCAAACCACCAAGGCTGTGATCTTACAAAGCACACTCCCTCCAGGCCTGTTCCTATAACTTGCGGTCCTGCTGCAGAAAAGGAACAACCTGCATTATGCAGCAGCCTGTGAATCAATCAGAAGAGGTGTGCACAGGAAGGCGGGAGAAAGAACATGCCTTTTTTTAAATCACTCATCTCAAACCACCTATGAAAACTGACATTACCAGGAACGAGGGGCATACTGCTTCAGATTCAGTAACAGATTGCTACACCTTTTCTCCAATCCACCAAACTAGCTGTACAGTAACACTCCTGTCCAGCTTCATTAGGTGGGATGTCTTCACTCCTGAACGAAACAGAAGATGCATGTCTGTTCTGCAAGGCAACAACCACAGCAGTTTATCACACCGATAACACTTGTTTCAGAGACTTGCAGACACAAAGGAGACTTGAGAGTAAAGTGGTGCTTCTTGCTTGGTGACTCACTCCCAACCAAATCACTGCTTTTCGGACCAGAAACGTGACCAGGCTTAAAATACACTTTACGTACTTGAAAGCTCTATCCTCCCCCATACAGCACTGCACTTGCCTCAAATTTGCTGGCAGCATTCAAGAGGAAGGACCCATTGAACTGAATGGCAGCCCAGTGCCAGGGAAGAGCACCAGCTCCTGGACAGAATCACAGAACGTTAGGGATTGAAAGGGACCTCGAAAGACCATCTAGTCCAATCCCCCTGCTGGAGCAGGAACACCCAGATGAGGTTACACAGGAACGTGTCCAGGCCGGTTTTGAATGTCTCCAGAGGAGACTCCACAACCTCCCTGGGCAGCCTGTTCCAGTGCTCTGTCACCCTCACTGAGAAGTTGTTTCTTCTCATATTCAAGTGGAACCTCTTGCGTTCCAGTTTGAACCCATTACCCCTTCTGCCTTACCACTGAAGCACAGGAATAAGCCACCTCGCACGGCCCGTCCCGCCCCTGAGGAACACGCAGACCCTCCCGCCCCAGCTCCATCCCGGTGGGTGTCCCAGCGCCCCCGGGCGCTGCCGCCCGCGTCCGCGGTCCCGCTCACCCACCCCCGCGGCTCCCGCACAGCGAGAGGAGCCCCGAGCAACCCTCCCGCCGCGACGGGAGGAGGCGGGGAGCAGGAACGGCGGCCCAGGAAGAAAATGGGTCGAGACAACAGGAAGCCCCGCTTGCTGGCGCCCGGCACAGAGGGCGCAGCGGCCGGCGCAATCCCGCGGGCGACTGCCCGCCCTGCCCCACCCGGGCCCGGCAGAGGCTTCCGCAGACATTACCCCCTGCTGCCGGCTGCCGTGTTTGAAAGGGCCGCCAGGGCAACCGTGGCGGAGCCGCCCGACGCGCCGCGGGGAGGAGCAGGAAGCGGCGGCGCCGCAGGAAGCGGACACCGGAGGGGGGCGGGGGCAGCGGCAGCCACGCCTACTGCCCCGCCCCACACCCCCCGGCCCGGGGCGATCCCCGGAACTGGCGGGTTACCGGTCGTGCCGGTGGGTTCTCGGGCGGTGCCGGTGGAGCCGGGCAGCTCTCAGGGCGGTGTGCCCGTTGCTCTCTCTCTGCCAGCAGGCCACACCTGGGCATGTCGAGCTGCTGCCGTCAGGTGGCGCTGGGCGCCGGAGCGGCGGGCCGGGACCCGGTGGGAGGGAACAGCCTGGAATATTGTGTCCAGTTCTGGGCCACTCGGTTCCAGAAGGACAGGGAACTGCTGGAGAGAGTCCAGCGCAGGGCAACGAAGATGATGAAGGGAGTGGAGCATCTCCCTTATGAGGAAAGGCTGAGGGAGCTGGGGCTCTTCAGCTTGGAGGAGACTGAGGGGTGACTTCATTAATGTTTATAAATATGCAAAGGGTGAGTGTCAGGAGGATGGAGCCAGGCTCTTCTCGGTGACAACCAATGTTAGGACAAGGGGTAATGAGTTCAAAGTGGAATGCAACAGGTTCCACTTAAATATGAGAAGAAACTTCTTCTCAGTGAGGGTGACAGACACTGGAACAGGCTGCCCAGGGGGGTTGTGGAGCCTCCTCTGGAGACATTCAAAACCCGCCTGGACACATTCCTGTGTAACCTCATCTGGGTGTTCCTGCTCCAGCAGGAGGATTGGACTGGATGATCTTTTGAGGTCCCTTCCAGTCCCTCACATTCTGTGATTCTGTGAGCAGCCACTCGGGACCAGGACCGGTTGCAGGGGATTAAAGCAGTGATGGCACGTGGCGGTGGCTGTGGGCTCCCCTTCCCCTCGTGTCGGTGTCAGTTGGCTCTCCCTGAGGTGTGGGGCCAGTAAAGGGGTGCAGGCCATGTGGCAGCGTCCCAGCTGCAGGGCAGAAGGGTTTGGGGACCTTTCATGTAAACTAAAGCGTGGAGATGCGAAATGTCTCGGTTCTGTTCTTGGTTGATGGAAACGTTCCCACTAGCCAAAAAAACTCCCATGTAAAGCAAGGTTTTGGTTTTGTTTGTTTGTTTGTTTTTTGCATGGCTATTGTGAAGCAGAAATAACTTGTGTGAACCTGAGATGCTGTATCAGAGGTGACCACAGAAGCCGATAGAAATAAATATGTGCCCTTTCAGCCCACTGAGTACAAAGGAGCATCTAAATCCAAATATATATAGGATGCTCATGTTCCTTTACCCATGCAGACAAGAACTTGCATCATTTTTCCTTATAACTATGACCATTTGCACTCTACTGCTAGAAAAAGTGTCCAAGTGTGAGTTGCCCATCTTTAAGTTCCATATAAAGTTATGCATCCCTGCGACCTCTGCATCTATTCCTTTTTTGTCTGTATCTACTAAGTTAACCTCCAGCAATGATCCTGTGAAGTCCATCTAACGCATAAAGTCTAATGGGTGCTGGTTTCTGGAGCCATCGCTAGAAGAATGAAGCAAGTAGGCTGTTACATTAAAGCTGCCTTTCGAGCTTCCATTACCCTAAAAGGCCTTCTGCTTTGTATCATAAATATTTGTAACTTGTGGTCATAACTACCAGCCAGCTGTCCTCCAGCCTTGGAACGGCAACATCTTAAATGTAACTAAGGTGTAATAAACTTAAATAATTCGTAATTTTTCATCTTGACTTCATAATAAATGTGTGTTTAACAGTCTGGAATGAATTGAAGCACAATAATGTTCAATGCAGTCTCTATCCGTGAAGTTTACCTGACCTCTACAGCTTTTAGGGGCCAGGAGAGAGACTTCTGCACATACTTGTCTTTATGCATGGGGTTATATCTCCGGTGCCAAATCTTCAGCTGATATAAACTATCACAGCTCTGTTGATTTAAATAGGGCCTGTGATTTACACAAGTTGAGAACCTGACTCACAGACCTCAATAGGACTGTTCACATGTTTAAAGGTAATCGAGTGTGTAAGCGTTTGCAGGCTCAAAGCTGATGCACTTGGAATTCTGTCCCAGTAAGAGCTGAGCAAAGGGTAGTTTAGTCTAATTCTAGGGAAATATCACTTGCTAAGGCTGAGCTTTTGTAATTTAACCAGCTAATGTCATACATATGAAAGCATGTTAGAACCTTAGACAGTTTTGCAGCTGAAACATAGTCATTTGTAAAAGTTAAGGTTCTGATTTTTTTATATTCAGATCAGATGCTGCTCTTATGCTAGTGTGAAAACAACCTTTAAATATAGGAACTTGGTGCACTATATATAACTAAGGACAAAAAGTTGTGACTATAAATACCTTCAAAATAATATTTAAATACTTGGTCTGGCTATATTTTGTAATACAGTGAAACTTTGCAAAATATAAAAATACTGCCTGTGTCATCTGACTCCTTTGATGCACTGCATTAAAATTCCTATGCCTAAGTACATATCATGGAGTCAGCTTTATTTCTTTTCTATTAATAGTTTGAAATTAGGTCACTGTTCTTGTAAAGATGGGCTAAGCCTGTACAACTGATTTTATAGAAGTTACCTATATATATTTTTTTGTTTGGTTGGGTTTTTTTTTTGTTTGTTTGTTTTTGTTTTTGTTGTTGTTGTTTGGTGGGGGGGGGAGGGTGTTTTGGTTTGATTTTTTCCTCATGCTCCCCTACAGTGACACTGTTCCTTATCTATAATCAGTAATTTTACAGTCTGTTCTGGCATATGTATTCTATGCTGGCAGGTTTTTTTAGATTTGTTTATAGTGACCCCTGCTGCAAAAGATTAAGACTGACATTTCTTTAAACCTTTAAAAAGGCATTTACCCAATTATTTCAGAGCTCAGTTCAAAAGAACCAACCAGTTGTAAATTCAAGTTAAGTATATAAAATTTGAAACTCCTTAATTTGGATAATTTTCAATAAATCCAGTTTAATCGTACAAGGCTTTTTCTCCCTCTCTTGCGCGTGTAGGATTTACTTTCTAATGCAATGCAATATAGTTAGGACGTGTCCCACATGTAATGCTTATTCCTCGCATTATTGTTCTTTGATAAGGGCTAACTTGACACCAATAAATCATGGTCTGAACTGCTGCATATTAATATTTTAAGAGCTCCAGTCAGGAAAGCACATGCTTACGTTTATCTCTATTCGGGATAACAAAATAGTAAAAAAGCAGATTAAAGCATAGGACTAAGTTTAAACAGAGATTACCCCTCTGGTTTCAGGAGGATTTAAGTGTCAGTCTATTCCAGTATTGCCCTGAACAGAATGCTTCCTCAAGCTCGTGCTTAAAAATTCTTCAGCATGAGGTGTGGGTATGTGCTCTTTTCCAAGCAAAAGATGCCCCTGTGCTCTGTACTGGCCGAAAGCTGGGTCGCTGTAGCCAGGGCAGCACCGAACCAGAACTAACACTGACTGCACGAGCTGCAGCTTCCTGCGGTGATGACTTCCTAGCAGGCTGCAGGCTGGACAAAATAAGCTTATCCTTGCTTGCAAAAGACGCTCCAGGTGTAACCATGGTAAAATCTTGCATCTATATGTCAGTATAAATGTCACCATGCAACTATATATGCTGGGTTTTTTTCTAAAACTCTGTTTCAAGAGTGTTATTTAGGCTGCAAAGTCAAGCAAACAGCCACGCTTTGGACTCCCTGTGTCATCTTTATACTATACTTTGTGCAAATACTTCCTGATGAAGTGAGTCATCCCACAGAAAATTGTGAGACTGTCTTAGTGAAATAATCACGGAATTAAAATCTGAGGAGCAATCTGAATTGTCCCTTTCCCCCTACGCTCAGTTCTTTGTGTTGCATTCTCAGTGGCATTCTCACACAGCTGTGTGCAATTTCATAGTCTGATAGAAAGACGAGAGCTAAACTGAGTGCAGTTGTCCCATATCCTATTATACCAGTGGGAACTGAATCCTGTATCTCTTCCACAGTGGCCATAGTTCAATATAAAGCCAGCGAAATTTGTCATTTTAGTGTAGAATGATGGATTATAGGTCCTAACAGTAGTCAATGGGAAGAAACTCTGCAGAGCTGCATTTCTTTCTCTACTTCTGGAAGCTGGAAAATTGATGCCACTTGAAGGGTCAGGAAGGGAGGTGAGCCAGTGGGGAAATGTGCTGGGTCTTCCTCTCTCCTCCTTGAGAACTGGAGGAAATTCAGTCTTTTGCAGTGTTCCCGAAATTTGCCATTGGGGGCAGATGGTGGATTACTTGTGGTGCGAGAGTGCCATCTGGTACTTGGCCCCATTGCAGGAATGTGCTGAGGGTTGTATGGTCTGTGCTCAGGCTTCATAAAGAATGTAATCCACACTCCTGTTTCCCACCTCAGTGCTTTGGCAGCTCATGGGTTAACTTCTTCTGCAGCCACTACTGCTGTGTTGGTGATGGTGTGAGCTGAACCTTGAGATGTTCATGTGTTTTGTTATCATCCTGGCAGATGGACAAAAATTTCCATAGGTGTGCAACTGGGAGAAGAGAATTGGTGACTTTTAACAGTCTGTTTCTCAACAAAAGGTGGCAACATGTAATGACATAAAGGTATATGTACATGGAGGAGGCTAGAAAGACAGGAGAACTCTGCTGGTGCCCTTAGCTTGTCAGACACTGCAAGGCCTCAGTCCAGAAGTAAGATAACTACATGAATTGAAGCTAATGAGCACTGCTGAGAGGCAGGGTATGCTAGTTTGGGCATAGTGCCATGTTAACATGATTCTGTATCTTCTAGACCCAAGCTAGCTTATGTCTGGGCAGCTCAGAGCATGAGCAAAGCTTGCCTGACTCTGTCTGCACCTGTCTGCATGGCCCTGCAGAAGAAAAAAGAAGTAGTTTCACAATTAATTAACAAAGGCCTTTTGCAAGCAATGCAGGCATAAGAGCATCTGCCAAAATAATAATAATTTTAAAAGTCCCACTTCAAAACCTCCTCAATTTCTCTTTGTCTACAAGGCCTAGAAGAACATGGCTAGTGTTAAGTCTACTGTCCACCTTGCCAATGTGCTCTCAAAGTGCTTTTTGTAATCCCCATCTCTTTTTTGTTTTCTTGTGCCTCTTCCTGCCTCTTATTTATATTGAAAGGTCTCTGAAAGAAAGACCATCTCCCTGTGTTTGTACAAAAATACAGTGTGATGGCATCCTCATCTGCTCCTCTGACTTCTAAATGCTGTTGTATGCTCAGCACTGATGTGGGTGATCTGTATTAAGTAACCATTTGTTTTGGGACTGATAGAAATATCAATCAGCAGAAGCTGAGCTCTGTCAGGAAATAGTTTACACTGCATTCATATTTTCTACTTGCCAGCTGGACAAAGCACCAATATCTTTATTTTGTGTGGTAGTGAGCACTTGTAAGTGGAAGGTCCATATCACTGTTACTTCTACCACTCCTGCAAGCTTATCGCTTTCATCAGATATAATAGTTAGATCTTACCTTTACTGTATGCCCTGCCTACCCAGAACACTAATGTGACATCCACTGCTGCAGACTGAATGCCCTACAGCCTTTACAGTACTTATCACGATGCCTTCTCAAAACAAGGCTCCTCTATGCTCAGATCCTAAGTTCAAGTTTGAAGCAGACACTGCAGTTAAGTTTCCTTAGCCCAACACCTGCTGAATCTACTGGCCATTGCTGTGTAATTGCTCTGTACATGTTTACAGCAGCAATTCTTTGTGTGTGGATGACACAGGGTGCATAGTCCATATGATGTAGTGTCCCTAAGCATGTGTAGGCTGAAATACCCATTTTCAGAATGTGTTTGAAGAGCTTCTGAATTGCTCCAGGAAGCACTGGTGTTTATACTCGCAGCCTTGTTGTTCCTCCGTTGTGAAGGATGAAGGCACAGACAAATTATGTGCCCTGTGCAAAGGTAGAGAACTGTATCCTGCATCTTCAAAATCCATTGGTATTCCATAGGTGATCTGTTAACCATACAGCTGTGGTGAGGAAGATAGTGTGGCTCTTCTCCCAATTGATCCAGCAGCTGTTTTGCAAAATTGCTCCTGAAGTTCTGTTACATGCCAATATGTCCAGTCTGTACATAAGGGAATGGAAAAATAACTACATCTCAGAAGGAAGGCAAGGCATACCAAAGGATATTTAGGCTGAAGTGTGGATTATTGTTCCTGGATTACTTCATGCATCTATTTTAAAAGAAGATCTCTTCAGAACCAGAAGCAGTGGCTTAGGGATTGTTAGAGGACAATTCTACTTCTGTAGAGGTCAGTTCTGATTTCTGTAAAAAAGGCTCAAGATTATAGTAAACTTTTTTCTAGGCTGCAACAGTTTTTTTGGAAAAAGTCTCATTTTGAGGAATCAGAACTAAAGTACTTCACTCAAATTTAGTCCACTGAAATAGCAAAACCCATTATTGCTGTACTATTCTCCATATAAAAGCATTTATTATCTTTATTTTACCCTATACATATATATACACATATATTTGCCTATCATCTCTCTGCATGTGGGACTAGGACACCTCAGAGGCAAATCAAAGTCTTCAGTTCCCTCTGCTGACTCTGCAGAAGTGCCCAGGTCAGGACCTTCAACAGCCACAACGCCACATGTCTTGTTATAGAGGGACCGAATCCATCACTTCTGAAAGCAGGAGATGAAGTTGCCAAGTGGAGGGGCCTCAAAATGTGTTCATTATTCCTGTCTGTTCGAATAGCAGCTTAAGTGCTTACAAATTGATCTGATGCTTTCGGCAAGCTATGAGAAGGGCTTCGGTCTAGGGAACATTAATCTGAATCTCAATTTCCTTCTCAGCTACAGATGTCCTCTGTGACCTTCGGTGAGTGACTCCTTCTGTGCCTCGGTTCCTCATCAGTAAAATGGGCTAATAATACCGTTTCCTAAAACAGTGTGTGAGGATAAATAACAACTATGGTATGCTTGGGCATTATCACGTAAAGGGTGCTGCATAAGAATCCTAGATTTTAGTAACCATAGATTTTACAGGAAAATTCCTGCCAGAAAAATTTTGACCAGTCCCAGTCAGTGCATGGACAGTAACAGTATCTGATGTTTGTCATGTTCCCTACTTGTCTGTTACTTACTGACACAACAGTTTATACAGGTATACTTAAACAGCTCTAACCAAGCCATCTGTGGATAATTCAGAAACAAGAAAGTTTGTGTATAGTCAAAGTGTAGTCATAGTACTAGATACCATGATATAAATCATCATTTAGAGAAGTTCTTTGTTTCTCAGTCATCACTTCCTCTCTTTTCCCATCTTCGAAAGCAAGTGGGTGCTTTAAAATTCAGAAGGCCTTAAGTGCGGTTTTATGCATGTGGCAAGTCCACACAACTGTAAAGATGAAAATAAGAGTCACGTAAGGCCTTTATCACCTCCCTGAAATTCCACCATCTTCAGCAGAGTTGTGGCTGTAGGTGGATTAGCCTGATCCTAGGTGAAAGCTGAGGAAGATGCAGCTCTTGGCTGCAGGGAGAGATGTGTTTTCCCTTCAGATACAGCCCTTCTGGAACTGGAGATGCCAGCAGCAGGGGGACCATGGCGTGGCCATCCCCGAGTGAAGTCAGAGATGCTCTCTCGTTGTGGTTGTGAAGTGTGTCAGTGTTTTTACTAGCACGGCAGCCTGCAATTTTGTTGAAAGTACTTCAAAAATGGCTCTGTTAGTAGTCCTAGTGACCATTCTTTTAAATAACTACAGTCAGTCTTGCAGATTCAGTTGCAACATCTGATCAGTTCGAAGTGTGCACAGTATTTTGTAACCAGGCCAACATTTTGGAAGTAACATAAAAGGAGGTAATGCCTCATCTTTGCTAGAATTAAAGCCATGTTGTTAGGTTCAAGAAACAGTGATACAGCAACCTCGGCTTTAATAGTAGTAGCAGGCCTAGAAAATGGGCAGTTTGTTTGCTTGCATTTGTCTCGGCTATCCTGCTGCATCGCAGGTCATTCATTCTCTGACAAGAAGTTCCAAAAATTCCAGTGAATAGAGAATGTTGACACATAAAACTTGGTTGCTATTTCTGTAAAATAACTATTACAGTTACTAACTATATATAGCCAGAAGTAATTGCTTCTGTAAATAAAATACCAGTGAACACATTACAAGATTAAAGAGAAACTTTCAGCTTCCATCACAGCTATTTGCCGACTCCTACCCATATACACACGATGACTTTGCAGTCATAGCTCTGCAATGCTACAAGACTTAATTTAGGATATGCTTGACATACTACACTTCCTCACATTCCTAAATGAAGTGTTCTTCCATTAGCTGCTTAGTTCTCATTTTAGCTGGCCACTTCACCTTTCATTGGTGAAGTACAGTCATTTCACCAAATATACAACAATTCTTCATTATTCTTACTTTATAGTTAGGATTTATAAATGCATAATAAAGGCTTTAGGAGACCTTGGGGATTTGGATATATTATTTAGAGAATATTATTTTGAAAATCCCAATCTTTTAAAAAAGTCTCTTTAAAATGGCAGTTACAGGCAGTAAAAGTGAGATAAATTGCTAGATTAGATGAGAAGTGATGTATCTTAATAAATGCGTGATCAGTCTTTAAGAGGGAAGATGATATTAAGTAGCTTGAATACTACACTGCTGTAGGAAGCAACACTGGTTAAATACCTTTAAAGGTAGATTTATAGTCATTTCTACCATTCGGTGAAAGAAGGAGTCATTGCACATAAATTGGGGTGCTTTTGCTGGTAAAACTAGAAAGCCTGCTCATCCTTTATACCTTTTATTGGTAGGGATTTAACAAGTTTGTATGTGAGAAGTATAGAGGGCACCTACATAAGGATTTTGAAGTCTCTTATTTTTCCTTCTCTACTTGTCATTATTTAGACAAAGCTGGTTTTCCATGTGGACCTTTCAGAGTAAATATGAGTCTATTCCTATGAAATACCTTTTACTGATTTGGTCCTTATTATTGTTTCTATTAATATCATAAGATCTGGGAACTGCTGTGGTGAAACAGGATGCTACCAAGCTGTAGGTAGAAGAAAAGTGGGTGGATATTATGCACATCTGTAGGTATCACAGTGAAGGAGAGATTTGAGTCTGAAGCCTAAGGGGCAGATGGGCAAGAGTCTCCAAGGACCTCCTAGGCACAAGGACAGTATAGAAAAAGCACTTCCGTACTTGAATTAAAACGTAAGGAAGGAGTTTTGCCTGCTTCTCAGAATCAGTGATCAGAGAAGGGTGTTGACATCTTATTAGGAAGGAGCCATTGTAGGCAGAGTGGGGATGTGGGCTGCGTAGGAACCTGAAAGTGAAAATCAACAGCATGAGTTTATGGAAACATAAATGAGAATAAATGAGAGCAGCCAGCATGTTGTTTTAGGCAGAAGCCTACACAAATCCTTACAACACTGTAAGTGAACAGGAGTGGTGCAGGAATACATCTGTCAAAACTGAAAAAGTTGTTTGATGCTCCATTGTATCTTGGACACGTTGTGATTGAAGATTTCACTGCCAAAAAAATCAGCAAGACAAATTCTGAAGATAATTCGGAGTAGAAGATGACGCCTATATTATTAGACTTGACAGCAGTGTAGCAAGAATGCAAGATAACAAGAAAGACTCATGGTGGGGAAAAAAATATATATATATTAACTTGTTTGTTTTGTCTCTGTATTTGAATAGGTTTGCAGCAATTCAACACCAGCTCCCCTCAAAATGCAGATATTTGTGTTCTCGACTTGTCAAACAAAATGACATTAAGCAACAACCCATAGTTCAGCAATGTTGATTCTGAAACAACCATACTAAATGCTGTTGATGGACAATAGCCCAGTGTCACAACAGTACCCCAATCGTAGCTACGCACAATACCACAGAGGACCCCCAGTATTCCCCTTTGCCCTCTTCCCTGTGGTCCAGCTCCACTGCTCTAGATCTTTCATTTCTTCCTGTCTTTCCTCTTCCAGAGACACAGAGAACACACAACTGCTCCAGTGAAGAAAAACAGTGATATGAGACAGCTGTGTTTCCTGCCCCTGTAGCTCTGGGGGTCTGGAAGGCAAGCATGTCCCTGCACAAGCCTGGGCTGCAGCACCCTACCCATCAGATGGGCTTGAGAGTGAGCAGTTAATAATTGGAGAGAAAGAGCCCAAGGGCCCTAAAGTTCATAGCCCATGTCTTGAAGATTCCGTAGTGTCAAAATATTTGGTGGGTTCTTGATATATTTTTGCATTTGTACAATAAATATCCAAATGTTGTCACGCACTGTAAGCACCACTAGTAAATATACACTGGGCTCTGACTCTGATCCTTTCTTTGTAGAAACATTATTTTAGCACCACTTTTCATCCATCCAAGGAAAGCTGTATGGTCAAGCTACTAGTTTACTACAAACTGCTTAAACTGATGCTTACTGGAGGTTAGACTGTTATCAGAAAGTCCTGTGTCAGGGAAGCTGTATCTAGCAAAAATTGGTTTCCTATGTATGATCACCAGTTTCACATAGAAAGGCTAGCACAGGGATCCGAGGTGCTAATGTAAGTATATGTGATGTTTCACTCATAGATCAGCCACAAATTCTTCTGGGCTTGTTATACTCCCTGTTTGTGTGATGGGGGTGCTGAGTGCAGATTTTGGCAAATGTGGTGAAGATTTGCCACAAATGACCAGTATGATCAAGCTCCTGTGTGTACCTAGACAAATATCTTCCACCCAGTTTGAGAAACGCTTCCTTATAGAGTGTTATTGTGAAAAAAAGTGAACTGGAAGGTTGAAAGAGAAACATAGAGATGCAAGTCTCAGTGTTTGGCCCATTCAAGGAGGTACTGAGTTTCTTGTAGAGTTTGGAAAGGTCCTCCATAGAATCAAATGATTTTTTTTTTCCCTCCTAAGAAAGTTTTGGGAAACTGTCTTATAAAGCAAAAGGTTATGGGCAAGTATGGTGAACAGCTGTTTGAGGGACAAACCTAGAAAACATTCCTATCCAGCTCAATTCCCAGGAACTTTAATCGTGCAATGTAAAACAATTCTGTGTTTCCCATCTGTTGAGGATGGGGCATTTGTGCCTTTCCATTGCAGGAATTACCCCCTTCTAGTGCAGTAAGTCACTGCTGCTTAGTCTCCTTTCTCTTCAGCTGAAGCTCCCTGAACTCACTTCTGTTAAACGGAGAAACAGTTCAGGAAAATATGAGCAATGTGTCCTTTTTTTATTTGAAAGCAAAGCACATTGCTGAAATTACAGATTTCTTTTTGACCTGAACATCTGCTTCACTGTATACCTCCATGGCGCCAAGCATCTGCAAGATGACTACTGGTTGTCTCCTGAGGTAAATGAGCCCTCACCTGCTAAGCTAGAAAAAAAATCCTGATAAAGGGTATTTCAGACAGCTTAATTATGTCAATAATTACATAATCCTCTCCTTCATGCAAACCACCAATAATTGAGAAAGAGAAGAAAACCATCCACATTTTCTATTCCACAGAGCGATGCACTCTCCTTAAGGAAAAGGGTGAGTGGCAATGTGTTACAGCTTGCCAACTTCAAATACATTTCCAAATGCTGTCTCTCATCAGTAGACTTGTATTCCCCAAGTAAGGAGCGTTAAGTGTCAGTGAAAGAATTGAACTGTTCCCTTGTGACCTAGTGGATGAAGTAGGATTCCGTGGTTTTTAGTCAAACTATCCCAGACTTCAAATATTTGAACTCCTGCTCACTTTTGCTTGTCTATTTCCATGATAGATATTCACATGGATCCAATCATCAGATAAATTTCTGAATCAGAAGAAGACATCTGAATTATTTCCAAAAATCCAAAATATAGATTGTTAAAATTAGGTATTTTATTTTATTTTTTTTTCTCAGTACAATGCTGTAACTTTAAAAGGTGCTAAGTACAATGGGAGCTTTGATTCATGATCTTGTCATCATCCCTGGACACCAAAACTTTAATATTTAGATATCTCACTGCATTTCAAAATGTTAGTTTCTGTCCTTTTAGAGTGAGAAGAAAAAGAAACCTAGAAAAACATTTATTGAGGTAAATGTCTCATTCAAAACTCATAACTTTGAAGCTATTCTACTGATTTTTTCCAGGCTTGGCATTTCTTAGATTAAACAAACAAACAAACAAACAAAATCCACGAAACCAAACAAAAAAACCTAGATCTGATGTTTCTGTCCTCTGCAATTACTGAAATATTCAAGCATAAAATATGCTACTGAAACACCTGAAAAAGGTTATGTTGTTAACCCACACATAAATTAGAAGTGTTTGGAATGATATTACTCAAACTTTTATATAAAAAGGTTAGGCAAAACTAGAAAAGTTTCTGTCCACAAGAGGTCTTTTGTAAAGTTATGAATATATCAGCACAGACTTGAAAAAATTTATTAGAATTATAGATTAAGTTCTACTTTGTTAATGTCAATGTTTAATATCATCACAAGTGATCTGGATTACGGGATCAAGTGCAGCCTGGTGAATTTTGCTGATGATACCAAACTGATGCAGCCTGGTGAATTTTGCTGATGATACCAAACTGAGTGGGGAGGTAGACACTTTGGGAGAGCTGCCCTGCAGGAAGACCTGGGTAGGCTGGATGAGTGGGCTAACAAGAACCTTATGAAGTTCAACAGGGACAAGTGCAAGGTCTTGCACCTGGGAAGACGTAATCCAGGAGTGCAGCGCAGGCTGGGACCTGCCCGGCTGGCGAGCAAAGAGACCTGGGGGCCTGGTGGACAACAAGCTCAGTGTGAGTGAAGAGTGGCTGCTGCGGCAAAGAAAGTCAGTGGGGTGCTGGGCTGCATCGACAAGGGCTTCACCAGCAGAGACAGAGAAGACATTATCCCGGTCTGTAGAGCACTTGTCAGGGCACACCTGGAATACTGTGTCCAGTGTTGGTCCCTGGTGAAAAAAATCTGTGGAGAGGCTGGAGAAGGTCCAGAGAAGGGCCACAGGTGATCAGAGCACTGGGAAGCCGCCATGTGAGAAAGGGCTGAGAGAACTGGGTTTGTTCAACCTTGAGAAAAGAAGGCTTAAGGGAGACCTTATTACCATGTTCCAGTATTTAAAGGGTGGCTACAAAGAAGACGGAGACTCCCTTTTTACAGGGAGTCCCATAGAAAAGATGAAGGGTAACGGGTACAAGTTAGTCTTGGTGAGATTCTGATTGGACAGAAGAGAAAATTTTTTCACAATGAGAAAAATCGGCCATCAGAATAATCTCCCCAGGGAAGAGGTGGATTCCCCAACACTGGACACCTTTAAGATTCAGCTGGACGAGGTGCTGGGTCATCTTGTCTAGGCTGTGCTTTTGGCAAGAAAGGTTGAACCAGATGATCCTTGAGGTCCCTTCCAACCTGTGAGTCTATGATTCTATTCTATACTTTGACTATACTGGATAATAGCTGTTTCTGTGATAACAAATATTTGCTAATTATAAAACCATATTACAGTTTTTAACCTGGTTGCTATCTCCTCTCTCCTTCCTCTCTCCCATAAGACTCCTTAGTGCAGATCACAGCTCTTCGTATTTTGGAGCAAGTGTAAGCTACCTCCATATGTTGGAGGAAGAGGTACATAAAGGAACTGCTCCTTTAATTTATAAATATGTGTTTATCACAATAAATAAAGTGCCAACATTTCTCTTCAGGCTAAATCTAGTGTAAATTTTCAAATACAGACCGGAGCATAAGAACACAAAACAGAAATCTCATTACTTTGAAAGGCATGCAAAGATATGTTAATGTCAGTTTAAACAAACCAATTGAAACAAATAAATGGGGAAAACAAAACCGAAGTAACGATGTACTACAAGATCTGAATAACTATATACTTTTAATTGTTTATTTTATGAAGAATGAAGTGGTGTGGGGACTGTGGTACCTGCAAGAACAGTAGAGTAATTCAAAAGCAGAAATGTTGGTATTTTCTCTATGGTACTTTTTTAAGCATCACATTTAGACTTCTAGATGCAGCTAATTTCTTCCACTTCCCCTAAGGCTGTGTAAAGAATACTGGATTCCCCAGACTCAGAGAGAATGTAGATATTGAGGATCTCCCGAGGGATTCCTTCAGTTATATTAATATTAGAGATGGGAAATGTTTTTTGGGAACAGCACTTCAGAAAAATGCCATGCCCTTATGATTATGACATACATTTTCATCAAATCATTTTGACAAGTAAGGTCAGAACAATAAAATAAATACACAATAGTTTTATTTCTGTTTCTTTTTCAAAGAAACACTGTAACAAATCAAATTTAGACATTTTAAGTGACATTCAGACTACCTGGAAAAATAATTCATAAAACTTGTTCTATCTTGGATTTGTTAAAATCCATTTGATTCCATTGGATCAGTTACCTATTTGACTTCACAAGAGCAGCACTAGGGTAAGGATACTCCTATTATTTCATTTACATTCAGATGAGAAGAAGTAACTGACATAATTGTATGAGATTTAGATGAAGACAGTCAACTGTCACACTTTTTTTTTTGGAGTGTCTGCTTTCTTTAAAACAAACAAACAAGTAAAACCCAAACCAAACCAAAACAAAACAAACAAGCAAGCCTTTCTTCATATGAAAAATGTAAATTCCGTGATGGATTATTTTCAGTTGAGAACTAGATGGGTTTCAAATACTGAACAATTGTAGTCCACACTATTCCTTTTTTCTTTTTGTCTCAAAATGCCACATATGTCCAAAAGCAGAAATATTTATGGTAGAGAGAAAAAATATGTCTTTTAGAAGTTACCAGCTAAACATAGATAAATTCAGACTTATTTTTTGAATGCATTTAGATAAAATTTAAAACAAACCCAAAACCTGCTGTTTTCTTTGAATTTCATAAGGAAGAAAACCGGTTTTCTAGTTAGATCAAATACAATTTTTCTTTGCCTTATAGAATAACTACCACATCCTAAAATGAAAGTATGAACGTCAAAAGGGCGCTATGAGACATGTGAAAACTTTGTAAATAGCTATGAGGTTACAGAGGTATAATTACTAATTACGTAGCACTAACTCAGATGTGTGGTGCTTTGCTCAGACTCAGCAATTCCCTATTACCTGCATGTAATGGGAGGGGATCATGCCCCATCTTGCCACAAGTGTTCTGCTTCTCAGGATCACAACTCTTGCCTTCTGCCCCTTTTGTGCTGTTAGAAGAAACTGGAATTACACTGATGGGAAAAATAAAAAAATCTTTCAATTATTGACAGCTTCTACAACACAGTACAGAAAAGTCTAAGAAAAAGAGACGAAGCTTTTAGCTGGACAGAAAGTGAGATGGGTATGATTTGGGCATGTTAATACAGAAGAAAAATTGAGTGTGACCATCTTAGAACCACATGCACAAACGTAAAAAGAAGAAAGAAAAGTAAAATACACTGTGGACGAGTAATTGTGACCTGCTAATCCATTGTGTCTTTATTCCACTAGTGAACTCTGAAGTCATGAGTCACGATAGTTTAGTGGTCAACTGTTTTCTATTCTGTGTTTGCCAGTAGAGGCCCATTAGGCATCAATACATGGGAAAAGATATCTCTGTCGGTCCACACTTCAAAGCTTTCTCCAAGCATTGACTCCTTTCTCTTATGAGAAGTATGTTAGAGTGAAAACTAGGAAAGTTTGAGTTCTTGAACACTACAGTGGGAAAGGGCTGGAAGAAGGCTGTTGGAATCATGAAATACAGGGTTTATTAATGACTGTTAATGACTTCATATGAGATTTTGAGCAGGTGATTAAGACTAAATTCTCAAAACTGTCCACTTGAGATACAGTAAAATATCTCTAGTCAGGTATTTTACAATTAAAGCACTCAAAATTCAGAGGCACTTCCAAAATGTAGCCCTTTAATCATTCTCTTTCCCTTTAATCATTCTCTGCTCTGTAAAGTGGTGACAATACCTACTTTTGAAAATAATATTCTTTTTATATTTAATTGATACTACTGAACTGATGCATAATTTAAAAAATTAGCAGAAGATGGTAATGGTAGTTGCACCTTGGGCACACGTATTACTCTGGTGCAACTTGTCAACTGTGAAATGAGTTTGCCTTGGAGTGTCACACATAATAGCAACAAATAGTCCAAATTCTGCACAAGGTTCTGAGTGGTAGTAAGAGGAATTCTAGCAGTGCTTCGGTTAGGTGCATATACCCTGACCCTATTCTCAGGTACCTTACTACAGCCAGGGATGGGTAGCCATGCAAATATTAAGTTGCCCTGACTCAGAGATTCCCTTATTTTTTAGATTTCTCCTGGTGTACTCACACTAAAGGGTTCAGCAGAACCGTAGGCCTTTCTAGCCTGTTCTTCTGCTATGCTGTATCCAGCCATACGTTGTGTGGCTTGCACTCCTGTAGTGTGTGGAGAAGCAGAGAGTCAATTCTGTTTCCTGGAGCAAACACATTCAGATCCTCTCAGAGTTTCTTTCGGGGAAGTCCCCATCAAATGGGGAACAGTTTCCAGTAGCGACAATACTGTGGTACTTGACAGAGAGAAATAGAAAGACCAAAGCCAAGAGGAATATGGAGCAACCGCTCTAGAGTTCGTGTGCTTCTTGCCTGAAATTACTTAGCTGGTAGAGAAGAGAGGAACGAAAAGGACCCATCCTTTCCCTGCTTAATCTGCATGTTGTGTTTGGGTTTTGTTTGTTTGTTTGTTTTTAATACAAAATCCTTCACTCAAGCAGCATATATACTTCTTTTGTTTGTTTGGTTTTTTGGTTTGTTTTTTTTTTGTTTGTTTGTTTGTTTTTCTTTTTTTTCTTCCTCCTCTGTGCTGCTCAAGAAAGCAACAGCCTGGAAAGGCAAGACTGAATTTCACGTTCCTGTCCTCTTCTGGTCCTGATGCAGAGTCTGAAGTGTACCTTTAGAAAAACACTTTGTCCAAGGCTCACCCAGTGTGCCTGGAGAGGGTGATTTAGGGCAGGGCCTTCTCTCTTGCAGGCTGTTCCATTCTAGGATTGTCTCTTCGTCACTCTGTCCCAAAATCACTCCCAGAAAGCACAATCTAATCATTGAGTCTGAATATCAAAAGACTCCTGTTATAGCCCTGAGCAATGCCAGTTAACTGCAAATTTCCCTGGCCGAGAAATGTGTTGTAAATTCCTCAGATGAGGCCTGATAAATCAAGAGCGGATCAGCTCTGGGTGTTACCCTCCATGAGTTTCTTCAACAACTCCATGTCTAGAATAGCAAGAATCCTGTGAATGGCAAACCCATAATGAATGCTGCCAGCAAGGGTAGCTACATATGTGAAGGCTGAGAGAATACAAGTATCAGACCAAGTGAATGCCTATTTATAAATTTGGAACACATTTCCCATATAGAAACATCACTGTATTTTTCCAGAGAGATGTATGGTGCTAAAACTTTTTATATCAGTATCCACAAGCAAGAAAACAATTTTAAAAACCATAATGGTGACAGCCCCTGGCACAGCTGTGTTTGTCTGGGATCATACTGCTCCACAGCTCTGCCTCACAGAGCCAGAAGTCTCTAGATGTGACCTAAACATATGTTTTGCGACTGGTGGTATGTTTTTGTAGCCCATGCAGATATGCTTAAACTGGTTCTAATCTATCTAGCTCAGATAAGAACTGCTGAGAAGGTATGATATCATGGGTTTCAGTCTTGGCTAGCAAACCAGGTGCATATGTGGTATCAGGCTGGCTGGTAGACGCTGCTCTGAAGTCACCATGTCACTGTGTCTGCCAGAACCAGGTACCTTAAAGCTGCAAATCCTGCAATGCCATATCAGCTGGAATGCAGATGTACCCTGAGAGATTTACTCTCAATGAAAGCTAACAAATTGAGGCAGCGTTTAGTATGTTCTTTTAAAAGAGGCTGGGAAGAGTACCAAAAGTATAATTAAACTAGAGAGAGTTGGAGAGCTAATTAATCACACCTTGACAAGATCTTTTGCTGAGACATTTCACAGAGAACATCAGGAGTGCCTTAAGTAACTACTTCAGGTACGTGCTTTGTGAGTGAAGAATAAATTAGTAGGAAATTGGCTCGACACAGGGAAACCTTGGAACATAGTTGGAGGTTGGACCAAGCTCAGTGAGTCTGGGCTTTTTCTTCATCTTTAGAAAAGATGAATTAGCTATTGGTATATCCTAAAGACCATTTGCAGCATGCCAGGAATTAAAATGCTCTTGAGGATGCTTTTTTTTCATAACCATGTGTCCTAAATTGGATATCTAAATAATAATTTGACTTTCAATGACAGTCAGCATTTACCAGCAATCTTTGATTTCCTGCCAGGAAGGGACTGATCCCTCTAGTACTCAGCTATTGCACTTGTATAAGCATATCCATTGAGTTCAAAGGAATTCAGTACTCATAGTAGTGAACATCTTCACATACATGTTGCTTGGAATATGTTCACGTCCTGTGCAGATTCAGAGCCAAAATTCCTCAAATTTCACAAGGTTTATAACTTGGGTTCTAGCTTTTATTCATTTTTGACATAAAGATGTTTCTGAAAATCTCTCTGGCATGCAAGCCTGATTTTATTCCTTGTGCATCTGTTTCATATAACTTTAAGAAATGACACTCCTTTTAAAAATGAAGCAACACAAAATCTCCTCTTGTTCTCTCATATTGCTGTATTTGGAAAATCCCAAAAATATGCTGACATTTCTCAAAGCAGTTATTCTGGAAAGCACAAGAAACTGATACAAGTATTAGTTTTGTGAAGACTCAGTCAAATATATTCCCCTGCCATTTGGGCTGTAAAAAAAAAATCCTCTTGTAAACCGAGTCAAACTATCTATCAGTATCGGGCAAGAACACCTCGAAAGCAGTTATAATGGTGTCTCTAATAATTGAATAAATCCCATTGCCCGTCCTAGAAGGACTTTACACACTCCCTCCACCAGATAGTGCTGTTTCTCCACAGAGCTATTGAGGATTCCACAGGCCAGGGAAAGGTCAGGGGCTGACTCGAGGTGACTGTACAGGGCTGCCTGGAGCTTGCTCGTCTCTCCCTGCCACCGCCACTCTCCGTCACACAGGGCAGGCGCATCCTGGGAAGGATTTGCGGGAGTAAACCCGTGTCTTGGTAGGCTGTTTTCTGCAGAAGACTGCGTGCTGGGGTTGCCACTGCTGCTGTTCCCATCTTTCGGGAGACTTTCCCTTACAGCTTTACTGGACACCCTAATGACGCAGTCGTCTATCGAGTGATGGGGTGGACTGAGGCAACAGCCATGAAAAATCAAAACACCGATGTGCAGCCGCTCCCATGGGTGAGCAGCGTCTGCTGGGAGCAGACCTGGCACCAAGCTATGGGCAGTTTGGTCTCAGAGGGCTGAGCAGAGGGACTTCTACCAGCAACAGTTACTTCTGAGGAGCAGATAGATCTCCTCAACCAGTCCTGAGTCTGCGTACCTTGTAGGCCGCCCATGTCCTTTTACAAGAAACACAGCTGGAAAGCATATCTACAGCATAATAACTACAGGGCATGGTTTACAACTCTGCTGTGGCCTTTGTAACAGAGTACAGAAATTAATCTAGAACCCTTCTTATTGCCTTTCTGAGGCAGAAATCCTCCATGTGCTCTATCTTCCTCCACTGACCCTCCTATCACAAATAGAAGGAAGAGCAATTTTTCAACTCTTAACCAAACCCTTCTGAATACACAGCAAGAGAATGGAAAATCAAGTCAAGCAAACAAATATTTAAAAAACTTTCAAGTGGAAAATGGTACTTACTTTTTTGCTGTCAGTCACTTAACAATTTTTGAGACCACTGGGCCTATTTTTCAGATGAACTTTGCAGGAGGTATTGTAATGTTGCCCAGTGTACCTGAATCACTAAATTTTAAGAATATTGTTCCGTTAACAACTGCTTAGTGTTAAAAGTTTGGTGTTGATATAAACATGCTTTCCCAAAGTATAATTAAAAAAAAAAAAAAAAAATGGTGCAAGATATGTGTATTTTCCTAAGTAGTGTAAGGCTGGAGCTGTTCGATCCTTAGTGAGCCTGTAAATCTTTATTAATGCAGGCAGTTCTAGAAAAAATGGTTTGTGAAACCAAACCTTAGCTTGCTCAGTGCATGGAAAAGTGCAGATGGCTCAAATCAGATATCAGGGTCTAGTGGGTTGTACAGGTAATTAGCAAAATATAGGAGTTTTTAATATTATTTTGTATACAGTGTTAATATTATCTGTATTTATTCAGACTTCCATAATATGCATGTCTGATCTCACAGAGATGCTAGGTCATTAAACTCACCATGGAGATGGTGTTTACTTAAATCTTACCTTGTGCATTCTACATAGTTGCAAGTCTCTTAAAAATAAACAGAAAAAATGAAACGGTGCATCAGTTCAGCTTTTATATTTCCCAATATCTAAGGAAATGGAGCATATTGTTTACATTAGTGTTATTGAGAAACACCACAAACACGTTTAGAGGAAAGATTTAATTACAGAGTTCTTTCTGACACACTAAATGCAAGACCATATAGCTTTATATATACTACTCTATGTGCTAAGTTGTGAAGGGGGGTGGCAGGAAAGGAGTAGGAGATTCTTGTATTTCTGGTGGTGCAGAAATAATGCGATAGATGTATCATAGCTGCTGTGAGCCCAGGAAAGGCTGAATTGCGAAGGAAGACATTTCCTATAATTGGCTCCATATCACAGCTTTGCATCAAATGATTCTGCTTGGGAATTGTCAAGATGATAATGAACACGGACATTTTATTGTACTTCTACTTTGACTAGTAGATTAAGTGGCAACAGGCACCAAAACGTCTTTCTTCCATTAACATGAATGCTCTCGTGACCCTTAGGCTTCATTAGTACTGTATCTCCTACTTAGAGACAACTCTGGAAGAACAGACACTGGAGCTAATTCATCAGCTCCAAGTGTAACACCTTCCTCCTGAGCCATTACCTGTAGAAATCCGTAATTGTCTGTTCTTTGCTCCCCAGTCATGGATATCAGGTCCAGATCAAGGACTGGGTGCTCATCTTTTATGTCCTTACTCGACTGGACCCAGGAAACCGAGTTTCTTCTTTTCATGTTGCCTGAACCTTTGCAGCACTCTGGGTGCCAGCACTGGCCCTCAGCGTCTCTTGTGGTATTATAGTGAATTCAAATCCCCTCATAGGGCACCGTCCATCCCTTTTCCAATGCCTTTCTCACAAAAGGCTGGTAAAAATCAGTAACTAAAATAAATAAGGCAACAATAATTTTCGCCAAAGGAAAACATCTAGATCCTGAGTGTGTTTCTCTTGAGGAGGAGAAGGCCAGGCTGCACTATGCTTCCTGGTATTTTAACAGTGTTTGGTACCGCGGTAGTGAAACTGACTGAAACCTTGCATGACGTGTAGACAACGTTCAGTAACACAGCAAGCACACCCTTTCACCCTTTCAGAGTATTCTTCTTTTCCCCCTTTCAGCACCCTCGCCGTGCCCAGCCAGGGCCAGCGGGCAGGCGGGGGGGCGCCCAGGGGCTGAGGTGGGGCACGTTGGGACCAGGTGATCCGCAGCGCGCCACGGGGCCGCCAGCGACCCCCCGCCCGGGCAGACCGCCGCTCAACGGGGTTCTCTGCCGCTCCGGGCCGCCGCCCCGCGCAGCGTCTCCCGGCCGAGGGAAGCGCGGCCGCGGGCCGGGCCGGGCCCCGGGAGGCCGCCTATCCTGGCGGCGGCCGGCACTTCCCGGCGCTCTCACACCGCGGGGAAACTCTTCCTCCGGGCCGGCCCCGCTGACGTAGCGGTGTCTGTGCCGCGGGGGCGGCGGGGAGGGGACGGCAGTGGGGGCGCCGGCTGGCGGCGCGGGCCGCCCGGGAGCGGCGGGGGGGTCCTGGCGGCGGTGCTGTCACGGGAGGAGGGCGCGGGGCGGGCAGCTCCGCGGTGCCCGGTGCGGGGGAAGTCGCTACCGCGGGGGTAGCACGTTAATAAAGCCAAGCGGGCTATTCACGGCCCGGAGTGTTTTTTCCACGCTTGTGTCCCCACTTTATCCTGTGAGGAGGAAAGAAGGAGGGCGGGCGGGGCAAGGCCTCCGCGGACAGCCGTCCGGCGGGTGAGGAGGGGCGGTGAGCGCGGCCCGCGGGGGTCCCGACCCCAAGGCCGGGCGGGCCGCACCGCGCTGCTCCCCCCACCGGCAAAACTTTCTGCACGCACACACACGCACGCAGGGACGGGGCTGCCGGCGCGCGCACACACACACACACACACACACACACACACGCACACACACGCACACACACACACACACACTGACGTCTTTTGCGCATTTCCTGCACTGGCGCGGGCGGCGGAGCGGCACCGGCAGGCGGGCTGGGGCTGCGGGCGGCGCGGAGGGAGGGAAGGAGGGAAGGAGGCGGCCGGCGGGAGGCGGGCGAGGGGCGGCCGGCGGGAGGGAGGGAGGCGGCGGCTCTGCCCATCGCCAGGGCGGCGGCCGCCCAGCCCGGAGCCCGCCGAGACCCGCGCGGCCCGCTCCGCTGCCGGCGCCCCCCAATGCGCGGGGGTCGCTGCGCTGGGTCCTCGGCCTTGGCGGCGGCGGCGGAGGAGGAGGAGGCGGCACAGGACGGGCGGCTCCGTGCTGCGGCGCGGATGGAAGGTCCCCGGCTGGATGTTTGCTGAGCGGAGGCTGTGCAGTAGGCAGGGCTGGTGGGTCGGCCGGTGTTTCTGATTTGTGTGTGTGTGTGTATTGTTGTGCGGCGCACGGGCAGGGCTGGCGTGTGCAGGAGCCTGGGGTCGCGGCTCTGCCTCCTCTGCAAAGACTGATCCAGGATTATGGTCTCGGTGAAGGGAGAAGGCTGTTGCTCACCCCAAGGATCTGTTATGCTCGGGTTTTGATTGCATTCGGGGGTTTCTGCAGCCGCGGACGCCTCCCCCTCCTCGGCGGCCCCCCTCCCTTGTTTTCCGTTAGAAGCAGGGGCGAGAAAATAAATGTATTCACTGGGTGTCGCAAGAGCAAAGGCTAAATAATCAAAGGTAACAGCAGCAGCAAGGCGAAGAGACCCGCACTGTATCCTGCTCGCCCATTCCCAGACCTGCCCTCCTATTTATTGGCGAGACCTTCCTCCCTCCCTCCTGGTGCGAGTGCGTTGTGTGAGCGTTTAATCTCGGGAAACGTGCAGCCATCCAGCCATGGTGGTTTTCAATGGCTTGCTGAAAATCAAGATCTGTGAGGCGGTGAATCTGAAACCCACAGCGTGGTCTCTGAGGCATGCGGTGGGTCCCAGGCCACAGACCTTTTTGCTGGACCCTTACATAGCCCTCAATGTGGACGACTCCAGGATCGGACAGACCTCAACCAAGCAAAAGACCAACAGTCCTGCTTGGAACGATGAATTTGTCACTGACGTTTGTAATGGCAGGAAGATAGAGATGGCTGTTTTCCATGATGCCCCCATTGGGTACGACGATTTTGTAGCTAACTGCACTATACAGTTTGAGGACTTGCTGCAGAACGGGAGCCGCCACTTCGAGGACTGGGTGAGTGTTCACGCTGTAGATACAGCCTGTACATATGCTTTTGAGTGCCATGGCCCTCGATGCAACATCTGTCTTGCAGAGCTGGGTTGCCAAGGGCATGTAATGGCTCTGAAGGCTTTTCGTTATTTCCACGCTTTGTTATATGGAGATAGTCATGGTTACTGTATATCTAATGCATGTGGTCTACAGGCAGGGGAGGAAAGAAAAATATACTGAATCTAAGTAAGAGATTTATAATTACCACTTGAGTTTCTGAAATTATCTTCCGTAAATACAAGTCTAGTTATCTTATTGTGTTTGAAAAACCCTAACCAAGTGCATCCAAATAGAACATTACTGCAAAGCCCAGATCCAGTACTTAGACTGAGTTCATAATTTCAGTATGAATGCTCTTGGTCAGCCTAGCAATTACAAGCCTTAAAAATCCAGACCTGACTCTGGTACGAGACACTTCAGGGTCTTCATGTCACTTGAAAGCTCACTGCATCAATGTTGATGCTCCTCCTTCCTTCCTTCCCCCAGATGATCTACACCTTTATGTGTAGAGCTAATGCGATGCTTCTTCAAATACCTGAAACTGATAAAAAGGGTCCTGATGGATTTTGGCCCCAACCAGACAAATTCTGTTGCCTGTATACAGAACGTGTCTGACAGCTACAGCGTCTTAAAGACCCATAGGGTAGCATGGCTCAGTGTGAGTACAAAAAAGCTGAAAAAGCCTTGGTCTGACATCCTCAGGTTCTGTGATTTAATATGGAAAAATCAAATAAACAAAAAGAACCACAGGAACTGCGAATATGCACATTTCATGTTTCTGCAGTTAAGCAGTTAAATGGTATACCCTTTAAATAGGGTGTATAATAAAACAGTAGTAGCCATCTTCTCATTTTAAATGTGCCCTGCTTGACCAGCCATCTGAAATGTGTATGCTCATCTTTTTGTGTATTTAGTTGTTATGATTGAGGATACTAGTCAGGGCAATATGTATTTTGCAAGCAAAGAACCCAGCACCTAAGTCAAAATAGTGAGAGTTAATTGCTCTGAGTTTCATGGATTCTTTGGGGCTTCTTTACTTAATGCAGTGGTATAAAGAGATGTCAGAATGATGGAAAGGCATGAAAGAATTAGGCTCCATTTATGCTGATTAGGAGCTGAATAACTTTAGTGTTGAAACTTTTATGTTTGCAACTTTAAAATATTTTTCACTTCTGTTACGTATGTTACATGGTGATAATTAGGAGCTAGATTATTCTGATGCTCTGTAAAAGCTACACATTAGTAAGCTTGGATGGTAAAACTGGGTGATAGGCAGAGGAAAAATAGCCAAATCAGGAAAAGACAAATGCAGCAGTATTGCAGATGTCTTTTACCTGGACTGAATGATAATCAAGTTGTGGCTCTCCTGAAAATAAGGAGTGGGCACATCTTTGAGACCAGTGGGGAGAGGACATCACAGATTTTTAGTGAATAATAATTTTGTATGTTCTTTTTGTGTGGGGTACATGTTTTGAGCATGTCGCCAAATCTGGAAGGACATTGCAGGTTTCAGACGTCCAGTTTGCATTTTGGTGGGGCTGGTGTGCTGGGGTGCATCCTGGCTCTGATTTTTAAGGTGAACTCGAACATCTGAACATGTTCCCTAGATAAATAGTGGAATTTAGCAGATTGAGACCCGTTGTAAACGTGATCTGAGAGGAACTACATAGCTGAATCAAATAAATGCTGTGTTTTATTGCACCAGGATTCATTGCTGTCCAGCATTCACTGGTGGGAGGAGACGAGGGAGTGACTACGCTTGTTGTCTGTGGATGTGACACAGTTGAGGACATGGCAGTGGATTATAACTGGTCAGCTCAATATAAAGCAGCTTCTGAAGGATCACTTACCTCATTTTTGTGCTGTAAATCCTCATAGCTTGGATTGTGTTTGTATGGTACATATAATAATACACAGTGTATCCCTGTATCACAGTTGGAATTGGTGAGGAGACAAGTATTTGTGGAACTGTGCTTTACGCTTTCCAGAATCTCTACATTTACTGAATGTTCCACTGTACTTGTATTAGCAAGTGTTTATTGGATTGTTAACAGATAGAGACCTTCAGAGAACTGGCTCCTTCAAAATCACAGGTTTTTTGTCTGATTTCACCAAGTTAAAATAAGGCCTGTGGCCGTGACATCTCTGCAGAGTCCATAGTGAAGTAAATAGATTTATTGGTATCTTCATCAGTGTCTGGAGTCTATATTAAAACCTGAAAAAGAGAAGCTGTCTGTGAAATGAATGGGTTTCACAGTACAAGGAAAATGCACGTGGCCTAAACCAATGTTGGGCTAAGATCTGCTGGTACGATACAGGCAATTTCTTCTGTTTAATAAGAGGACTAATTTCTTCATTTCACTCTTGGCATTAAAAGCAGATATTTTTGTGATATACTTTCCCAACTTTATAACAAGCAAATTAAAAGTAGCAATCACTCGTTCCTTCTTCCTGCCTGAAATATCAAGTAAATGCGGCCTAAGAAACACTCTTGGAGACCATGAAGTCTTTTTATGCCATTCTGAGGGTTTCCTTTAAGCAGTCCTGAAAGTTTGAACTGGGAACCACATACTTGTTCAGTGCACTGGGTGTAATTGAAATGCTGCCCCTCTTCATCTTCAGAATGATGCAACAGTTCTTGCAGGACTGGACTGTCACTATTTAAATAGGTTTGAGAAAATGCTCATGTGCTGAGAACAGCTCTTGTCAATGTATTAATAGCTTTAGTGCTTTAGATCGCATATAATACATTCTGTATGTTGGTCAGGAAATTTCAATATTTGTTTTATAATATCTGCACTGGGATCAAGGTTACGTTACTTACCATGTAATATATTTCTAGGTTCTTGTCAGAAGTCCAAAATGCAAAAAAGACTTGCAAAGAATTTTTTTTTCCATATAAAGAAACTGGTTTTAGCTAGCTTGCCTACTTTGATTGGTTTTTGCCATTGTGCAAATCCTTGTGTTTTTTCTGAGATGAATTTTTTAGGAAAACACTGGGTATTTTTCTCAATCTTAAGCCTGTGCTATATACTGATTCCATGGTTACAGTGGAAACACTAATGATAAACAAGTACAAAGCCTGAAATCATGATAGCATCTATTGTATTAAGACAAATCACATAAATATGCAAAACCCTGGTTCCTTTTATCTACAGGGTATTCAGCAGCTGCAAAAATGATTTTTGACCTTATGATGTTTTTAATCCCCGAAAATATGTATATTTAGTAAATCAAAGTTGTGGCCTAAAACTGGTGGTTCAGATTTTATTGGATGGAAGTTTTTTTTAAAAAAAGTTATTTTTAAAGATCAATATAAAGATATTTGTTTGGGTTTCTAAAAAGGTTTTGTGACAATTAAAAAGATGGCTGCTTTTCCAGTGGTGCATCAATACAGACATAGCACAGTAAAAGTGTCAGTTTTGCAGATTTTTTTTTTAGTCATGGATACACTGCAGTTTTAAGGAGAGCTGTGGATTTATGACATTACAGGCTTTTCTGTACATGCATAAAAACTATATAGAATGGCACGGAGTATTCAAGAGGATGTTGGTGAACTTATACTTTGAAAAATACGCAATATAGAGCAATAAACAAATTGCAAGTTCTGATTGAAAAACAAACAACATGAAAGCTGTGGCTATATTATTTGAGTTGGGTAATCCTGATAATAATAAAGTATGTCTTTATCTAGTTTCCTTACGTACGGCATATGTAGATGTGGCACTTGAGTTGATAATGCAGTTACATTTTAATCAGTAGAACTGAAATTGGGAAGGAAAATTCCATTTGTATTTAGCTTTGTGGTTATGCTCCTGTGAATTAGCACCATCAATGCTTGTGTTTGGATGATTGGTAGTATGGGTTCTGAGTTCAAGGCCACTTTCCAGAGCTGATGATAGATGAAATCAGTGTAACTGGACCTGTGCCAAAGGCTCCATCTGAGGGTCTTAGCCATCAGCCCAGCTGGACATGAGAAAACCTACTGAGTCGTCCTAAGAAATCCTTTTGTGAGCTAAGTAGCAGAACTCACTAAATCAGACAACATTTAGCAGGAAAAGCCTCTATTTCCACTAAAAATATTTTACAGCAATATTTAGGTTAATGAAAAGTTGAATTTTCTGCTGTCTTAAAAAAATCCCTAACATTGTCAGGAAAAAAATAAAACAAGGATTTGAGTGAGTTTTTTTTTTGCTAGTCTTAAATATCTTTCATACCATTTTTTTTCTCTTTGATGCTGCTTCTTAAGATCTAAATTTTAAACATGATACTTTTTTGAAAGCATCCTTTAATATTTCCATTTTATCAATGTGAAGTTAGTCATGCAATGGTGCCATATAGTATCTCAAAAACAAGTCGATAAGTTATGGGAAATGACGTGGAGAAGAGGTACACTGTTTTACATACTTGTTGA
Source organism: Nesoenas mayeri (assembly GCF_963082525.1). Lineage (NCBI taxonomy): Eukaryota > Metazoa > Chordata > Aves > Columbiformes > Columbidae > Nesoenas > Nesoenas mayeri. The sequence continues at coordinate 91,962,758 of NC_137544.1, read as the reverse complement.
ACTGTTGAGTTACGTGTTTTTACATCATGCTTACAGTCTAGTACTGAAGAAATTTTCCTATTTGAAAGACTAGGTTTTTAAGTTGCAGTGCATACAGTTAAGACACCTAGGTTAGCGGAGCCGTGAATGTCATGGTGCCCACCTCTCTCATAAGAGAAATAACGGTATCAAGTATGTAGTACATTAGAAAATCTGAAAGCTCTTTAGAGAAAGATCAATATTCCTTCTCTTTCTGGAATTGAGAAGTAGGTGCTCACAGACATCCAGAAAGGCAACAGCAGGGGAGGAGTTAAAACTCTCTTGATCCAGTGAGCTCTCTATGGATGTGGGAAGTTAAACGGTCTCCTTCCAACGCCTCTAATCTGAATTACCTGGAAAGACTGCTTAGGTGTTTATCAGAGTTGCTTTTTTTTTTTCTTTTTCTTTTTTCTGAAATGGGAACTCCTTTCACTCAGTGGGTGATCTGTTGTAGCTGGCAGACAGAGAGTGGAATTGTTACTGTTTTAGTGTTAACCTCTGCTTGTGCCACAAGCTGCTGTGCCAGTGCTGGTTGGCATTGGGTTAGCAGAGTGCGATTGTAATGTATTTTCATTTTTATTTTCATCTACCGGCTGAACTTATCTGTGCTGATGGTGTTGAAAGGCTTAAGATTTTGCTTGTGAAAGCTTTACATCTCATGTAAACTGCAGTTCCTGGGCTGCTGAAAACCATTGTTGTCAGAAAAGTAGTTGTTGAAATGAAAGGGAAATTGCTGTCCTGTTCGATACCTTTCTGCATGACAAGGCTGTCACTGAGCAAGGTCTGTCAGGTTTGGGGGGTGAGTGAGCTGCAGGGGATCAGCAGGATTTCACAGGGACTCAGCGTGAGGGTGGGCAGTTGTCGAGAGGAGGGGAGAGATTCTGGAGAGCACTTTGCAGAGAGAGGGGTGTTCCTTGCCTTCTCCCCCAGCCTGTCTCCCTCCTGTGCCTCCTCTTTTCCCTCTCTGCTGGGGATGTGGTACAGTCACCAACGCAGCTCACCCACTATCTTTTATCAATGCCTTTCTACAGCTGCATAAATCTACTCCTACTCCCTGCTAGAAATGTTCTCTCTGAACAGCTCCTGCTTACCTGCAGTGCTTCCCAGCCTCCTGAGAAGCAATGAGGGGGGGAGAAGCTGCCTCTGCAGCTGCTGCTGTGGGGAGAGGGAAAAGGCAAAGTGGGGACAAGAAGAGATGAGGCATGGAGGGCAACCTGGAGGAGGGTGACGGCTAGTTGCTGCTGCCCCACGTACTCCAGCTGCCCTTTTGGCGACAGCAGAAAGCTACACGTGTAGGAGACAGGGATGAGCTGGCATAGGCAAATTGACTCGTTGAAGGCCGTATGTTGCTCACTGACCTGTTTTATTTTTTTTTTCTTTTGCCTGCTTTGCTCAGTGTATAGCATTTGAAGTCTCACTTCAAATGTGAAAAAAGAAATTGCTCAGGGCGTGAAAAGTGTGTAGTAGAGCATGCAATCAGTTAGCACTAAATTACCATACATGTAGGTCAGGGAGTCAGTCCCACGACTGATCAGAATCTTGTCCTACTGTTACTGATACTAGTACTGATAAAAAGTTCCACATAATGAAAGTAATTCTACTGAACTCTGTAGAAAGTATTTGTTAGAAAAACTTACCAGTTACTGTCCAATTCATAGGTGTTAGTTCAAAGCTAGAATCTAACAAATTTCCAAATGGGGTGAAACAATTCCTACGTGTCCTTCTTGTGCCAGTTTTCAGACTGCGTACCATTATTCCAGCTCAGGTGGTTCCATAGACACTATGCAGAACTTCATGGTTGTGAGCAAACCGCCGATCTCACTGGGTTTGTTGGGTTCATTGGATTTCATGCAGACGTGTTTAAATTCTTTCTTCAACTAGGGCCTGTGTTCCAAGGGAAAACTGAGAATAAATAACATTTAACAACGTCCTTTACTTTCATTTTACTCTCACTGATTTATTATTCTTCTGAAAATCTTGCACATGGCAAGCCTGGTTTCTGCTCTCCTCAGCCATCAGAACTAAATCTCTGCCTTCCCTGTCCAGAATTCTTTAAATACTGCCGAAATGAGGATTTGATTTAAGTTGGAATTGAAGGACTTGGCATCTAAGTGCGATTAGTTTCTACTCCCTAACCAAACTTGTATGTAAATAAACTTTGGAGGGCTTTTCAGCTTTTGAAAGGGGGCTATGAATGCAATTTGTAAAAAATTAGAGGTGAGATCCTTTCTGCTCGGAGTTGTCTGATTTAATTTAGTTCTGCTTCACCTAGGCCCTTTACCTCACCCTAAAGGACATCTGCAGTTCCTGGTAAGGGAGGTTTTGGAAATGATGGGTTATGCAAGTAATGGGAAATCTGTGGTCAGAGAGGACTGAGAAGAGACTTTCCCTCCATCCACATGGAAAGGTAGGGCTGGAACTATCCAGATGTGGAATAAGATCAGAAGGCCGGAGACAGCTTGGAAAACTGCCAGGTTGGGGGCGGGTAGAAAGTGGAACCAAACAAACCCTTTTGTCTCTCTCAAGAAGCCAGACAGAGCAAGATCTGAAGAATGGGGGTATTTCAGATACCCTTTTGAGTTGTGCCAGTTGTAGCAGTTACAGGGGTTTGTACCATTTGGGGGTAAAGCAGTCATTACAGAAGGCTGACTAAAAGTTTTAACCTTGCATTTGTAAGTGACTGCTTTCCTATTTGGCAGGCAGTCTCTAAAAGATTTTAGAAGTGTATGCGGCAATATTAATACGAAACTGCAACCATAAAGCTAATAAATAATTCTAGAGATTGGGTAACTTTAATGGCAGTTATGTACTTTGCACTATATTTTAGTAAAGCAAAATGCAAATAAATATGATGTAAGAACATCTGCAGAATTATTATCTACTCTGATCATTATTCACAGCCAGTAGCTTAAATTGCTAGTAAAGTTGATTTCAGAGTGTCCTCTCACTTACATTCCTCTAAGAGTTAAAACATCTTAAATTATCATTGCTGTGATTTAACTGAAGTTGCAGAAGCCAAGATTTTGCCTATTTCTGAATAGCACAGCTAAAAAATGTAGTGATATTGGCATGTTCCCATTAAATCTAATGGGAGTTTAACATTTATTTTATTGGAAGCAGCATTAGAGAAATGTTACACATTTCTAAGCGTTTTTCCCCACTGAACTCTGTAGGGCGTGAATTTTTGAAGAACAGAAGTAAAGAAAGACTATTGCTTTTAGAATTAAAAAAGGCAAAGTTTGATTCCATTGGAGGCTTGCAGGCAGCCAATTCTGCCTTATATTGACTAACTTGAGCTGATTTAATTGTTCCAGACAATAGAATCATTTTGGTTGTTTCTGGTGTCCTGCTGGGCAATTTCATCACAGGCAGGAACAAAAAAAGTGTGAATAATGGCTAGATGTTACCAAATAAATTTAATGAATTTAATGTCTGCATTGTTTGAACAGTGAGCCCCCATTACATCTCTATATCTTAAATGATGAGTTGGCAAATTTAATACTTAGTGTTTCCAACTTAGTATCTTTCACTAATTTACAGAATAAATATGTGTCAAGCCTCTTGTCATGGCGGACGAGGGTTTCTTATGCATTTTAGAACTCTTCATTCTTTAGTACATTGGCCTTTAAAATGTACAAATGCCATTAAAAATACATGGCTTTGTCAGTGTTAATACTTCTAAGTATCTTTAGATAGTGACGTGGTAGCAATGAAGCAGATGTGGTGGTGGAGACATGGAGGGAAGACTGATACCTTCTCTGCATAGGCGATGAGGAAATAGTTGGAATTGCATTGCTTTGTTTCACAGATTAAAAGCTAGCAAGACAGTAGTGTTTTCTCCTTCCTTGTTTGCTTTCAGTTTCCTCTTGGTCATCTCTCTTCTTGCTGCCAATTCTCCATCTTTCTTCTTCTGATCTGACTTCAAGATGGTCAAGAAATGATAGGATGAACTTTTCAGGATTGCATAAGATTTTGATGTTGGCCGTGCTAGCAGGCTACGTGAATGAAATGTCCTGCTATAGATCTTTACACAGACCTATTGCAAGTGCAGTTTCCTTGCTGGGACCGTGTTTATTCATTGCATAAGACTTCGTGGTATCTGTCAACTTCCCTTTATTTCAAGGTGAGATTGACCCATGATCTTTGAAAACTGTCTGAGAATGTGTTGGAAGAGGAAAGGCTAAAGGTCACTCATGCTGTGTCTACTTTGTTCTCTTTCTTACGTTGTTCTGGTTTGATTTATTGAGGATTTTTTTTTTTTCCTCCGAGTTTCCTTGCCATTTCTTTCCTTGTAACCTCATAGTGCCTTGGCATCTCTTGAACATTTGACCTCATGGCCCACTTCTTTTCTTCTTAATCCACTGTTATCACCTCGTCTTCAAGTCCTGGCTGCCTGTTTTAACTTTTCCTTCATTTTTCTTGTTATTATTTCTCATATATCCATATTGCTGTTATTCTCACCACTCCACCTCCTTCCCTCTTCTTGTCACTTTGGTGGATCGTTGAGCTCCTGTGTCACTAGGACTCCAAAGCATCTTCAGGACCTGCATCTCTCTGGAGTTCGCCCAGCTGCTCTCATGCAAAGCAGGGAACAAACTGATCAGAACTGTGAGAACAGTTATCTTCAATCAGAAGAAGGGATGCACTGACTTTCCAGTTGGTTATACTACAGAAGTGGTTGCAGGAAGAAGCGTAATATGGTAGCTTTGAACTTCAAGCAAATTTCTCTGGTTTTGGCAGAGTCAGTGTGGTGTTGAAGGAGCATGATCTGTCCCTGAAAACTGGACTCTCCCCAGCAACGGAAACACTCTTGTTAAATTTTAGTTGATCATAACTATCGGGACTCCAAATCGCAGAAAAGACCTAGTATCGTTTGGTATATTTTTATATAAAGCAAAAACATGGTTTTGTATTCAAGAAATTACAGTCCAAGCACAAGTCAAAAAAAGCAGATTGAGGTAAAGAAATAATAGGAAAATACTTGCCAGTGTGAAAGGCTGTAGCGGTAGCTTAGCAGCATCCTATCAGTCCAGCTTTACTTGGTGTCCCTAACACAAGGTCTCAAGGGGAGAGGCAATAGTGGAAATTTTGTCGGAGATATTTGGAGGTCCTGATGCTTTGCATGATGTGCTGTTTCTCCTCAAGGAACTGACAGGTTTAGAGAGACAACTCTTATGATCTAGTTCATGGCTATTTCTGAGCTTTAAGAATGTTTGAGATCACTCGCTTTTGGAGAACTACAGGATTTTTCTGTATAGTTCCATGACAGCTGATATTAACTATATTATTATATTTGAGCTTTTTTCTTTACCAATAGCTGAGTTAAAGCACTACCGGTGCAATAATCAAATACAGGCATGATCTATAGGGTTAATAGTACATACTAATATCACTGGGCTGAGATTTTAAAGTTTTATTCCACTCTTTTACTCTTTGTGCCAGCGAGTTCTGGGATCCATGTCAGGGCTCTGAGATGTGAGAGGGAAAGAGGAAGGAAGAGTTTTATTAACCTTGCACAATGGTTTTGTAGAAATGTTACTCATTGCATCAGAAGCAAGTGACAGTACTTTTCACCTTGTAGCTCTTTCTGATGACCTTTATGTAATACTTTGTTTATTTATATAGATATTTAGTAATACTTATTACTTTAAAAAGCATATTGGTTTAGTGGTCATATTTAGGACATAGCTTTGCATATGCATTTTTATAAGGCCATGTGAAAGGTTTTGAAGTACTAAGTGAGCTAAACTGGTTTTTAACAATTCCATGGTGCATTAGCAGTCCAGACACCATGACCTAGACAAGTTCCTATCCTGTCCTTGCCAGTTCAGGCTCATTCTTTGTGTCTGCTTTGCCTACTTGTTGCAAGATGCCTTGGGTAGGTGCTACCATATTACCTTCTTGTAGATATAATTTAGTAGGAATATGGGGCCCTGATCTTTTTTTTGAAAGGCACTCACTGTATAATGGTAGTATGGTATAGAAAAATAGATCAGGTACAATTGACTTCTGTTTGTCATAGCCCAGTGCAGTGCAAAAAGCAAAATCTTCTCTGTGTTGGTTTTGTTGGTAAGTAGCTGTGTGAGTAAGCAAAACCAATATACCTTAAACAAACAAAAAAGAAGTCTGTAGTGAGTGCCATACATTGATGACTGGGGGCATAAGTTGTCTGCACACCAGTTCAGAGCCGATGTTCTTTTACTCATTTTAATGGGAATTTCTTTGAGTGGTGTTCCTTGTTGCTGAAACTGTTGAGTACGTGTGTCATTTAGTTGCATACATAGTAATTCCTCTTGTAGCTGAGTTAGGGAGACAGTTAGTTATGTCACCATCGACTGAATTCCTTGTGTGTTTGATATTGCACTTGATTCATTTTTCAGAATTGAGGCCTACTGTAATTTTTTCAGATATGTGGAAGTCATGTGAAGAATTTAGGCTCCTGAATCAGCAGTCTTTTAAAAGCGTTAACCCAGCTGTCTTTTCATCAGTGGTTATTTCAGTGTCTTATCTGTTTGTGAATGCTTTATGAATGCTCGTGAATGCGTTGGTCAGAACCAATCGTTCTGACCAACAAGCCTTCTCTTCAGTTTGTTACATACATGTTTTCTTGCAAGTGGTATTGTTCAGAGCATTTTTAAGAAACAAAACAAAAACCAGAAAACCCAAACCTTATATTTTTTTTTTCCTGACTGATACTTCATTAATAAAGCTATAGTAAATCATTGGATATTTGAACAAATAAAATGAAAATGTTATCTATCCTTGTTTGAATGTACTCTGGACATAAAACTGACAGGTTCTAACAGGTTCCAACTGTTTTTTTTAAAATATGTGCACTCTCCAGCCAAACACTGTTTTGCTGTATCAGTGTTATTAATACCATAAAGCTTTCAAAATCCTTAGTGTAATCCAAAGTTTACCATTCTTTAAATCAGATTTAAAATCAGATGTGGAGTGTGAGAATGTAATTGTGTATTTTATGCTGTTCCTGGAAGACCAAGGTAAAAAAAAAAAAGCATCTGACTGAGATGGAGACAGCTCTGATCAAACCTCTTCTCCCTACAGCAATCTCATATTGGACTGTATGGGCTTGTTCTGTTTGGGACTTGGTCATAATTGTGGTGGTGATCAAGAAGACAAATTACAGGCCAAATATTTTACAGAACTGCCCAAAAGTTTGCAGCTCTTCCAGCAGCTGTGAATCAACCCTGCGCCCTATTTGCAGACTAGCAAGTAAAATCTGCTTCTCAGCAGCGTTGTGCCAGTCTGCAGAACCCCTGTATATAAGCTTTATGCATGGGTAGTCAACTTTATGATGCAAATAATGTGAAGTCTCAGAGACATTTTATGCACCTATAACAATGTACTTGGTGCTAGTGATATCCTTGGTAAGACAGGAGTGAAGTCCTGAAACCTTCTCAGTGTGTGGATACATACATTCTGGCAGGGTGACAGTTTTGACTGTAGGAATTATTCCCTTCTCTTTGATAATGCTCACTATATGTCAGGTAGTGCAGAATCAGAAAATTCATAGTTTCTTCCTGGAGGAGCTCATGAGAAAACTTGTTACCTCACTTTTGGTTAATAAGGTCATAAACTGTAACGTAAGATCCATGAAGGTATTGTGCCTGCACATCAAGAGAGAAGTGACATGTAAAAGTCACAGGAAATACATAGCAAAATATAAATCTATAGTTTTCAGAAAAGAAGTACGCAAAAGAAATGTATGGTGTGTTACTGCAACTTTAATAAATGTGCGTGATGGCCCTTGGGGAAGCAGTACTTGTCTAATTGAGTAGTTAAGGGAGAGTGTTTTGATTTGCATGAGTCAGCAGAGGCAGAGGCTGAAACTTAAGTTGTGTGCCAAGCCAAGGAACATGTAATAAGACAGACAGCCACCAAAGTGAAGGTACTTTGTAATAGACCAGATTACGCAAATAAGGAAAATCATATTTGCAGCAGGCTTTATTTAAATAAAAGTTTCAAACTGTCATACCAGGTCACAACATAAAAATGGCGGTCATCAGTATTGCTTGATTTTCCCTAGTGTTTGTCATAACAGGTGAGGCTGGTGAATTAATTTTCACAGTGAACAAAGTCTTCCTGGTCCTGATTACTTTATGGTCTGAAGTTTAAGTGAGCCATGAGATAAAGTGTAATAACTTCATCATAATCTTGCATGCTGTGAACTGGTCAGACAAGTTTTTACATACTTAGTTGTCCTGCATCTACTTGTGATATAACATGATATCTCCTCTCCTGTGACTTTTGCCTTGATTTCCATTCGGGCAATTCCTTCAAGCAAATGAGGATGTCAGTAATGGGAAATAGTGGGATGTGCATTCAATAATAATTCAGGGATAAAATCTTCTTATAAAACAAACAACACAACCTTTTATATCTGTGGTTCCAGAAGAGGCCTTTGCCTGCTTTGTATTTACACGTAGTGATACATGGATCTTATCTGTCTCAGGTAGTAATGAAACTCACTAGCAAAATATCAGAGTCTGGAGGATCTTGAATGTAGTCATCTTCAAGGCACTCCTAGAGGAAGCGCAGTGGATGGAGAAACTGTATTCCTCCATGTCACCCAGAAGTATGTCACAACATTACTGTTTGAATCTCAGAGTTTTGCCATGGAGGTATCACTATCCTCATTTTTGTAGAGGGGAGACCAGGGCTGAAACCTAGATGACTGAAATAAGGTTTCTGTCTTTTAGGTGTCTTTCCTTCTCTCTTGTGGCTTCTTCCTCATCCGTCAATCACTCTTCTTACTCTCCTTTTCTAAAATAAGGATTCTTACCATCACGTTTCTATTTCCTACTTGTAGCATAGCTTTTGTACGCTATTGTGGTTTTGGTTTTAATTTATTTTTATTTTTTTTAATTCTGTTTTAATTCTCCAACTGTTTTATTGTGGGGATGCTTCCCTTCAATTGCAGCGAGCAAACAGAAATGCAGGGCCTCTGTCTTCCTGCATTCTTGACACTGGAGCTTTCTCTGTAGAGCTATGGATCTATAAAACCAGACTTCCAGACCATCAAAGCAGAGTCAGTAGTTTGAAGCTGCAGCACCAGTTTTACTGTTATATTGAAAAAAAAAACCAAACCCAAACCACTATCTAGAGATATCCTGCATGCATACTTGGAGTGCCCATGGTATTGAGCCTACCTGTATATTACAGAATCACAGAACATTAGAGATTGGAAGAGACCTTGAAAGATCATGTAGTCCAATCCCCCTGCTGGAGCAGGAACACCCAGATGAGGTTACACAGGGATGTGTCCAGGAGAGTTTTGAATGTCTCCAGAGAAGGAGACTCCACAACCCCCCGGGCACCCTGTTACAGTGTTCTATTACCCTTACTGAGGAGAAGTTTCTTCTCAGATTTAAGTGGAACCTCCTGTGTTCCAGTTTGAACCCATTGCCCCTTGTCCTATCATTGGTTGTCACTGAGAAGAGCCTGGCTCCATCCTCGTGACACTCACCCTTTACATATTTATAAACATTAATGAGGTCACCTCTCAGTCTCCTCCTCTTCAAGCTAAAGAGCCCCAGCTCCCTCAGCCTTTCCTCATAAGGGAGATGCTCCACTCCCTTAATTATCTTCGTTGCCCTGCGCTGGACTCTCTCCAGCAGTTCCCTGTCCTTCTGGAACCGAGGGGCCCAGAACTGGGCACAATATTGCAGGTGCGGTCTCACCAGGGCAGAGTAGAGAGGGAGGCTATAATATATGTTTTAATATACATCAGCTGTCAAAGGGGCTGAAGAGCTGGATGTGCAAATCCCTTTCAAATTTAGAACAAATTGTTTTGAGCACCTTTGAAAGATGTCATATTCATAATTCTGTATATAATTTATAATGCCATAACTGTAGTTGAGATGGTAGATGACAACAGCAGACAAAATGTAGAAGTCGAAGTATTTGCATTAAATCCAGAAGAAAGGGATTTCCATTTGGGTCACTCATTTGAAGAAACAGAACATTTATTTTTCCATTTTTAGGGCCTTGTCTTTGTTACTAGCAGTAGATGTGATAGGTTTTTATAGAAAGGCTTAGGATCCCACAGCTGGAGTTGTGTGAAGCAGGAGTATGTGCAGCTGGTGTGTGCTGTGGAACAGCTGTGCAATGCGGCAAAGCCTGATAGCCCAACACCTGAGCGTGTTTATAAAACGCATACAGTGAGATTATATTGGTATTGCCTGCCTCGCAAACTGCTAGCCTGTGGTTTGCAGAAGGCTGTCCCTGGTTTTGAAAAAGCCACAAGAGTCACTACACTAGATGTGCTAACGTGGCCTGAGGTTAACATGTCACACTTCAGGAGTGGTCTGGGGTGGGATGAACATGGTGCAGATTATAGATACTAAGGCTTTATGAATTGGAGGAAGAGACATTCTAGGGAAATTAAAAGAAGGTGTCAGTTTAGCTACTCGGAGTTGCTTTGCAAGATTATTTATTATTTATTGTATTTGGAGCTCAGATGAAGTGAGGGAACAACAGAACATGGCTATTGCTATCTTTTCACAGTAAAGAAGTGGCATTCTCTTGGGTCTTTTGATATTATGTATATTATTGAGCTTCCTGATCAGTATAAATTCAACAGCTGGACCTGTAAATGTAATAAAGCTTTTTACTTCCAGTTCTTTCATCCAAGGTATTGTGCAGACACTACAGGAAAAAATGTCAAAATGTGGATTGCTAAGGTCTGTCATACTAAAAGTAGTTGGTGACGGGAACATCAGTTTTGTGGTATAATGTGAAACTGAATGCAGTGCAGTGCAAAGGTGATGAACTTCTGGCCTCAGTTACTCAGAATTTTCATCTGTTCATGAGAATTGACTTTAAACTCACAACTTATGCATTTCTGTGTAGCCATCCAAAATTTAATACTGACTTTACAGTATACTGGTCAGTGATCTACCGCAAGAAACCATCACCCTTAGAATATAACCTAATGGATTTGCTTGATTTCAAATATATGTGGCTCATGAAATTCAATTACAATAGTGGCTTAAGGGAATATGTTAACAGGTTGATTTCTTATTGTAGGCTTATAATAGTGTGACATCTTTGACTGCAGAGAAGCTACAATTTTCATGCATTAGGCAAACATGAGAAGACATGGTGTACAGATATTACTCATTCTCTTAACGTTTTCCTGGTGTCACAGGTTTACTTTCTTGGGACAGTAACTCTGATGAAGGATGAGCTTTGTTAAGACAGAATGCTTTGAATGTACGCTAGAATTGCATGAATACTAGATGAATACAGATTTATTTATTAATATTGTTGGCGGGTCCACCGTACAATGTGAGACCATATCAGTCATCATTGCTTCAGTGTGAAGTTAACATTTGTGTCCTCCCTTCTTAAAATATGAATGTAGTATGTTAGATGTTCATCTCAAGGCTGACATGTTTTAACAGCAAAATAGAGAGTGCATGGGAGGGGTACCCAGCAGTCCTGAAAGTATCTCTGCTCACAAACCAGGTTCCCAGTAAGAGCTGGAATCGAAGGTGCTGGGTAGGTAATTCCTTTGTGCCTCAAAGTGCCATCTGCTTTGAAGCTCAGATCCCATGTCCCAGGACTTGCATCTTCAAACCCACAGGCTCAGTGCTGCTTTTCTTCAACCCTGCTATCCTAAGGGATACCGTTTCCCTCTTGTACCTTACTCTTCCAGTGATCATTGTCCTCACTGTTTTATTGGTAGCTGTTTGCATCTCCTCATTTGAGAAGTACCTTATTTTGGCTGCTGGCAGAATTTAAAAATTGTGGTGACAGGCGGCATTTATCAAAAATCCTGTGAAGGATCCTGGTTCAGAAACAGAGTACATAGCCACAGAAGACCATGCATCTGCTAACCTGATTTAAAAACAAAATAAAACAAACAAAACAAAACAAAACAACAAATCGAAAACCCCAAACAAAAAAGCAAACAAAAGTTTGGGCCCAGAATAACTGGAGTACACGAGGGTGAGAAGGGATGAAATAATTTATCTTCATTTATTTGGCTGTGTATGTCCAGCTCATTCTGGATTTTCTTTCCTGTTATGAGTCTAGGAAAGGAGATGCCATTCTCCACCACCTGCGTGTTCTTTTTTTACCCTGGGGAAAGAGAGACTGGTAGCAGCTTTAGTTACAGTTAACATATTTAATCATTAGAAACCTTCACTTGAAGACCTACTTTGCTACACCGTTTTTCCCAGCAGCTCCATCCTAATGTGAGATAGGCATGATGGATAAAACACATTAAGACTGTCAAGATGTTTTGTAGGAAGAGGTTGTGTTGACTGGAAGGGGAGATGTTGGGCAGCCTCCCTTTTAGGGTTGTCTGAATGATAACTGTGAAAGCAGATATAGAAGGAAAATACGTTACTGAGACAGAACAAAAGCAAGTTCACTCAAGTATTTCAAGGCCAAGGCGATTCAATTAAGTTATTACTGGCTGTTACTAGCATGCCTGAAAAAAGTAATGTTCTTTGCTTCAGCTGGGTGACCCTCTGAAAGGGGAGACATTCTTTCCTGCCTTTTGAAATCATCAAAGAATACGAGAGTAATAATTTCCAAAGTTATCTCTATGTCGGAAAGCATCGCTGTTCAGGATAAGCCAGGGTAAACAAAGGACAAAAAGGAAGTGACTTTTTAGAAGTATGGATTTGAACCTGTGAGGTGCTGAGTGTCTTCAGTGAAATGCTGAGCTTGCTTGATTTCCAGTAAGTTTGTGGCTCTTAGTTCCTGACAGGATCAAGTCCTAAGATTAGTTCTGCTCTCTGAAGTAAAATCAGGTTACTGCTGTCAGCTTTTTTTAACTGCCAATATTGCTTGCAGGGCACATCGTCAGTGCTCTGTATGTACACAGACATGTACAGCACTTGAGTAAAGATAGAAGCTGACCTGCAGGGACAGTATCACTTTCACATTTTCATTGTTTGTCTGTTGTACTAATAAGATCTCTGATATGAAAATGAGACATCAACAGAGTAAAGCAGGACTATCAAAAGCAAGAATGCTTCTTTAGTTTTGCTGTCATGTTTAGGAGCATTTGTACATGGTTTTTGCTTCTCTGGAGTAAAATAATGCCAAATTTGTGTAGTACTTTTTATCAGTAGGTTCCTAAGTGGATATCACTTCGACTGTATTGAATATTCAGTCAAGACCTTTGGGCAGAGGAGCATGCCATGGTGTAGTGCTTTGCTTTCAGATGAATTGGATGTTTTCATCTAGTTTTGTTGACTTCAGTGAAGCCATTCCTGGTGAATGAACCTTATTGAGATTCAGAGCTTGCAGAGGATGTTTGAATTAGACTCCTCCTCTCCTTCTAATACACACTTTACTGTCCTTATGAGATTAATTTGATACCAGTATTACGAGTGCAGTCATTGTTGGTGTTATTTGCACTAAGGGTGGGTATACGAGACTTCACTGTTATGCTGAAGGGGAAAGCTACCTGTTTCTTCACAGTAATTCCAAGAAGTTACACAAGGAAATCTATTTGCTCTAAGCATGAACTGAAAAATGTTCTTACAATAGTCAGAATGATTCAATCCTCTCATAATTTAGTAGTCCTGTTATTATAAGCAAGTGGTTAAATTTTTTGCATCTAGTTATTGCAGCATGTAGAAATAAAACTCTCTCTGAAACAGTGAATAGTGCAGAAGTTCTGAGTGACATGACAGAAATGACAGAAATGAAGCATGGTTCCTTTTTTTTTTTTGGCCGAAATATATCTATGCTAATGTTAAATGTAATAGAAGGCTTGGACTATCTTGAGTCAAAGGGATTTTGATTTTATCATACCTTTCCCAGGGTTTGTGTATTGCTGTTTTCTATGGCTTGAATAAAACTTGTACATTCATTGACCCTTCCAATATGTGGATTGTAAACAAATTGAAGGCCAAGGGGAGGAAAAATCAGACGGACTTTGAAAAGAAACAGTGCTTAATTCTACCAAAGCTGCTGCCTCAGGCTTCAGTGCTCAGAGTTTCATCAAACAGGTTCTTCTACCTCTGTTTCCTCATTCCTCCTGAAGAGAGTCAAGCTGACCATGCTCAATTAATTACAAGACTTCAGAGCCTTACTTGTACTCCAGAGAAACAGAAGGGTGCCTCCATTCCCATGAACCAGCAGCACTCGGGAGATATCTAAAGTACAGATCCTGAGCTATAGTCATTTGGAGCAACGGATTGTTTTCTAGGACAGCTTTTTTTCACTAGGTGCATGGTGACACCTTCTGGGAGGCCACAGAGATGCTAAACCAAATTTAGCAAGTGAGAAAGGAAGTTGCTTCTTTTGGGGAGGGGGGACAGTCTCCTGCCAAGCCTGGGGAACCTTGTTTCCCATCAGGCAATGGGGCAAATCATCCAGAAAATAATGCCAAGGACAAGCCTGGGAAATATGGCATATTCCTTAATATACAGTAATCTTGAGTGGACAATATTGCATAATCATATGACATCATTGTGTGGGAGAAGTCAGTATTTCGAAGTGAGCATGACAGTAGAAAGGGGAGCTGCATTTCTAACCTCCTTTGTGATATAAACATCCCATTACATCTTCTTGATCCTAGGTATTATTTGATATAGGACTTCCCTGAAAAACACTGATCAGGCTAACTTCCTCAGAAACTTTTGCAGACCATCCTTTGAATCTCTGGGTTCTCAGTGTGACAATAAATGTGCTTCAGACAGTGCCTACTCTGAGAAAAGGACCAGATAAAACTTTACTCTTCACTGTGCCAATAGGGTCTAAATTAGTTGAATATTAGTGTTTAATTTTGCAATGGAAGGTATGACTACCTCTCCTGCAACCAGGCCTGCAGTGATCAAGAGTTGGGAAAGAACCGTCCCCAGCTTGTTTACCAATAAAACAAATAAGTAACTGCGTGATATTTTTGGCTTGCGGACTGATGGCTTCAAAAAGGGAGTCCAGAAGCCTACAGAGCTTTAAAAATACCTTGTGCTGGTTTTGAATGTTAGGGCTAAACATTCCTGTTGTTTCCCCGAGTGTCAAGGAACAAGAAGAGCCACATTTTTCCCTTTCTTTTCCATAATATCTCGAGGATAAATGATGGGTGAAGAGGTAGACTCCCCACAACTCTTCCACCTCTTTTGTGCCCATGAAAATGATCAAATAGATAGTGATATCTCCATTTGGGTTGGGTCACTCTGTGGGCTGTGAAGCTCCTCTTTGTGAGACATCAGTTGGGGACCTCAAGGAAGTTCTCACGCAGGAGAAAGCCTCCTGCAAGGTAACATGGAGCACAAGGCCTAGTATGAATGAACTGTTGTTTGGAGAGTTTTTGAAATCTGTGTGCTTATCCAGACATCTGACTGGGAACTGAGCACTCCTCCTCTTAAATGAAGAGGGTAGAGCTTGGTCATTCCTCTTGTCTCACCTGTTGTTTTCTACTGGAGAGCGTGAATCAAAGCTGGTCACACCAGGTAGCATTGCCTGAGTGGGGAGTGAAGAGGACAACTGGGATCATAATCGCGACATTAAAAAGATAAGGAATGTCCAAAATACCTCAGTACCTAGAGAAGTGCATGTCCCTGATAAATAAGCTTTGATATTATTGTTAAAATGCTTATGAGAAGCTTGTCATTGCAGGCCTTTGTGGTCTTAACACATCCATCTGTGTGTTGTGTGGTCCTGTAACCTGTCTTGTCTTAAACAATAGGCTCACAAGACGTACTGCAAGGTTATTGGATTGTACCTAAATTATTCCATACTGGATGATGCATAAAATTTGCCTATATATTCAGAACTGTCTGCTCCTGTATACCTTTGACACCTTAGTACATTAACTACAAAATTGTGTAGGCTGTTCTGACACCTGCAGTCCTGATCAACCCCTCATCCTTAGAGGGTCGTGCATCTGAATATGGGTCAGGTACAGGCTGAGGGAGGTTAGGGGACTGTCCTTGTTGATCTGGTTATTCAGTACTTGCCCACGAGGAGGTTTCTTGCACCTTTGCTCAGTGTGTTTTCAGGGTGGGGGGGTGGTTTAGCAGATTTTTTTCGCCCTGCAGACCTGACACAAGCTTGGTGGTTCCTGGTTTCCATGTGAGGCTGCCAGAGGTGGAAGCACAGTATCAATAAAAACCCTGTTTTATTCCTAGCTGGTGTGTGTGAACATCGACTGCTTTGATTAACCAGTTCTGGCGCTTAAAGTGAGAGATTGTTTTTTCCATTCTTTGTAGTGTTTTTGGCAAGGGGTGGAGAAAATATAGTCACTGCTCCCTTTTCTCTCTGAGTTCATTTTGTTTTCTGCTCTTTGTGCTGCAGCACGAAATGAAATGGTTTGCAAATAAACTAAATATTAAAAATAAAAAGTAATTTATATTCCCTCCTCACAGAGCTTGTGTGAAGATAAATAGGAACAGATCATATTGGGAAAATATTTATTTCACCCCTACTCCTGAAAATAGAGCAATCCCTCCATTATTGAAATTTTCTGCAAGTAAACCACAAGCAGGCAGGCTGAGTGCAGCCAGCTACAGGGTGATAGCCTTGTTTTTGTTGTTCTTGGGCTTTGGGGGTTTTTAACTGCAGATTTTCTCATTATGAATTGAACCGCTAAAAACACATGAGGGTTATTTTGAAAATTCACAGCAGATTCAGCTCAGACCAGGAAGTGAGGTGTTGTCCTTTTAAAGCCTGATATACAGAAAAGGGTATTTCTGACGCATGACCTTCAGTGAACAGGAATTCCTCTACTCAAAATCTCATCCTTACCATGAACTTCACTGCCGCAATTCATCCTCTCACAGCTGTGTGAAAAGTGACATATCATGGAAAAAAAAACACAACAAAAAATCAACAACCAAACTTTGAGAAATTTTGATAATTTTTTCTTCAATAAATAACAAGGACTTCCAAAATATAGAGCGTGAGTTTTTACTGCAGTGTTTTGTGTGTAAATAAATGCAATATTAAGTTACAAGAGGGTTTTTTAGTAGCGATCATTAGCTGTTGACTAAATAACTGATCAAATTGTTAAAATCTGTTTATCTAAGCGTAAGCATCACAATAGAAACTACTGGGGATTAGTTTTTTTGAAAATCTGATTTGAATTTTGAGTGATGATTATTTGAAACTCCCCACTGAAAAATCTGGCTCTGCATGCACTTTTTTGTTTATGTTTGCTTTCACTTTTTTTTTTCTTTTTTTCATTTTCTGTTGCTTTCTTTCTCTCTCTGTGCCTTCAGCTTAAAGGCAGTCAAAGAACACCTAGTAACGGGCAGGTTTGAGAAGGAGGCAAAAATGTTGTTATGATCATAGCAAGTAATGTGCCGCACTTAGTCCGTGGTGGAGCAAATTAGCAGTAATAATTTTGTGCAGATACTGAGTATGGCTGCAGTTAAATGCATGCAAAACTACAGCCTATTTTTGCCAGAGATGCAGGCTCTGGAAGGCATTGAATTGAAGCCCCTTTGGAGCAGCAGAGGGAAGTATCTGGCAGGCATCTTTTTTAGGACTCTGCACTTCTACAGTTTGCTAGTTCCTGCTGTTTAACAGCCCAGATTTGCTAACCTCCGGGACATATGGCAAGGCCTACTTTTTTCTTCTGGTTCTGTGTGGAAGTGGGTGTTGGCTAGAGCTAGATAACGATGAAGAGGGGATACGTTGCTGAGATGGCTCAGGTTTTGCTTTTGCTTTTGTTTTGTTTGCTGGATTATTTTATTTAACCTGGGGCGGTTTATTTCTAGTGTTTAATTTTAAAAGCTTGCCAGTGACAAAGAGATCACTGAGCAACATTCCATCGCTTGAGCAAGAAAATTAATAAATAATATTTTGTAACGCAAATTCCTGCACAAGTATTGCAACTGCTAATTAAGTAGAGCCTGTATTGTTTTTATCTATAGGATGTGGTAAACATTAGAAATTTTTCCTTGAATTCTCAAAAACAAGTGAAAGCAGTAGATGCAAATAAATGTAAATGATAAACCCTACTGAAGTGAAACTAAATATCTTGTGGGACTTGCAGGTACATTAGGAGAAGGCAGTATGCCACACAGGCCTCATAATAGATGCTGACGCTTCCATGCAGGAGCAGTTTAGATCAATCAGTAGGCATCTTTGATCACAGGCCAGTTTTTACATTAAATCATAGACTGGGGATGAAGTAGAAATCAAAGGGCTTGTACGATCATATGCCTGGAGAGACAGTACTATGCCTTATGTGAGAGATACGTAAGCATAGTGTCAGACAGTAATCACTTTTAGATGTTCAAAAGAGTTTCTCACATTTAAGTTCAATGTTATGTGATTACAGTTAGTGGGCTTCTCACCGCTAGTTTTGCCAAAACTGTTCTTAAAAGTAATTAAAAATTAATCAGTGTTGTTAAGGAGCAGTGCTGAATCGTATTTTAAAATGCTGGAAAATGAAGTTTATGATGTCTCAATACCAACATTTATGAACAGATATAAGTCCCACTTTAAAAAGTCTACATAATATGACTTTGCATAAAATGTTCTAGCTTAATTATAGTAATGTGCCTTGAATTTTCCAGTGGGGTCATTTATTTTGAGTATATGTCTCGTCTCTTATTACTGTAACTACGAATAAGCCTGTTGTTGGGTATGTGTTGTCTAAACGTTGCACGTAACTTTCCTGGAATTTGTAAAGCTATTCTGTTTGACATTAGTTGGCATACCTTGTTTGCAACCCTTGTAATCCAAAAATAAAATATTTATGTGTCTCTAGTAGCAAAGTACAAAGTACCATATTAAGAACAACCATATACGGGTCTAGCCCTGTAAGATTCCCCCTAGCTCAGCAATTGGTTTCACATGTCTGTCTTAAAACCTGCTGGAACTACTCTGAAGTTATAACTTTGAAAGCAGAATCCTCTTCTGGCATGGCTGTATGAGACAGACAGAAACTCAAGTCTCTCAGTTTGGGGTGCCGTCGCAGTTGAGGTGCTGCTGTTGCAAGCAGACGTGGGCAGAGATGTTGGCCGCCGAAGTTTGGCTACTGGGAAGAGCAGCTGCCACTTCATCCCCAAAGTGAGTGGAGCTCTTGGAAGGAAGCAGGAGCTTTTAGAGAAATGCATACAAGGGAATGGCTTTCCTTTTCTCAGAAAGGGGACTGCCTTCTGGCCATCCACAGGGCTTGGGGGAATTGCCTGGCAGGCTGGAGGAGAAGGCGTTGGTCTGGCATCCAGAGATTTACTCACAACAGGAGCTGTGGAATCCTTCAGGTTTTTGGCACCAGGAGAGCTGTGTTGATTGATAGGCACCAAAGCTACAAAAGTGTACTTTTTCTGTGTTTTATTTGCTCTATTTGGATGTCCAATTAAATATTTGTTTTTATCCCTAGCTGAGGATTATATTTTTCATATATGCTTTTTTCTGTGTGAGAAGGATAGAAAGGAGGCATAGGGAAGGCTGGTGGGCTTTCAACCTGTCTAAAGCTTCGGAGGTATGTTGAAGAGTTCTGTCAAAAATACTGTGCCAGCCATATGATCTGCCAAATAGTCTTTGACTTTTTACTGCAGTGAGATTTGTTTACATATATCTTTCCCCATCATATCTCCCTTTTTCTCTAATTGAAGTAATTTCATTGTGGGATAACAGTAATAACACATCCTCTAAAAATTATGCCAACTTCGTGCCTCTGGGTTAGCAAAACCGTTGGGCAGAGGTAGCAGGGTCATCTAAAACATGTCTCAGTGCTGCTCATCCATAGCCAGAGGTTTAAAAGGAATAAAAAATAGCTGGATTTGAGTTACTAGTCATGCCCTGTGATTTTCATCTTACATTATGTTTTTTAGCATGGAAAGGTTAAATGTAGATACAAAAGGAGTAAGATGCGCACTGCTTTTGTTGTTTCTTTGTCATGGTGAATTCACCACCTGATACTCTTATCACGGCATAAAAATACATAAATCTCTTACTGAACATTGGCCTATACTGTGACATGGTACTTCACTTACAGACAGGTAGCCATTTATCTTTTGGATGTTTCTTTTTTTTAGTATCTTTACGTGGGAGTTAGTTGCCAGTTGGTGGAAAATAAGTAATCATATTAAACCCATATGAAACTGGGGTTAATAGAGTAACTCAAAACAAAGCTCGTTTAGGCTTTAAGGGTGCAACTAGAGTGCTGCCAGACAGACTCTTCCTCTGACTGCACCAAGGTTTGTGCCTTTATAAGGGTTTGCAGGAACTCTGTGTGGAAGTCTTGCTGTGGTAGGGGCTGCTGAATCCGCCCCATAGGAAACCAGTGAGAGGAAACACAGGGATGGCCGCAGTCAGGAATAGGCTCGCTGCAAATCACAAGTGGGAACAAATACGGTAAGGAAGCAGCCGGCATCTCTTGTGGTCGCCAGGAAGACACAATTAAATTTTCCGGCATTGGGGAATGACAGCGAACTTGAATCACGAAAAACCTTGGTCCCTTTGTGAATGTGGGGAGCAAAATGGTGGGGGAAGATAGGAACGCGAGAGGCCATTTCAGGACATACAGCCTGCAGAGTTGCTTGCAACTCTTGATGGTAATGAACATTTTAGTATTATGCTCCATCTTCCTGCTAGTTGTTAAATATGACCTATACAGCCTCCCCTCCCTCCATCTTGACTTATTGTCCCCGTGAGAGAACCTATTTGTGGGGATGTGTGATTTCTTAAAGATTAACCTTTTCCCATTTAGCTTTCCACATTTGCTTTTGGTGAAGATATATGAGTTTTAAGTATCATTAGCACTTTTTGTTCAAAGCACTCCTGGAACAACTCTTTGCAATGGCCACTTGGACGGTTTTATACCTTGCTTTTTCAAATATTTAAGACATTTGAAAAATAAGCGTTATAAATTTGTATCCATTGGTTGTTTGGTAAATAAGAACATGATTTTCATAAAAAAAAACCCTACAGGTAAAATTTGAGCAACATATTAGCAAATATGTTTATATTTTTCATTACAAAGATTACTGCGTCAGTGTTAACTTCAGATTTTCAAAATGTCTTGGCCATCTAGAAGAAGGGTACTGAACAACACACCGACTTTCTAAAAATTAAGATATTTAATTTGTAAATGAGCAAACCCCTATCTTCTGTATAGAAAATTTCAAAGCCAAATAGCACACCGTATAGAATTTTATGTATTTTGTGGCTTTGATTGATTCATATGTATGCTAACGCTCTGCTTCTTTCCACTACTTCATTTCTGCCAAAAACTGTTTTAGCATTTCAAACCTTCCAACAATATAAAACTGGAAGGAGGAGATTCTTTGGTTTGCAAGGCCCAAACAGCAAAGTACTTATGTATTTTATGCTTTTCTTAATACGTGTATATAGGTATTATTAATTCATGGTTGTTTGTGCTGAGAAATATTAACAGAATGGCTTTAACGCTATTCTGGAAGGATAATGTTTTTAATTTGTTCCTGTCTTAATTGCTTTTTATGTAGCCATCCTAAAATTGTGCCTAGAAAACCTTTTACCACACTGAACCATAGTATTACCAATGTAAGCACTGTTCTTCAAGCTTGACCAACATGGTGTAGGGGTTTTTCACGCTACATGGTGAATCTATATGCTACATGGGCCCAGTGGTCTATAAAATATGAAACGTACACAGTTTGTGTTATTTTAATTAAAATATATAGGCAGTATCTAACCAAATTGAATATTTATTTGCATTATTCTATTGTTCTCTTATATTTTATGTTTAGCTGGAGAAGAGATAGACACAAAGCTTTCCTGGTTCAGGTGCTTCAGCAATTGTGGTTAGACACTGGTGTGCAGAATACCTCTGTTGTCAGTAGCCTGCAGTGATGCAGGAATCCTTCTCAGTTTGTACTGACACACTTTGAGTCATGTATAAAATGCCACACGCGTGTCATCATGTATAGCTGGTCAAACACTTGTGGGTGTTGGTGCACGTGTCAAAGATGAATTTTGCCTGGATGATAGCTTGATAAATCATTAGCGTAGTTTCCATTGTCCATGGAACAGAGCTATAAATTCCTTGGCAGTCAGGGTTACCTGGAGACTAATATAAAGGTTGCTAGTATAAAGGTAGCTTGCTTTGTTATTTCAGATGTGCGGGTGTGCCAAAAAGCAAGGCTAATGGTCTAGCATTCCCAAGTTCAGGAGAAAGCCAGATCAGCAAACTGGAGACCTCTAGCCTATGCTATTTATTCCAGCGGGTCAGGACTTTGCTGTTAATCCAATTCTTATTTTGGAAATACCGATCTGTTGCAGTTTTTTCAGTACAGCGTAGCCGTTTTCACGTAATTTACACAGGAGAAATATTTATGAGGTCCTGGGTGGAATTACCGCTCCCAGCCAGCAGCTCGTGATGGGAGCGGCTCGATGGCACGCAGGAGAGCGCTTTCGAAGCCGTGTTCCTTTGCCGACTGTGGGTGTCTGTGTCGCATCTGAGAAGCCTTACCATGTTACTATTTGGGGGTAAATCTCTCTCCTTCTTCTCCGCTCCAAAGATAATTGGTTTCATTTCAATACATGGTAGAATAAGGTTGAAATTTTAATGGGATGGGGGAGGGAAGCCACTTTCTAACCAGCTTAGAGCAGTAGTTGGTACCCTGGGTATGCCCTAATGCTCTGTGAAAATACTTTGCCTGTCTTTAATTCTCACTGGTGGTGGTCTTCACACTGGTAGAGTGTGAGATTTAGAAATCACTTTATCTGTGGTGTCCTCAACAACTTTATCTGAGCACACAAGAAAACCTCTGCCGTGGCATATTGCCCGCTGGTTCATTCTCTACTCACTTTCTTTACATTTTGAATCTTACTTTTAGCTAACTTAAACCTCTCTGAAGCTGAGGGTGGACCTTGGCACTTTCCTTATGGTGGTAGTAAGGATTAAGCATCTTTATACAACCAGGAAACTAAAACAATAGCAGCCTCCATCCTGCTTCGGATTCTGGGGATTGCTGAGTGGATGGTGGAAAAGGTAATCTGAACTGTTAGGAAGCAGCCAGGTTGATTCCCAGCAGTAATGGGTTTCATCAGGGAGGGTCTTGGTTTGGAAAAATTGCGTGTTAGTTCAATAACTACTTTTAGTTTATAAAACAAAGTTTTATCGCAAATCCCCAAAAATGCAAGGCCGGTTGACTAAGTAAATTTCTAAAGGGAGGCTGGATTACTTCATTTACTTATGGGTAACAATAAGGTGTTTTCTAAAGAAAAAATGAGCAAACAAGCAATGATATGACCTTCAGTATGACAGAAGCTGCATGTCCCTTGCCCTTTGTAGCCTGCTATTTAAAAAAAATATATATTTATTGGTAATACTAACATTCTTAATAAATAAGAAATGATGTACGTGATTTGATACACTTTTTCCTGGCAGCCTATGGTTCCTAAATCACATTTCAGAATACTAATTAAATGGGGAAACTAGCAAATTGTTGCTAGTTATTTTAGTTAGCATTAGTCACACAGCTCTGCAAGAGCTTTTTGAGGGGATAGCATTGTTCTAGACATATAATTCGCATATTATTTCTGGTTTTTATTGTAGTTCCTGAGGCTCTAGTTTTGGTTAGGCTGTAAGCAAAAAAATGAGTCTTGTTTTAATAGGCATTTCACAGAAAGAAAATTGCTGCCTCAAATATTGAATGTTATTTTTTTTTTTTCTTGTAAGTGATTTTATTTGAAAGGGACCAGAGCGGAGGATTAATTTATAGTAGTTTACTGCTACCCAGATCTTTCATGTTCTTGATCACTTTTATCTGTTTCAAGCCTATATTGGCAAAGAAGAAGATCTGATCTATTGCATCACATCAGATGATCATGTGTTCTCAGCTTTTCCTATGATGTGAGATAAGTTGAACTTCTCTGAAACTGAGGCATGCAGAAGACCAAAGGTGGAGAACGAAAGCATGGAGGAGGGTGCAGTGACTATGAAAAATAAGGAAGATGGGTTGTTTCCCTTCAGAACAAAATCTCATCAACGTTTCAAAAATTATCTTCAGGTTCTGGAAGTCACTGATGCGATGCTTTTCTCTTACAAACTGGAATATCTAGTTGGCTCCTATCTGCAGTTTACTTATCCCTGGAGGCTGAAGGAAGGGAGGCACTACTTGAATTCCAAGATGTCTAGTATTGCTATTTTTACTGTAGTTTGTGTGTGTGCTATGTTACTATCTGGGGGTCAAAGATCCATTATCTTAGTGTTATTCAAACAGTAACAAATTATGATTCTTGCCTGATTGCACTGTCTGTGATGGACACAGCTGATGTCTAGGCCAGCAGGTTCAACGGAGTTTTGAGATGATTTTATTTTTTTGCACATAGGTCAGATGTCTTCATAGGAGGCAAAGGTCAGAGCCATCCATAAGACACCCAGATATTACTGCTATTGGCAAGTTTCTTGTCGGGTGCTGGAGGCAAAGCACGTGTTCTCCTGGATTATGTATTGATAGAAGCATTTGTACTATTTGATACTGCCTGTTCATTTACTGTAGCCAGTGAGACGGTAGAAAGATCATTGGTGATGTTCTGTGGCTGGTAAGTCTTCAAGGCTTACACAGACCCACACAACACAAGTTTGTATTAACATTTACACAGGTGCTTTAATTTAGTCTGTTGGAATTTAATCATTGCAAGTGTGCAGCCATGATGACTGTGCATAATCTTACACACTTTAACATATGTAGTCTTTGACTTTAGGCACTGGAAACTCTATGTGTGCTCTTGGAAGGACCCATTTCCAAGTCCTGCACAGTTTTACTGATTGATTATAAAATATGCATGTAAGAGGGAAGAGGATTCACTTCTTCAATGGATATAGCTGGAGCTGGGTCACTTTGTGCAGCAATCTAATGGTTCCTTGGGTAGATAAACCAAACTGAGAAAAGTCATAAGAAATTTCCAAGAGTCAGATATCTGAACCATTCTTTTTCTTATGGATATCATAACATATACATTTGTCCAGCAGTGGGCTGCAAAGATGATGGGGGGTCTGGAGCATCTTTCTTATGAGGAGAGACTGAGAGAGCTGGGTCTGTTCAGCCTGGAGAAGAGAAGGCTGAGAGGGGATCTTATTTATGCTTATAAATATCTCAAGGGTGGGTATATATGTGACTCTACCTAATCTTGAATTCAACCTAGAAGTAATTGTTTTATACATTAAAGAGTCTTTTAATTTTGCCGGAGTCCTATATTTGCATGTTAGAAGTAGATACTTTTAGAAAATGGTGACCTCTTTAGTAGTTTGTTGAATGCTTAGATAATTTTAAATCCTGAATAATCTTGAGGCAGCCAGTGTAGTGCCTCAACTTCTTGATACACTTCTTTTTTGGAAGCCAATTTCCATCTTTTAAGATAGTGATGTTCACACTAGAGCTTAGGTTAATTTCTTCTTCAATTTGCATCTTTTAGCGATGAAGGTTATCTCCAACACTGTTGCTGGCATGTGAAAGGATAACACCATCTGTTAACCTTGAGAACGAGACCTGTATTGCTTGATGTCCAGCCTGTGATTGTGATTTTTTTCCTGGTTTCATGTAAAATTCTAGATGATGACTCTGATATCCACACAATACTATGGATTTTGTTGTTAAGCAGCAGTGTGTGATGACAGTAATAAGCATAAATGCAGGATAATAGCTTTCAGAAGTTATACTGATTCAATAATTTAGTTTATTAGTGAGTAGTATGCCTAAGCATCCTCATTGTTCATGTATAGCAGATTATGAATTCAGTTGACTCAGACAATAATCTTGTCCATGGAAGGCAACCGCTAAGAATACAGCAACCAAATACCTTAGTATTCCTTTAAAGGGGAGTTATTTATTTGTTAGGAACAGTGCATAAATCATGTATTATTTCATGCGGTCCAGCATTCATTTTTTTTCTCCTGTCCTGGTTTGCTCTGTGCTCAGACCAAGCATACCGCTTGTATGCTGTCGCTGTTTCATTTGGTTTATATTCACCTCTTCTTCCCTCTTTCACAGTGTTCCAGCAAAACCTCTGTTGTTGCGTTCGAAACTCTCCTAAAATATATTTTCTTTCCTCGAGGTCTTTTGTGGAGCTAGCTGGTGAGGAACAGAACTGGTGAAAGTGTGTATGCTACAAGAGGTAGTCTATAGAACATGTGATGTGGGATGCATGCATACAGAACTATAGTAAATCTTCAGGCTGGTAAAGCTGAAAATGCAAGTCCTAAATTGCTGGTGAGGTAGGAATTGAAAAATGCTGTTGTTGTGTCCTGAACTATTTTGGCAGAAATTTCCTATAAAAATACAGCTTCACAGGCACCCCATTAATTTGAGTTTTACTTTTTTTCAAAAGAACAATATTGAATGAAATTCTGTTTTCAATGAAGTGAGTGGCAAAGTTTCAAGCAGTTCTTTTGATTAGTGGCAGCTTTGCCTGAACTTCAGTGAAACCAGAATTTCACTCTTCATTTTTACCGCTTTTTGTATTGAAAGATTCCACAATGATTCATTGTTACTAGATATGCTGAGACATTAGTGAGATGCAACATATTCATTTTTTTTGTGCTGAAGGTAAAACCTAGTAGCTCACACCAATATATAGAATAATTTAAAAAACGCTCTTCATTTCCTGTCTTGAAACTGATGAGAGATTCTTTAAGCAGAGTTCTTCAACTATTTTCCCTTTATATCAAAGAATATCATCCAAGTCCTGCCAACACAAACAAATGAGAACTTTCATTATTATGAATGTCAGACTTCTGAAAAGTAACATCTGCAGTAGCATAGTAGTCAATGAGTTTGGTGTGCCATTTCCACTGACTTGTTAGGAATGTCAGGATTTCATAAGAGAAGGTACAACAGATGAAATAATGAATCCTGAAGCTGGATGCAAAAGTGCTCTGTACTCTGTTAAAAGTTGCTTCTGCTGCACAGAACAGAAGCAAGAAAGTTTTGGGGGTTGTACTTTTGGTGGGGTGTCCCTGGATTGCCATTATCAGTATGAACTGGTGGTTCTTCAGGAAGCAAACACAGGAGCTACGTGACAGCTGAAAGTTGTGACTTTAGCAGGCTTTGTGTTACTCTTCCAGTTCTGTCAACTTATTCTACTCTGTTCCCATGAGTTCAGATTTGGCTGGGGTGGCTTAGCGCTCTCACTGCCATTTCTCATACCAGTTTTTCTTATTAAAAATGTAGCTGGGTCTAGATGTTCTTAACTTATATTTAGGAATGCTTCACAGCTGTGAGTTTTGCCTGCACAACTATGGCTGAAAATGGTCTAAGTTGCAGAAATGCAGAGGGAACTGTGCACTCAGCATCACTGAGCTAATAAATAAGATCATAGGCTCTTTCTTTCGAGCAGGTAGCTTGTTTTTTCCATCCCAGATCTCCTTCTCAAAGAAGAGCCATGTCAATGATTCACCAAATAAATCCTTGTGAATAAATTAAATTGATTGATTATTTTCCACACTGGGTTACATTGAGTAGAACAAACCTGTGGAAATATTCCTACTGGCTTCAGTGGGGATACAGGATGCACCCTTCAATAAATTAACCTTCACAGTCAAAATTAATAACAAGTTTTGCTTGACTTACTTGAAAAAAATCTGTACTGCATACCTTAAGAGAAGGGCGTCAGCTGCAGGGAGGAGGAGTTAGAGTAGGAGTCCACAACTCGGTGCCAAAGAATAGTG
The DNA here is from genome assembly GCF_963082525.1 of Nesoenas mayeri. Classification (NCBI taxonomy): domain Eukaryota; kingdom Metazoa; phylum Chordata; class Aves; order Columbiformes; family Columbidae; genus Nesoenas; species Nesoenas mayeri. The sequence continues at coordinate 91,935,142 of NC_137544.1, read as the reverse complement.
AAATGTTTACACTGAGCTGCTTGCAGTGGAGACCTTGGGTTTATACCAACACAGCAGATTGCAGTCGGTTCCACTTGTAACCTCACTGAAATAGTCCTGCAAATTCAAACTTGTCATGGATTTGTTTCCCTGACATTCTGTGCACGTAGAGCTCTGTGTTAACTGGCCGTGGGAGGTTAAAACCACCCATGGTCTCATGGTGTGGTCAGCACAAAGTGAGACTGAAGGTGTCCTGGTTCTCTGTTGATGGCGAGAAGAGAGCAAGGCAACTGCATTTCATTCCCTTGTAATCCTGTAGCAACTGCACAGTTGTTGCAGAAGGTACACAATTTGTACCTTTTTTACTATTGCAAGTTTGAGTATTGCAGCTCCCTTGTCTAAAATTATACTTACCCAAATAACAACTGCACATTTAAAAACTCTTTTAAACTAACATATCAAGCAAGATAATGTGTACAAATGCCTACTCAAAATTCTGTTCTGAATCTGTGAGGTAGGTGGCAAAGGAGGTATCTCAGTATACTAATGTTTACATTTATTTTCTGGCACTTTGAGACACTTCCGGTGTTCTCTGGAAAACTTTGGATAGATAAGAAAATAAATTCCTAGAACTATGCAGTGTTTTAGCATTTCTTTGGTTTCTTCTTTTTAATATCTTTTTCGAATAAAATGATACAGCAAGCCTGTATTTACATAAACAAAAACATTACTAAATATTGTTCATCTGAATGGAATTTTTTGATTCCCTGGGAGTCCAGATACATAATTCATGTAATTTGGCTTAATAAAGCATAAGTTATCCAACAGTCACTATCCAAAAAGAAACTCCAGTGTGGAGCCTATTTATTCTACAATACAGATCCTGGAAGCACTTATCTGGGTTTATCTCAGTGTAACAGATACAATCTGTAACTTGATTAAATTATTCATTTTCTTTGAAGCTTTTCAAGCACTTCTGTCCAGAGTATATACATGCAGCATGGTGTGTCAACATGTTTGTTGCCACTGGCCTGTAGTATAAGAGAAAATATTGGTTGCACAGAATCACAGAACATTAGGGACTGGAAGGGATCTCAAAAGATCATCCAGTCCAATCCCCCTGCCGGAGCAGGAACACCCAGATGAGGTTACACAGGAATGTGTCCAGGTGAGTTTTGAATGTCTCCAGAGCAGGAGACTCCACAACCCCCCTGGGCAGCCTGTTCCAGTGTCTGTCACCTTCACTGAGAAGAAGTTTCTTCTCAAATTTAAGTGGAACCTCTTGTGTTCCAGTTTGAAGCCATTTCCCCTTGTCCTATCATTGGTTGTCACCGAGAAGAGCCTGGCTCCGTCCTCGTGACACTCACCCTTTACATATTTATAGACATTAATGAGGTCACCCCTCAGTCTCCTCTTCTCCAAGCAAAAGAGACCCAGCTCCCTCAGCCTTTCCTCATAAGGGAGATGCTCCACTCCCTTCATCATCTTTGTTGCCCTGCGCTGGACTCTCTCCAGCAGTTCCCTGTCCTTCTGGAACCGAGGGGCCCAGAACTGGACACAATATTCCGGAAGTGGTCTCACCAGGGCAGAGTAGAGGGGAAGGAGAACCTCTCTCAACCTACCAACCACCCCACTTCTAACAAACCCCAGGTACCATTGGCTTCCTGGCCACAAGGGCACAGTGCTGGCTCATGGTCATCCTGCTGTCCACCAGGACCCCCAGGTCCCTTTCCCCTACATTGCTCTCTAATAGGTCATTCCCCAACTTATACTGGAACCTGGGGTTGTTGCTTCCCAGATGCGAGATTCTACACTTGCCCTTGTTATATTTCATTAAACTATTCCCCATGCAACTCTCCAGCCTGTCCATGTCTCTGGATGGCAGCACAGCCTGCTGGCGTGTCAGCCACTCCTCCCAGCTTGGTGTCATCAGCAAACTTGCTGATAGTACACTCTATTCCCTCATCCAAGTCATTGATGAATATATTGAATAATACTGGCCCCAGTACCGACCCTTGAGGGACTCCACTAGATACAGGCCTCCACCTAGACTCTGCCCTCTTGACGCACATCTTTATTAACATCTTTATTTTCTGATGCCAGTATAGGTTGTAATACTAGTTCATTTGGAGTCTATCTGTATTTGTGTTGCTTGCTGACTTACGATGACTTGTTGCATTAAGATATGAGAACAATATATGTAATATTGTGAAAATGTGTGGGATTCAATTACTGTCTTGTTGCAATAGCATCTGACTGTAACAGTACATTAACACAATGGGGAAAAGGTACTTAGAGCAGAAATTACATTATTGTTGGTGTGTTATATTGTCACATTTGTGCTTATTATGCAATTGTTATATTGTACATATTTGTGTACAAAATCAAATGTTTTAAGTCCAGTAACAAGTTCTCATTGGCTTCAGTGGTGCAGATTCAGTGCAGTGGTGCAGAATTGAAAAACTGGTATAGACTGGAACGTAATAAGAGGAAATATCATGTGACCAGTGGTAATAAAATGACTCTCTCATGTCAAATTTTTTTACTGTGAAATTATTTCACTAAAAGCTTAGATTTTTTATAGAAGACTCATAGAAATATAAGATTCCTTTTGGAAGGCTATACAACAACATGTAGGATGGTTCTTTGCCATATAAAAGTAGCTGCTGTTGTAGTTTACGATGTTCTCAGTGACAGTTCAATGAATACTACATGTGCCGTCTTTTCAAGCATTTTTAATGACAGCTATGAGAGACAACTGTACAACTCAAAAAGCATATTTCTGAGAGAACTTTAGTGTGGGAACCCAAGCTCAGTAGTACATTTTAAATAAATTGATTATGGTTATAACTTTCTAGAAGAGTAATTCATGCTTTAAGGAATTTGATGTGGGCTCAATATATCGTAGACCATTAAAGAAAGAGCTTTCAACCTCTTGGCACATTTGATACCATTTAGCTAGACAATGAGCTCTTTTTAGGATATTTTCCATCTCACATGCATCTCTGTGTGTGAAACCCGTGAAACCCCAAACTGTGTCTTCCAGCTGGAAGAAAAACATCCAAAGCTCTTGGGCTGAGCAGCAAAAGTGCTTTGTTGATTAAAGAAAGCACAGATTAAAGACAATTTCAAACTAGAACAATTATTATTCTGTCTTCTTTATAACATAAGACCCAAACTTTTCTGTATAGTTATGTGTTTTAATATACATAACCATGAAAATTTTAGAAAAAGGGTTTTTTTTCTTGAAATAAGAATTCAGCATCTTGGTATTTTAGATCAGAGCATTGTTTTAACACGTTATTTAAATATTTAATGCAGAAAACTTTAATAAATTATTTTAAATAAAATACAGCTTCAGCGAAAACAATGTGAATATGGTCCATATTCCTAAATGAGAGTATGATGCTGTGAGTCTGTGCCTTTGATGACTATGCTGCCTGTTTGAAACTTTTTACAGGATTACTCTACTGAAAAACTTAACTGTCTTGAAGGAGTTGCCTTTGGCTTCCAGTTCTTAAGGCATTCGCTAATGAAGTTTCTTCAAATGAAGAAAGCTAAATGACTGTAGTCCTGAACTGTAGTTTTTGAATTTCAAGTATCTGTAAAATGAAGTTCTTCCTCCTCCTGGTGACTAGAGTACATAATTAATTAGCTAAAATAGCTTTAAGCATTAGAATACAGTAAGAAGCTCTTTATCTATAATTAATCATGTAAGATGGTATTAAACATCATTGGAAGAAATTAAAGGCCTTGAATAGAACTTCTTCTCAAGTTATGCTGGAACAAACATAGAAATGTTTGCAAAGTTTAGATCGTCATCATTGTCATCTGAAAAGTTTCACAGGAGAGCCAAATTTGTATAACTTGAATACATATCAGATTTGGAGCGCACAAGAAGTGGCAAATATGCAAACAAAATCCTGACTGAAGTTTTCTACAGTAAAAAGAGCAGGACTTCAGCCTGTCTTTTGGCCCAAGAAATATATTATTGCAAAGCCAGAGTAATGTGTTCAAGCTCTTTCTGAATCAGTACCAAAGGCCAGTGCCAGTCAAACCAATTCTTGATACTTGGTCACTGGAATCTATGTGTGGTGCTGATGTGGGGTTAATCACAACACTTACTAGTTGCTGCATTCACCATGCCTTGAGTAATGATAGTCCTGAGGCCACCTTGGTTATCAAAGAAAGAGTATAATGCCAGCACATGGAAGTTTTATAGTAGTTTTATAATAGTCATGAGTAAAATTAATACTGGAAGTTAGAAAGAAGCTCCCAGACATGTAGGGCAAGAAGTTAAAGAACAGTGTTCTTGGCGTGATGGTAGTGGCAAAATGGAAAGGTTGTTTTGGGGATGGAGCATGATGATTTTGTCCATGACAAGACAGGAAAATTCCAGGAGACAGAAAATTGAGTTTATAATATCCTTGGCTATGTGTTGTATTGGTATCTCTGTGTAATTGAAAGAGGGTGTACTGTTTTTTGTTTCTGCCTTTGCCTAATTAGAAGAATCTCACATTGTTGGGCTTTTGGTGCTTACCTCTGAAAGCTGGCAAAAAACATTTTCCCTTTGAAACATATGTTTGCTTCTGATTTTTTTTTCTGCTTGGGATTTGACCAATGTCACAGTTAGAAACACAATGTACCCAGACTACAGTTGCACTGTTTAAGTCATTCAGACTGTTCAGGTATACTGTATGTATGTATGTATGTATGTATGTAGGTTTATACTAGCTGTTAAAGTGATTGATGTTTCTGGGGCTGGGGAGTGGTTTTAGCCATGATTGTGCGGGCAGGGTTATGATCTAGGATAGGCCCATCCAGGATGGGAGGGGGGTTTGGTTTGGTTTTTAGTCTGTCTAGGCTGTCACAGATTCTTGGGCTGTCTCTGATTCCCTCCATCTCTCTGCTCTCTATCTTTGGTGCTTTAGAAGTGTTGGTTTTGCAAAATTTCAATCTCTTTTTCTTTTTTATCACCTTTCTGAAAATACTTTATCCTCAAATTTCTATTAAATGAAACAAGAGCGTTTCAAACAAGTAGGCAAAGGACTACCATGTGTTTTTTCCGAAGAGGATCAATGTGATCCCAATTTGAAGGTATACCGTCTCATCTCCGCTGTTACCTGGGTGTCAGTGTATATCTGCTCAGTTCTTCAATTCACCTAGACTGCAGAGTGAACTGCTGCAATTGTGTCCTTCACTAGAAGGCAACCCAAAGTCCTTTCTTTTGCATTTTCATCTTATTTTTGTAGAATTGTGGCATGGTTTTCACAGTTGGTCCACATCTGCAGTTCCCACGGATGGACATTATTCAAGTTATGCATATTGTGGTGTAGGCCTTAGAAGGACCCACTGCTTCCCCCAGGCATGATTAACCAGCCAGGCAGCAACCTGTGCTGTGAGATGATGGTCCCAGAGGTGGTGGGTCCTAGAAGGGCTCTTCTCGAGGAGGGGTTTGAGTAGGTGGTGCTGAGGCGACAGATGTAGCTGCAAGGTGTGGTAGTGGAGAGATAATGGTGAGGTATAGCCTCGCCTGGTTGATCTGCTCACCAGGATATATCTAGGCCAAGACTTTGGAGAGGATGGACTGTGGGAAGGGAGAACCAGACTTGCATTGGTGGGCAGAAGGGCTCTTCTGCCAAACCTGGCTGTGGTAGGTGACAAAGTGTTTCCCTTTGACACACAGAAATGATCCAAACCTGATGGAAATATGGCATATCGTTTCTGTTTACAGCAATTTAAATGTTAAATGCTAAAATAATTAATTGATGTAATAGTTGATGATAAGTGGTATTTTGAATTATAGATGCACAGGTACTTACAACAGGACTTCTGTTTTTTTTAAAAAATGAAAAATATGTTGTTATGAACATTTAGTCACAAGTGTTTTTTTCTGGGCTTTGTTTTTGATTTCACGCACATATTGCCTGAAATTCAGTTGGTGCATTAGTCAGTCCTTCGTGTGTGTAGAGATATGAGTGGATATGAAGTTTGGTTCAAAACCGTGTGAGACTGCAGCCAAAAAATTGTGTTTCATCTGCAGAATGCCATTTAAACTGAGTGATTTCACAGGATGCCACACAGATGCTGTTGTTATGTGTATCTGACAAGACCTATGAATTTCATGGAGAAGAGACATATTTTTCTTCTGCTCTCTGTTAAACTTCCTACATGAAGCATGTCCCTAATATTTAACAGATTTTACTACTTTTTTCCCAGTGTGGTACAGAATTTAGACTTTGCTGTGCCATGGTCTTTGCTTCCAATCAGAACTCTTCTAAGCTTCCTTAGCCAGTCTGTACTGTGAACCACCACGTGCATTCACATTTAGTATTCCTCATGTCCGGGATTCCAGACTGCTGCTACCTCTAGCTTGGATCAGCTACCATTATGTGGGGACAATGCTCTTCTTTCCATTTCACTTTGCTTAGAATATCCCATATTTAGAATTTGAAAATCTGTCTTGAAAAACAATCCCTTATAAGTGTGTGTGTTTTTTTCCCCATGTGCCATGTTTGTTAACAGATTATAAGGAGTAATATCAGATGTAAAGGTCCTATGGAATGCACTTCTTTTGATAACCTGTTCCTTGGTGTATGTTCGGAGCTCTGTCAGCTGTCTGTTTCTGTAACTAGTGAACTGCTCATCTCTGCCTTCATGACTTGTCTCTCTCTCCCTTGTGCCCACTTGCAGAGTGAAGAGGACAGTGACTGGTATTTTGTATAGTCTTTTGATTATAGCTGCAGCAACACAGTCTTAATTGGCAGCCAGAAACCCCTTGAAGTTCATCTTTCTGACACCTTTCACTGATTTTTGAAGGTTTTTGTGTCTTTTAAAGAAATGCAGTTGAACTGCTCTAACGGCAGTGCTTCCACATAAATGAGAAGAAGAAAGGGCCTGTCTGCAATATGTATGGCCTCCACAGCATTGCTGTGAAAATCATCTAGAACTTCTTGGCATCTGTGTCCTGGAGACGAGGTTCAGCTGACTTCTAAGTAGGCAACATGCCATCTGAACAGATGGGTATTAATGTAAGCGTTGGATATAGATGTTAGGGACATGATTCCCAGTTCCAAATGTTACAAAATGTTGTCTGTCCTGAACTCCTACCTCTGGGTGTAAAGGATTTGTTGTAAATCCAGCTCAGTGAAGAGTTAGCTTTACAATATTAGAAATCTAAGTCTTGGATCAACTGTGTCATTTGCAATATTAGATATGGATGTGAAGTTGCTCAGAGGAGCTTGTTTGTATTTTTGGAGGAGTTCCCATGAGCAACAGATGAAAAAAAGCATCTGTGGTGTTTACCATTTTCATATGAATAAGTTACATTGTGAAGCCACTGTGGAAGAAAAGAATGATTTGATTTTTTCCTGCACCCACAAGTAGGGATGGCAATCATTGGGAATCTGATGAAGTTCATTCAGCTCAACAGACTTGTCTATTCCCTTGTGTAACCTGATGGTTATTTAGGGTGAAAGGTTGTTTTCTCTGTTTGCTGGTTTTGTCCCGTGTATTTCTTATATGCCTGTATTTCTAGTCCTCACTGACAACAAGGTGTTTTTTTGCCTTTTGTGGTCTAAGCAGTCTCTTTATTCTTCCAAGGCTTCTTCAAGGTCCTACCAAACTGAATTTCATCTCTCTTGCCAAAGTTTTTATAAGCTCCACTGTCTTCTGAAAGTTTTTTCAGGAGATACCTGTATCTTCTACTCTGCATCGTAACATAAGGTATAGCAAGACTGAGTGATCTGATTAGAGTTGCCCAGTGATTAGCATTGATCTGAATTGTGAAATGAAAAAGCATCCATGGGAAAACAAATGGTGGCATCACCGGTCTCACACTGTGACTCAGGGAAAAGCGTGGAGATGTGAAGTGGCTGTGGCACGTTTACAGTCACGTGGAGAGAGGCTGTGTTGGTCATCAGATGCGAGGCCTGTCTCCCAGTGTTCTCTGCTGTGTGGAGGATATGACCTAAATCCTATTCGTTTTCTCTTTTTGTAACACAAAGGGATTAGATTATGTATTTATACTGGAAGTCAGCTCCTTTTCCACATGATCAGATTATTTATCTTTTACATCCTGCCAAAAGTGAACAGAATGCCATTTGTTTGTTTATTTAGCATTTCTAAACTATCTTTTAAAACCATTTCTTTTGGGAAGAAACATCCCCCAAATTGTTAGTTTTCTTACAGCATGTCTAGTCCAGATAATTTCAACAAAAAGTTGGTGTTAGCGGGATCATCCACTGAGGTCTTGGCTCTCATTCAGTCTGTACAGATGTTCTTTAGACTCTTATCCTGTCTAGATAATAAGAAGCATGCCTAGTAAGCAACTGTGGAGCATGTTAGCATAATTCACGTAATTCACAATACCTCAGCATTCAGCCTGGGGCTGTGGACTCTAAAAATAGAACAACAGATTCTGCACAGCTTAATCCTACCTGCTTGTTAGTCATTATCTTCTTAATAAGCAACTAGCAGCTACCTTTTGTTTGTAGACAATCTTTCATTCAAATGGTTTTACTCTTAATTTGGGAATGAGGCCAGGGCTTTGGCCATATTCTGCAGTAAAGTGGTGTGGGTATGTGTGCTGTTACTAAACCAATCATAGTTAGATGCAGTTTTTAGTGTTTGTCTTTTAGTTTATGTAGACTCAGATCAAAGAGGAACAGATGTGGCTTAATAAGAGAAGAATAAATTCGGTAGGTGTGATGCTGTGGGGTTTTTTAATTTTTTTTTTTTTTCTTTTTTTAAATTTTCAATTCAGTTTTTCCTTGGGCAAGTGTATTGGGTAACAGTCAGGCTGTCTTCTCTGTTTAAGGCTATGCAGGTTGTAGGGTAAGATGCAGGGAGTTTGCCTCCTGGCAGACATCCTTTCACCCATACCTCTGCTCTGTGGAGGCAGCATACCATGTCATTATTATGCTGAGATCTTTTGCCAAGACAAGAGATTTATGCATGTTGAAGGGAAAATACTACATGAGAACAGCAATAAAAAATATTTATGGCAGTAGGTTAGGAAACCAGCAACTTGAGTTTAATTTCTGCAAATTCCAGAGACAACTTTCATAATTTTAGGAAGTAACTTAAGCCCATATTCTCAAATGCACCTTGCCTATTTAAGGTTTTTGGTCCTAGTTTCTGTGCACCTGACTGTTTAAGACGGAGAAGGTATGGCTTCCTTTGTCTCTTTCTAAGCTCTGGACAAAGACATACACATTCTAATGAAGCACTCAAGCTTGGTTTGAGCCTCTAGGTCAAGCAGTAATACAAATAGCCTACTAATGAAAGGATAAGAAATGGGGTAAAAAATTACATAGCATTTATGGAAACAGCAACAAGGCTGAGAGGACAACACAAACTTTTTAGAATTATTGTGGGTAAGACCTGCAAGAGCCGTTCATCATCTGGGGATACATATGTCCTGTTCACTCCAGTTTTTTCTTTTTGAAAACAGGGCTTAGACATCTAAATCACTTAAGCATTCTCGAAAACTTAATTGGTTTATAAATATAGATCTGTATACTGGTAGCATAGCAGCTGGAGTTAAGAAATGCAATAGAAGAAAGTGAAATCAGTGCTTTTAAAATCCAAGATAACTTTACTAGATGTACTAATAATATATATAAAATTAAAACCTTTGAACATTTATACACTGTATCTGATAAAATATAATTGGCTCTTATTGACAAAATAATTTGATTTTGTTTTCCCCCTTTATATATCTTGCTGTCAGTGATGCTTGAAAGAAGAATGAAGATGACAAATGGATGAAATGTTTAGGTGGTTTCTGAAGTGTATGTTACTTAAGATCTAGATTTGGGAAATTTTATGGTTTAATCTGTGAGATAAATGAGAACTGCACTGAAAAGTATCACTTACTGGTGTTGCTTCTAGACCATGATTCCCAATATAGCTAATATTAGTTCGTCTGCATTTAAAAATTCACACAGGATTCTCACTAGGAACTTTTGAGTTCTCTGAAGCCACTCGGGTAAACAATAACATCTTGTCTGGAGTTGAACACTCTTCTGGATATGCGTATGTCAGACATATGATTTACAAGGCTGAGAGTGGTATTGATTACCTAACTGCTCTGTTGCTGAGCTGCAGGAATTTGTGACTGGTAGACCAAATTTTGACTGTCAATTTGAGACATCTTTCAGGACGTTGTAAGTATTCATATTCTGAAAATTGAACCAAATTCAGTTCCTCCTGTAGGCTCCCAGTATATGAGCCATCCAAACCCATTAGCTGCCTTTGAAAAGCTTTACCTACTTGCCTAAGGATAATATGGTTTTACACAGCATGTAAAGCTCTAGACTTGCTGTTACTTGCTTCTAATACAATGAGTTACAAGTTGGAATTTGACCTTTAGGTCCTTATTCTGTTTTTCTCAGTTCATATATATACTATGGTCAGTGCCAGAGCACCATGGCTTTGACCTAGCTCCACTTGAAGGTTAGGTCTGGTTATTTATAACCAGCAAGCACAATTCTTGTATTTTCATGTAGCCATAGCTGCACACAAACATACTTTCATATAATTTTGTTAGTTTTGAATGTAACTATCTGGTCTCTGCATCAGTCAACAAAATTGGAGATGTCAGGTCTAGTCTAAAGCAATTCAGCAGCAAAAACTTGATATTTTAAAGCAAAACTTCTGTGAAATTAATGGATTGCATTGACTTTCATAGAACTGTTACACAAAAGTGAAGTTAGGCTAAAATTTGTAAAAGGCTGAATGATAACCACTCAAATGCCAAAAAGGATTTAGTGCACAGACAAGTTATAATTAGTGCATATTTTATGATGCAATTAGTTCCTAAATATGTGAAAATGATCACCTGACAAACTTTATACACTGGCATTGTCTTGCACTTGGCACATGTTTATTTTAAATCCTGGCTCATGTTCTCAGGGTAATTGGAGTTTCTTTTATTCCACAATTTTTTACTTCACAGGAAGTTACCTGCTCCTGGAATCCTTTCTTGCTGAAAGTTCATAGAAAAATAACGTTCTGAAGCTTTATAAATCTTGAACATATCCATAGTTCATAACAAACTATCCTCATATGCGGAAAATGTTGCCGCCGCTATTCACAGAGAGAGTAATAATAACAGCCTTGGAAGGCTGGATTTTAATATTCCACTGTTTGTTTTCTGGATGCATGCGATTTGAACTGTTTAAAAGTGATGTCACCAAGCAACCCAAGTGCAGAGAACTGCAATCTCCTATGTACTTCTTGAGTCTCCATGTAAAAAAAAAAAATGGTAAGTATCCCAATGGCACAGGATCAATGGCAGACCAACCAGCCTGGAAGAGCAGCCACAGGAGCTGAGGAACTCAGTAGCCACAGTGGAGTGGCTTGGCTGTCCTGCAGAACACGAGCCTGGTGTCAGAAACCAGCCGTTGTTACAGAGCACGAGGGGAAGGGAGCAGCGAGGGCTCTGCATGCTGGGGCATTTAAGGCTCGTCTTCTTGTGGATGTGTCTTGGGTGTTTGCCGCAGTCCTGGTGCTGGTAGTGGCGTGGGGAAAGTGCCTCTGAGCTGGGCCTTGCTGCACAGAAGCTACCCAGACACTCGGTAGCTTTGATGGAATGGATGAAGTTACTGAAAACGTACGAGGCTATTGTAGTTTGATAGTCATTTGCTGCTGCCTTCGGTTGGGTTGGTTGATCCCCCAGAGTAGCTGTTTTCTGTGCTTTGTTGAGGGAATTCGGTGACAACCAATGGTAAGACAAGGAGTAATGGGTTCAAACTGGAACACAGGAGGTTCCACTTAAATTTGAGAAGAAACAACTTCTCAGTGAGGGTAACAGAGCCTGGAACAGGCTGCCCAGGGGTGGTTGTGGAGTCTCCTCCTCTGGAGACATTCAAACCCCACCTGGACACCTTCCTGTGTAACCTCGTCTGGGTGTTCCTGCTCCAGCAGGGGGATTGGACTAGATGATCTTTTTGAGGTCCCTTCCAATCCCTGACATTCTGTGATTCTGTGAACTCAGAACTTGGCAGGCACAGGCATGCTGTGCTATGCAAAATATAATATTTATGGTTGCTGCAGAGCAGGCAGAGGGTGAGGCAGGGGTGGCCCTGTCCAAGGGCTGAGGAAGGACTATTTCTGTATTGGTACAAGAGGACATCTTGGCAGTGCTCTGACCTTTCGGGATCTCCAGAAAACAGGTTGCAGATATTAGTTAGCAACTCGCTCCAGGAAATGAAAACGTTTTAAGGAATCCCATTGTCTTCACTCAACCTGCATTCCAGGTGGTGTCATTAGTGAGTCTGACTGTTCTGAAGAAAAACCTCTGGGATTTGACCCATCAAGTACTTGGTCATTGTAGTGTTTTTGAAGTATTTATCATACCACATAGTCATTTGAAAAAAAAAAGAAAAAGTTTTTTAAATGATCCTGGGACAAAACCTTCTTTATCTGGTTTTCTGGAATAATCTGCTCCTTCATTAAAGGACTGTGCTTTTTGTTTGTGATGTCCAGTGCTGGTGCCTTGACTAGTCACCTCCGTTGAATAACAGATTTCCCAAGAGATGATGGACAGCCTGGTCAGTTGGTGACAGGACTGCAGTGACATGATAGCTCGCAAATCCTGGAGCAGACTGTAGTGAGTGGTTCTGTCTGATGGCTGTCTGGTCTAGGCATGAGTTGGGCAAGTGGTCTGCTGTTAAAAAGAGAAAAATTATTGCAATGAGTTATAACTGTTAATCTTTTAATTTTCTTGACAGCGAGTGGTTGAATTGTGCTGAGAGCGACAGCACACTGCAACTGTATGAACTATGGGTTCTGCAGAAGCAGTAAAATCAGAGATTTGAACTACTTTTCCTTCCCTGTAAGTAACCCTAGTTGGCCAGAGTGGAGGTGAACTGGTGAGGGTCTCAGCTGTTCTTTGTGCGAGTGGAAAGCACGAACCTGATTTGCACAAGCACAAAACCTCCAACTGCAGAGTTTTGAAGCAGCAAGTGACGTGGAGCTGCTGTTTCTGACAGCCAGCCCGGCCCTGCACGCTGTTATAGCTGGACGCGTAATTTCTAGTGCCCAGCTCCTCTTTTATCTGCTTGCAACACAATCTTCGTTGTTGCTAGTTGATCTTTTCTCTCTGTGCTAATAATTTTGCTGCGCCTTTAGTCCTATGATGGTTCCATTAAAAAAGTTGACATGTAGGTAATTAATTGTTGGTTTTTTTTACGATATCTGTGAGTTTTGCTGCCAAAAGCCAGTGAATCCCTTTTTTTTAATCTTAGTGCGCAAATTGCTTCTAATATGCAACACATTTTTAATTTAGCCTTCACATCCGCATTATTACTATTTAAATGCCATAGCATATCTGTGGCACCTTTTGATGTATTCTGGATAGGAAGGGAGTTCTGCTCGAGCAGTATCAGATGTAACTCCATATGGCATTGTTGTGTGAGGCTAAGATGCTTGCCAGTTCCAATTTGGAACATGACATTCAATGCAAATATATCATGATACAACTGCATTGCAAGGATTTGAACTGATTGGTGTGCTCTGCTGGTTATTGAAATATATGGTTACAGTGTTGAGGTTACGGAGTATGATCTTGTATTCAATACTTAATGAGATAAAGTTGGTCTCTGTTAGCAACTGTAATTTTATTTCTCTGTCTCATGAGTGTACAGTGCACTAATTGTTGTAGGAATAGGCTAAGGGGGGCTTTGTTTGCAGGGGAATATTTTTGTATGTGTTCTAATGATGTAATATTGTATATACCTCCTCTAGGGCAAAGAAAAATATGTGTTGTTTCTGACTGACCTGAGTCCCTGCTACCAGAGTTAGATCCTAAAGATCCAAACAAAGACAGAGGTAGTTCTGAAAGGGTGGGTGAGAGTAAGGAGACAATCTGTGTGTTTGGGGGTTTGAAATGAAGGCTCTCTGTTACAGATATTGGCGCCAGATGCTTCAGAGGAGACAGGTGGTTGGTGGGTTGTTATCTTCCTCTTCCTCTCCTTTGGTTCCAGCTAGTGGGCCACAGTGACGCAGGGGAGATCACGCTGTACTTTTGCAAGGCTCGCTGTGCCTACGGCGATGTGCAACGTGGTACCTTTTCCTGCCCCTTCCTCGGTGCAGCCTCTGGTCCGCTGTCTTGTGCTGTACATTTACAGTGATAGTTGCTTCCAGTGGACCCTTGTAAATACTGTGTAAGACTTGCCTTTCCTGCATCTGTTGGCACACCATCATCTATGTTCTTTCACAGTGTTTATCTGCGTTTATTCCTCCTACAGTCGTGTCAGCATCTTCATGGCTTCTGGGAAGCAATGTCTGTCGTTTGCTTGCTATCTTCAGAATACACAGTTCATCCTGGAAATAAAAGCCATATCAAAGATTATCATAAGCTTTATGGAGAGAAAAATAAATCACATAAATTTCAAGTCATGTGCCTTTTATTTTGACCCAGTATACAGCTGAGCTAGAGATGCGACCATGTCCAGAATAGGATGTAATAGGATGGGAAAACCACATGTAGTAGCATGCTATATGTGCAGCAGAGCTTCTCCTAAAAAAAGAAGGGATAAAAATAAATGATCAGAAGTAAAACAAGTGCTTATCATGTTCTCCGTAGTGACAAGTGAAGTATATCAATAATTTAGAAGTGACTGAAACAGGATATTGCTTCTGAAAAAAAACATAACATGTTTGCCTGTCACGTTAGAACTTCTTAACATTATTTTACATATGAAAAAAATTCACGGTAAAAAGAAATAATTGTCATGGCAGCACACGGGCACAGCAAGAACAGATGCTGGTGAGGTCATCATGTTAGTGACTTAAAAACGTCACTGCAGATGGGTACAGACCTGACAGCCTATGCTGAAGAATGTATCACTGGTAAGTTGCACAAGCTGCCAGGGAACAAGAAGTGTGGAGATTGAGAGATAAATCTGGGATCCTGGAAACTCTTATAGCAGGATGAGAAACTGTTCTGTTGTCAATAACAGTCCAGAATGCCTGAAATGAAATCCATTTTTCATAGCTTGCTGGCAAGAGCTTTTGAAAGAAATGTCTGACATGTTTTCAAGCTGTGTGCAAATCAAAAGGACTATTACTCTGAAATCCACATGATAAAAATGTTCAATTCATGTGATAAAATATTTTCAATCCTTCTTAAAGGGAACTAAACTTGTTAGCAGATGCTGCTTGACACAGTTAGGATTGCAGAAGCAGAGGTACAATCTTAGTGGTTTGTGTGCTGACAGCTGCGTAGTTAAGCTGGGAGTAAACCAATGTTGGACATGACTTGCAATATATTTAAGTTCCTAATCATTTGCCACCTACAGGGTACGAGATAGCTCAGTTCTTTTGTGTGTGGTGCTATTTACAGAGATCCTGAGCTGGTATGCAAAACGTCATGTGAGAGACTTTTTATTAGAGGCTAGCAATGACACCGGATTTGAATGATTCGAAAAAGGAAGTTTTCCATACAAAGGACAATAAAGGTACCGGGGCCTCCTGTACCCCTGAGCTTCCAGTAATCAGCAATGATCATTCTTTTCTCTCATGGCCTGTTTGTCTAATTTTGCTGACTCCAGCTGCTTGTTTGCTGAGGTGATAAGTAAAAAATAAGTTTTGCTTTTGTTCCTATTGAAGGTCATATATATACTTGCTGGTTGAATATTGTGTCATGAAGGATGACATTCAGTTTTGCTTGCACTGTTTTGCATTGTGTTAGTTACTGCTAATATTACTTCTAGTCTCTGCTTTCAAATTGTAAGTCAAGACTCCAAAGAAAATGCAATTAGTCTTAAAGACTGTAAATTTTTAATAATTGTGAGAAGTTTTGTCTGTCTCCTGGTTTTTAAGATGTCTTCCTGGCAGAGCTTGAAGGGTAGAAACTTAAGAATATACAACTGAAAGCTGACATTTCCATTTAACTGTCTGGAGCCCAAGCATTTGAAAGATCCCAGAAATGAAGCAATGCTGAATTGATCTTTCTCCCAATTGAACTTTCTCCCAAGTAACCACACTTGATTTGTTTGCATGATGCTGCTTATGCTTGTGTTACAGCTGTGTCACTTTAAAGGCAGATGTTTGAGGAATTGCATGTTGCTTGCTCTGCGAGTCCTATTAATATGCTCGTGAAAGTTACCCATAGGCCTGACCTCCAACAGTTTTGGAGAAATGTATTATTCACGAAATACAATCCATCATGGTTCTGCAGCCATAATTTTTGGAACACTTTGAATATCTTTTTCATTATTTGCTTGTATAGATTAATATTACCTGATCCCAGTTTATTTTATTTTTACATAGAATTTTCTTTTTTTATATGGCCTCTCTCTTTGTTTCAACTTTGCATCTTTGGGGGCAAAGCTCAGCTTTATATTATGTTAACTATTCATTCACAAAACTCACGTTTGGGGAGATTTGCACCTGTGCAGTCATTCTGACTAAAATTTCCTGTGCAAAACAGGGAATTTGAATTTCAGTTAAAGAGAACAGAATATGTCTGTTGTGGAGTTTTGTGTTTTTCCCATCACCATGGCACCTTAGTACATGGTAATTTGCAGGCTGAAAAAGAGCAAGCCAAGTTTATTAAGGAAACAGAGACAGTTCAAGCATTAATTTGATGAGACAGTACAGTTTAGAATCCCCACATGGTAGACCTGTTGGTAAAATGTGTGTAAATGCATTAATCCTGAGCATGGAGCTCATGTTGGTGTAAGAGACCCTCACCTACAACGTGCTTCTCCAAATAACGTTCTCCTGGCAAAGGTGGTGTGCGACATCGTGCACATCCAGCGAGCATTGGGAGAGCAGTGGAGCTTGGAGTTGTGCTGTTGCACGGTATCATCCTGGAAATAATTTCATGTATAAGCCACCTGCAAGTATTGTCTGTTGAAACTCCTACATTTTCATCAAAGAGCAGCCCTGGGTTTGGCAAGAAGTAGGCATGCATCAAAGTTACTGTTGTATGGACTGAACCACTTGCATCAGGGTTTCCCGACAGTGGTACCCATCTCTCCCATCCCCTTCTTTCTAGGAAGAGACAGCAGCTATGACGAGCAGGTATTATAAAAATATGACAAGATTTTTTTCTGATCTATCAGAGTATTTTGAGAAGTATGCATGCTGAATGCAAAAGACAAGGAATTGTGTTTCTTGGTTAAAAAGAAAACTGGCAAGTTGAAAAGGACATGCATTAAACAAAACCTGTACATGACTGTTGGTCCACTTTTCTGTCCTTGTCTAAACAAATGCAGTTAGTCCTCTCGCTACACCACCTCCATGGGTCATTCATAGAGACTTTTTAAAGTGTTACTTGCAAATAAAATCATGTGAACATCAAAATGCACAACACTTAGTGGAAATTTTCTACTCTGAGTTTGTCTGAAGCGAAATTTCTTTTTACATTGCCTTATCACTGTCTCAGCTCCTGCTTTGAATCGGGAAAGTTGTAGCATTATGATGAGTAGATTAGCCAGTTGTATAATAATTTTACTCTAATGGTTTATGAAAAAGCAAGGTAGGGTAGGAATAACAGAAAACAAAGTAGAGATTGAAGAAGATGGGTCAAAAAATTTATTTCCAACAGTTAAACGTGATTCTAAAAAGAATTGGGTAGGGGAAAGAAAAACTAGTGGCCATAAAATGAGGAAAAGCATCAGCTAACTTGAAGATTTAAAGTTAAACTTTTAACATCTAGAGTAATTACATGATACGATGATTGGAACATACAGGAGTACAGATACATTGAATGGAAGAAGCAAATCCTCGTTGTTGCATTTACTAGCACATCAACTTCAGGGCTGGTTGGCAGGCCACTTCCATTAATTTATGCCTGCTAAAATCCTTTCTTCGGGACTTCCTTCAGTATTTGTAACCATCATGCTTTCATAGATTCCTGAATATTTTAAGTAACACAGATTATTATGTAAACAGGGACTTTCTTCTTCAGTGACTGTTTGATCTGTTTCACTGTTGATACGCTGGGACTATATTTTTCTACCTTCTGCCTTCATTATGGTAGGTAAATTTAGATAATGCTCTGAACAGTGCAGACAGAAGAATGTTCTTTAAGACAAATTCTGGTTTAGTTTCCTCTGGGGATATTTGCACATTCATGTGACATCTGTATTACTGTTTATGCAAGTCTCATCCCTAGAGCAAAGAGGATTTGTTTTGTAGTTATGACTTGTTAGGAGGTATGTAATATCAACAGTCTCGGTGAAACTGGATCAGATTGGATGGCTTACAGAGGAAGCTCACTTTCTGCATGATGGTTTCCTTCTGTGCTGGGTCTGACTATTCTGAGAAAAACTGATGTTGGAAATGGGAAAAGTGGTGGCTTTTCCTTTGGCAGTGCACTAGAAGGCAGGAGGGAAGGGAAGTTGTGAAGCTGACACTCTGTAGGGGGTGAAAGTAGAGAGGGAGGTATGATGACCTGTTGAGGATGTGCAGTGCTCCTAATCCTCCTTTTGTGCACAAGACCCACTTGAGAGATACCTGGACTGGGATGTGGGATGTTTGTAGCATCCTACTACAGCCTTCAACATGAAAATCAGAGCTTCATGAAGTGAAGTGGAACCTCCACAATGACATACAGTGTGAGGTTGTATGATACAAAGGAAGTCTGCTTGGGGGTTCTGTAATACAGGCAGTAAAATAATAAGCATAGCTGAGCAAAATAGCTCATAGAAATGAATGGAATATAGCTTTAATTCAGTGGCTTTCCTTGCCAACTCAAGTGTGGGTTAGCTGCACCGCAGGAAGCTGCACTATTTATATCTCTGATTTAATGCTGTGTTCAGGTACCATGATGATGAACACACATAAAAGCAGATATAGATTAACAGGGGGCATTAAACTTTGTGAGAGGGAAACAGAAGAGGATTGTTGAAGCATGGAGCATTCTTTTAAAAATGTACAAGCTTTGTTCTGCATGACCTTTTTTATTAGCAGCCTCAAATAAAGGAATGGAGCTTATACTTTATTCTTTGGGCCGGTGGAACTGAAGTGAGTGTAACCAAAAAATATTCTGTTATCCTATCAAAGGAACTTGGGCCTTGGCTAAATGAAAAGATAAGGCCTCTCATGTGAGTAGGTTATCAGTAGGTTTCTTTATCGTCTTCATCAGTTGCAATAGCTTCTGAATAAAATGAATGGAAAACACTTTTACTGATGCTAGGCAAGTAATGCATCTCTTGGCTCTTAAAGAAGTGGCAATGTACAAGTTAAATGTGAATGACAAAAGAGGTTTTATCAAGTGTGTTCACTGTGTACAGGCCAAGTCTCTCTTTGTTGCCAAGGAGAAAGATTAGAACTAAAATTTTAGGACTGCAGGAGCAGGTATGTTCAGCAAGGTGCTATAATCCTGAGTATTATTTTCTTCCAGTTTGAATTGTTAAGAACAACTTCAGTCCCTTGTAAACTGCACTGACTTTAAGAGGACCAGCTTCAATATTAGAGGTGTGTATGCAAGTATTGCCTGGAAGAGGGTAGCAGCAGTAATTTGGATAAAGAAGCTTCTTATTAACAGCTGTTCTCTGCTTCTTTTTGTCTTGATGGTGGCTAAAGGCAAGCCGGGGAGGGGTGTGAGAACGGGCGTCCCTCACATGCTGGGGCCACTTAACTTGGGACTTCAGAATGTGCCGGGGGCTGGTGGTGGATGGAGGTGTTCCAGATCTCAGAAAAATGGCTCTAGTGATCCTATTTCTTCTTAAAAGTTGGATCATAGTCATGCATTTGAAGCTTCTTATGCAAGGCTTCTGGTAAAGAAGGATTATTAGCAAAGAGAAAAGAGGTAGCCACCATAGGCACTGTCTACAGCAGCAGCATGTCTACAGGAACTCTACTTGCCACAGAATTGGTTTTGGTGGGTTTTGGAGCACTCAGCATATTGTTGGATGGGCTGTCAAAGTGAAGGAGAGATGAACTGATGTGCGCAATGTCATTAATTTAGATAAAAATGTTGAAATTATCAGGGTGGATCTTCCTAAAACTTTTAAGGCTTGTGTTTCTGCTACATATGCCTCAATAATCAGTTACAGATTGTAAAGTAACTCCAGTGGTTCTTTGAAACCAGCAAAGCCAGGCATATCAAAAGTCAGTGAAGAGGGTATATTCAGACTTTCTTTGTTAGGGGGCTGAATTTAGGAACTGGACAGGGAGAATAGGGTTCCTGTGGAGCCAGTAAGTTAAAGGGTGCTTTTGCAGAACAGCTGAGAGCACGTCTGTATCTCTGAACCAGTGTAATAGAGAAAGAAGGTGCATAGCATAGCCACCCAAATTTAGATGCTTAAAGACTGTGTGAATACTGTCCTACAGCGTATGTTGCCATAGTCACAAGCAAGACAATCTGTGTCCCGTGAATATTTCTGCCTTACAATGATTTCAGTGAATAACCATAGCAGCATTTAATCTTCTGTAAAAACAAGATTATCAGTCCAGTCAGGGCATTAATTTTATATTTAAAACTATGATTGTTTTTTTCTGTAACAAAGCTAATGAACCAATATGTACTAAACCTTTTCTGTATTTTCAATGAACCGCTGTCTAATTTCATCCACCTTGATACTCAAAACTGGGATTCAAAGAGTAGTCAGGAAGACCATGTGGACTTCTGATGTGCCTTTCTCGTGAAATATCTTTTACACTGCCTGTGTTACCCTTTGTTTTCACTGCAGCCACATTGCATTTATTTTCCTGCACTGCACTAGCTGTTTGATGTTCAGCCTCTATACATACTTTTTATTTAATAGAAAAAGGTAACACTTCTCCCCTACCCCATTCCTCTGTACGGAGCAAACGTGAAACAAGAATGCTAATTGATGCAAATCCATTGCAGAGAGCTCAGTGTTTAGAGGAAATTAGCCCTCTTCCATTAAGGTTATATTGTGATTATTTTTAACAAAGATGTCTTACTTCTTTAGAAAAGCCGTTGTTACTAGCAACGGATTGGGTATGTTACGAAATAGACTACCGGTCTGCTTAATGCGTGATGTTAAGTAACCACTCTGTGAATTTTACAGCCACATCTCTTGTATTGCATAGAAGCAGGTTTTTTATCAGCAATTTTAGGGTCTGTTCTTCATCAATACCACTGTGTTGGCTGTGATAGAATTAACTGTGGCACCTGGTTTACATAGAGAGGCCAGTGTGCTGCTGAGCCTGCTGTCTGCTGGGCTGGGAATCACACCTCGGTGTTTCCTGAATGCAGAGCAACCTGTCTAATGACTTCTCCAAAGCTCTAAATCTTTCCGTGTAAAATTATCGTGGGCAGTGTCTGCAGAATTAAATCAAGGTAAAATTCATCTGTTGCTTAGCAAGGTCACTGGCCAGCCAGCTTGCAGGCTGTGATTATGTTGTACTTTCTAAAGGCTTATTAAAAGATGAGATTTGTATTTCGTCTTCATTAAACGATTTTGAATCTCAGAATTAAAATCTTCAAGCCAAGCTGGGCGCTCTCATCGTAGCTTTAAATATTGCATAACCCTCTTGAGTGCAAGCTCTGGAGTTTATGCAGAAATCCTTGGGAAATAGGACATAAACGTCACTGACTGACAGTCGCGTTACAGTAATAACACAGCTCACATCTTTGTAGCAGATCTGACTAAATTCCTCGTCAGCAGGTTTTTTTGTTTTCAGTTAAGTCAATTACTGGTAAGATGGTTTAGATAGAGATGATACCAAAGTTTTTTCAATGTGCTGAGTAGTTCCTTGTCGCCCTGTTCAAATATGCGTTGCACTTGGTAGTGGGTAGGTAACAGCTTTCACCCTCCGGAAAGGCTGCGTACCTCGCTTTTCACAGCGTGCAAACAGGGAGCGGATATGGGAGAAGAGGTGGCAGAGAAACAGGTAGCTGGAGATGAAGATACAAGCAATTTATCTGTACAACTTTTCTGAATTAGGGATTAGAAGAAGGCTTATTAAATTATTTCTCAGGTGCTGTTCCATACTGCTGAGTATGGACAAGAAAACTTAATGTGAGTTTTTTTTCTTCATATCAAATCAGACCAAGGGTACATTACAGCTGGCCTTGCTGGAGGCAGAAGGAACAATAGTCTGCTTTTGTAATCTAATTTTGTATGAACCTCACAGTATCAGCGTTATATATACAGCACCCAGTTGCACAAGATAAACAAAAATGTTGCATTTCCTGAAGTTTCACAAGCTTTAAAATGATTTTTGAAATAGAACAGGTAAGATGTGAGTCTTGCAGCTTGACTGTGTGTTACTTCAGTTTAATATCTGACTTTTTTTGAAGAGCCTAAACTGTTATGTGGCAATTTCATGCACAGCTCCCATGTGAAAATACTTGTCGTTGGTTGTATTTTGCTTCTGACCACTAGAAACCTCAGCCACTGTTGTGTTTGCTGTGGCTACACGTGCGGTAACCACAGAAAGTTGTTTCAAACCACTGATCAAAGTTTTTGCTCTGCTGGTCATAGCTTTAACATTGTTTTTTGTTTGTGCTGTCGCGTTCATTTTGGCTTTCAGAATACAGTGGGATAGAAGTTATGTTTTTAAGAAAAGATATTTTCAGTTTGAAACACTTATGGGAATGACTGAATGTCTCCTTAGCTCTGAGTTTGGACGGTGAGGCGAGAGCAACAGGTATCATTAATAATTGCAGGGTCTGATGTTTAGTAGGACTCCAGTTACTGCAGTAGCCTGAACATGTGAATAATTTGGCTCGTGACTCATAGTGAGAGCTGGGAAAGTCTCCAAACTGAAATTTGCAATGGAAGATATTAGCACAGTGAAAGCGACTAAAGAAAATTTTATTTGGAGGCCAAGGATTATCCTCTGCTAAGCCAGGGATGTCTCACCCTGTTTGTATGTCCCTTGAAAGTTTGCTTTACTGCAATAGTAGGACTTTCTGTTATGTTAACATCGGGAAGTATTATTTTACCTAACCTGTATCTTCTCTGCTACCATCTTCAGTCTCTCTCCTTTTCCCCTATCATTTTCTAAAAGAGCCTGTCAGATAATGGATTTTCTTGAAAATCCACTATTACAAAAGAAAATATTATACTGCAAGGTGGGGCAGAGCAATGAACATGAAGGCTCTTTATAAGACTCTCTCTGATAATGTTCTGAGGCTGTGACTTGTGTCACACTTAGCATGATGAAGAAGCACCTTTGCAGCCCAAGTCATGACTACAGTGATCTCCGCCTGTGGCTTTTGGGACTGTGACTACCCTGAGAGGCTGCACTTGTAAATCTGCCTTCTCTAAAAATCGCTTCCTTGCGTATGGGTCATCTTTATGGGGGATGTGAATCAGTGCTGGAAGAGGCAGGTTCCACTACTGAGAGATAATGCTGAATTGGACTTCAGCAGGTTTTTCAGCTGTTTTCCTAACCTTTTGAGGTCCAGAGGAAATACATATTAAATTGCTGTGTTCTTCTCTTCACTGTACCTTTGCTTTCTTAACCCTGAACTGTCTTTTGTAGTCTCTGTGATGGTACCCATGCAAGGCTTCTTTACCATAGCAGAGATCCAAGGCAAGACACTTCAGGTATAATCTCCCCAGGTTTAACGAAGATTTTTGTTCACTGTTAGAAGATGATATTGGTTAAAAAATCACTGCTGTTTTTTAATACCCGCCAGCTCTGGTTGTCTGTATCTTGAGTGTAGAATTTACCTGTCTTCAATGACTAAATATTTGGTCACTGTTGACACCTGCCAGCTAATTAGGTGATTAATAATATATGGTGTCAGACCATTATTATAGCTGATGGGAAGCTCCTCATCCCCTCCGGGATTAGCCCTCCCAGGCTGCCTTCCTCTGGGACCTCTCAGCCGTGCTCTCAGGGGGTGCAGGGTATTCCTGGAGCGAATCCTTGATTTGCCTTGGTCCCAGAGCATGGGCAAGATCCATCCCGGCTGTGGGACCATGGTGAATCAAACAGCAAGCTTGGCCAAAAAGATTGAGCAAGACAGGTGTAATTTGACCACTGAACAGCAAGTTAGGAACACGTCCTCATAAAGTTCTTAGGATTTTGAGAAAGGAGTGGGCCTCTGACTTAGAGGGCTGGGGAATTTGCAGTTATAGTTTTGGCCTATGGGTGAGCACTCGGTTTGGAAAATAAATTTCTTAGCTATGGAGTTGTTTGATGGGGGAAGCAACAGAAGCAAGGGCTCATTTCTGCTTTAAGAAGCAGCATGCAAGGTGGAGGTGTTGACAAAGACATGAACTCTGAATTTATTGATTATTAAATGGACACAATAATTCTCCGTTCCTTCTTAGTTTGTAAGAGTAGAGAAGCTGTGACCTGATGAGAACTGTTTCATATAGACCCAAATTAAGCAAAGTAAGCCCAAACGCTAGGCCAGCAAACAGAAGATAGCTGATAGACACAAGGGGCCTTGGCCCCTTTTCTTCTAAAAATGTTTTCTGTTTTTTTTTTTTCCTGTTTCTTTCTCACTTCTGTGTCCTTTCCTTTCTACCCCCTTCTCTGTATTAACAAAAAATAGCCTCCATTTATTTTAATGGTCCATACTTCTGTCTGTGAACATTACATTTGCTTTTGTACAAACGGTTCGAAGCGGAACAGTTCTGAAAGCGGTTGGTCTTCACTTCTGGATGCTGCTGTTTTATCTGCTGAAAAATTAACTTTTCTGGTCACTTTAACTCTGTTATGCTGTTGCCAGTGATGTTTCTGCAGCCCTGCCTGCTGGCTGAGCGGACAACCAGGGTGGACTGGAAGGTGGTCTGACAGCTACTTTACCTTCAGGTTCTCGTCTCTGCAGATATCTTTCCAGGTGTTCCTGTTCTGCAGCTGGGCAGTGTCTTACAGCACTGCTAGGCTGGAGAAGGATCAAAGATAGAGTTTTAAATAGAAGATTTGGGCTGTTTGTTTGAAGAAGGCTTTGAAGAGGTCGTTGTAGCTGGTTCAGTTCTAGGCTAATGCTCACTTGCCTGGCTTTGGGAGTGAACACACCCCAGAGCAGTCTGTTTCCAAGCAGAGGTGCTGCCCAAACGAGGATGGGAGAAAGTTTGTTGTGATTTCATATTCTTGTAATAAACTGAACCTGCATGCTGACAAAAGCAGAAGTCTCTTCTTATTTCTTATTTTTTCTACCACTGCTGTATACAGCAAATGCTCTTTCAGCCTTGCTAAGTTTGTGGTTGCACATTTCCTCCCTCTGCCCCCCTGCCAGTAATTTAAGCCTTGCACCCAATCTGCAGAGTCTGCTAGTACAAGGGAAAATTCTGGTTTTCTTCTGAAAATCCAACTCTCTTCCTTATTTACTTCCCTTTAAAAATAGAAGTAATGTATATAAAATGATTGCAGTAAGGCAACCAGCTATTCTTCTGAACCACGAAAACAAGGGAATTAAAACACTCTTCTGTAAAATTTGGGCTGTGTCTCAAAAATGTCTTTCTCTGCCATTCTTCTTTTCCTTCCTAAGTCCTCAGCTTTGCCATCTGCACTCTCACTAGGGGATGGGATTTGGCTATGTGTGAAGTAAGGTAAGACAGCTGAAAAATTGTTCTAGGAAAAACTGCTGCTAAAGGTGCTCTGCCTTCAAATGGTAACTGCAAAAAAGGAGGCACTTCCCTGCTTCCATTAGTGACTTTATCATGATTGCTGCTGCCATTTTCCTGTGCTTTAAGTTTACTTTCAGGTAGATTCTGTTAGTATTAGAGAAATATTTCCACTTCCAGCATTTACAATTATAAATCAAATGTCTTTCCTTTTCACAAGTTTAGAAAATCCCTAGTACACACTGCTGAGTAAACCAGGCTCAGCCTTTTAAACATTCTCTGTCCTGCCTTTTTAGCTTGGGTTTGAAAAAGAGCATACATGGACTTTTTCTTCCCCGTGAGGACAGTGTGAGCCAAACCATTCTGCAGCCCAATTCATCTCTCTCCCTTTTAGCAACGTTATGTGGAGTTTGGTGCAATTCCATTGGAATTTGCTAGAGTTGCATTGATTTATACCTGGCGTGAACCTCACCTTTCCAAAATATCACTGACGCAACAGAAATGCAGACCTGAAAATTCCTTAACCGAGGAGCAAAGCAGTCTTTCTTTTGTTTTGCAGTAAGATCATTGTTATCACTGAATCATTGTCAATGCTACCTTCAGCTTTCATTATCAGCTGAAAAATGTGGAATACTTTCAAAAATATCAGAATAATAACACCAATAAAAGCACCTTATTCAGTAGTTTCTGGTAGAGTAGAATCCCTGAAGCCTTACTATGGCTATTTTAGAAGTCGTCAGAGCATCTATCTCCAATTAATAGGCTGCAAACCTAAACTTCCCTGAAATAGATGTTAGTATTCTTGTGGGCAGCACTTTCCTGTGTTAACTCAAGTGCCTGTTTTTCAGCAGTGGCTTTGGAGAGATGGTAGTTGGAAATACTCTCTTGTGACTGGAACATAAATGGGAAGAGCTTTGGTTATAGTAGTGACACCTGTGTTGTTTTCTGTAGTCATAGCACCTGGGCCTTGTTTTACGTGATAGAACCACGACTTTTATGTTGTTTTCGGAGTATGAATCTCCCTATTTTGAGGTGATGCATCTCTTTCTCCTCCAAACATCCAGGCAGTCCGTAGCATTGAACTAGAAGGATAGTCATGCCTAAGAAAGAAGTCGGCCACCGAGTAACACACTTTTCATTTCAGTCGTATGTGATGTGATTCACTTCCTGCTTCAAACCTTAGTTCTGTGTTCTTAGGCAGCTGAAGTTTCACACCCAAAATCTGTTTTTCTACACCAGTTCAACTGATTCCTAGTACACGTAAGGCCCTGCAGTCAAAGGACCGCAACAAAGAACGCCCCATGTGTGGGTAGGTACCTGCTTGAAATTGCCTGTAGAAGGAACGCCACAACATCACTGTAAAGGTGCTGTTTGCCCTTACAAGATGCCCTACCTCATAAACAACCTGTGATTCCTTGTATGTGATGGGGAGAGAAAGCAAAGTGAGGGACTGTGAATGTCGTGGAGGAATCTGTTGGAGAGATACATCTGTAGAAGAGCAAATATTGTTTATGGTAACAGCTTCAGGTCCTGAAGGTTAATGGAATACCTTCCTGGGAGTTTTTTAACCAGTCTGTTGTACGAGTATGGGCTGTGTAGTCTGAAAAGCAAGGATCTGCTTTATTATCATGCAACTCTTTTGTTATTAGCAGCTAAATAAACTAGATCTAATTGTGTGGCTTCTAGGTTTCTGTGTGTTGTGAGTCAAATTTGCAGCTACAGCCAGTGTAGTTCACTGTAAGTTCAGTATGTTACTGAATATTTATGAATGAATATTTTTTGCGTTTTACAATGACATTTAGCAATACGTTACAGCTAGAGCCAAATAAAATAAAACCTTCTAACAGAAAGAACAGACTGGGGAGAAAATATCTCAGCAGATTCTTGCTTTTCCTTGACAGACAGTTTGGGGACCTGTTCTGGAATTTTTTAAATGGCTTGTTTGTGAATCTAGCAAAAAATCCTGGCCTTGCTGAAGAGAGTGAGTGTTTTAACTGCTGAGTCCAGCATTGGTAACACCGGAGTTCTTGCTTCTCTGTTCCTGACGTGTGGTGAGGTGGGGGATGCAGATAGAGACAGAACCGGTCGTCTCCTGTCGGCTGGAGAAGTGACTGCATGGAAGGATTTTCACAGCTGTGCTATCTGTAGAGAATAAACTTACTTCACTACCCCCTGCCCTCCCCCCTGCTTCCTTAATGCTCCCTTCCAGTTCCCACACACTCTGTTTCTCTATCTCTGGGATTTTCTGTAGAGAGCAAGGAAGGAAAACCTGGGAGGAAAGATTGCTGGCTATTAGCTGAAGCAGGTTCTGCCTTAAATGTTTACTTTTGCTGAAGGAAGGAAGGAAGACTGTTTGGATTTGCCTGATCTTTTAAGGGTCTGGACAATATTTGCATTTACTTTTCTGTATCAATACAATAAAGCCCAACACAGAGGCGTTTTAAACTTGACCCTTATGTGCAGCATTCCATCCCCGTGCTGACCAATCTGTCTTAGCTCTGTGTGATAAGATTGTTTTCTTTGCAACCAAGTTGATCCAAGTGACTTACTCACCTACATTCCTTCTGATGTGCTTGGAAGCTCTTTTCTTGTTTTGGGCTTGGAATACTTTTGATTTTTTATTTTTTTTCCTGATGAATTCTCTGAAGTCAAGCTTACTGACTGTCTTTGACCTCACAGGATCTGTCCTGTCCCTCTCTGTTGGTGCAATAAATTGTTTTAATTTGCTGCAAAATGTTTTTACTGAGATTTTTATATTTATAATGGCTGTTTCCAGGCTAAGGTACAAATGAATAGCATATGGCTATTGTGAGAATAAAATATTAATTTTGGCCAATTCAGTCAATTCACAGTGGGTGTTCTTAGCCTTTAAAACAAAATTATCACATATTTGGCACAACTATCAAGTGCCTGGGTTTTGACTCTAAGCCTTAATCACCAAATGAAGAGAGCAATCTATTATTAATATATTATGAAGACATGGTAGCTATGACTGTGTGAGACAGGGGCGAGTGCTCTACGTGGCTGCCACAATGTAGGAAAGAGAACAGGTTGCAAAGTTAGGGCAGTATGCAACAATTGATATACTCAAAATGGAGTGGTCTGAGTGATGTGTTTGGATCAAGCATGCCAGAATGATGAGTTTGGGGTCAAAACCTAAAAATTCTGTGAATGTCTGGCTGTGCCTGATGTTTGATATCATCCAGAATATTCAAGCGTGACTTGATCTGTTTCTACCATCGAATATCAAGGAAGAAGAGGATAGATTTATGCATTGAAAAGCAGCAGAAGAGTATTGACTGGTTAATTGGAGGCCCACTGATTATAAATACCCACATAGCACAGCATCTCATGGGCAATGCTGTGTGACAACAGCAGAAGCAGCATCACTTACAACTTCATTGTGCAGAGTGCTGACAGCTCCTGCAGAATCCTCTCCTTGGGAAATGAGGGAAGTCAGTATTACATAGAGGGTGTTTGAGCTTTTTTTATCTGCCTGGGTACATTCAAGTCACCTTCATTCATTTCTGAATGCCTCACCCCTTGTCTGACTGCAGCCCAGAATGACATTCACATTTCAGATTAGATATAGTGACCCAGTGGTGTTATTGATGATGATTCTCATTTTCACGAGCATTAACAAAGCATGGTTTCATAAAGTATGCCATGGCTTCTCTGCTTCACTGGAGCATGATCTTCTGTAGCACCACCAGCTGATGGAAAATAAAGGGCTAGAGAGAAGGCCACTTTCCTTTTGTTGTTGCCTATAATATGATCTTTAAGTTATATCTGTTGTAAGATATTACATGTGCTTATGAAGGGACTGATGCTGATTCTATTGGAGGAGATCCCCAAACTGAGACAGATCTATATGACATTGGCACTGTTAGGGAACTGTCTGGTGCCGTCAGTTATGGATTCATGAGTTGCCTTTGGCATTAGTATTTAAAAATTGTGGAGCCAGGCTTGTAGAATTTGGGGATCTTTCAAGGATGGTGGGGAATTTGGGAGGGAGCACTAAATGAAAACTTCCTAAGATACGGATTTTTTCTTTCACGTAAAGCCTAGTTTCAGGAAAATTTTAATACTTCAGAACATGCTGAAAGATGTATTCTTGGATTTTATTTTTAACACAGTAAAATACATGTGTGCATGTGCATGTAAGTTTGTGTGGACAGAGACTGGGTTGGAGGCAGATTGCCCAAAGGGAGAGCAAGTTACGGTTACTCTGCATGTAATTTCTGCTCCCTGTCTGGATTGCTGTTTGGCAATAATGTGACAGTATTACTGGCTCCTACAGGAGAACATTTTTTCTGTTTATCTCATATGCTAAGCAAATATAAGCCAGAGGAGAGAAGAGGAGAGGAAAAAGAATGGAAAGAGAAGGGGAAAGGTCCATTTATTAAACAAGATTTTGATGATAGATTATTTTTTCTGGAAGTCAGTGTACCACCACCAGATTACATGTTAAACTGTAACCTGAAGATATTTTGACAATTTACAAAATGCTTTCCAAAACCTTTAAATAAGCAGTTAGGAGATTGCATCTGTTAACTGTTACTAAACATTTATTTTTGTTTTCTGGCATTGTTTAAAGGATCTATGAAGTTTTCACTTCAAGGCCTGTTCAAGACTGGAAATACCAGGAAGTATCTGTGAAATACACATATAATGTTTGATACTGGGGGAATGGGTTTGTATCGTGCTTCATTCAATTGTGTCAAAGTTGTTTAATGAGATTACTGGCAAAGTGGAATAATAAATTATGAACAGAAGTTAAATGACTAACTGTCTCATGTTCTAAATCAGCTTGGGTTCAGGAGTCAGGACTGATCTGAGATTGCAAGTGGTGGTTTTATTTGTAATAGAAGTGTAAGCTTTCTGCAGGTGATTAAACTGTAGAATGTGCCAGCACCTTCCAATCCCAAACATACTGTGATACTGTGATACTGTGATAAGAGAAATGGGTCTTTTTAAAAGAACAAAATGCTGCATAACTAAGATTAGTATTTTATGTCCCCTGTTGTAATGTCTGATCACCTCACAGAGCATTTATCTTCCAAACTTAGTCCCCATTCTTCTTGGGCTTCCAGGTTGTAAATAAGGGCTATTGATTAGCACAGGAATTCAAGTCAGTGTAACCTTGAACTTGATTCTTCCAAGTCCCGGGTTCCTAATCCCCAGGTGTCACCCTTCATCTGGTGTGCGACATGTGTCCGGATCGTCAGGCCATTCTGTCATTCTTTGCATATTGCTGTTTCTGTTTTGGATGTGTCCATACCCTGCTCCTCCAGCAAATTTTAGAGGACAAAGCTAACCATAGGTATTAGTATGATGACTGGCATCTGGCTATTCCTTTCTAGCTGTTCACAATGGAAAATTAATTTTATTTTCTAAGCTGTAGCGTTTCTTGAAAGAGAGTTTTTGTCTGTTCGAGTGATGGTTTCAATAGGTTTTGATGTTAGCTCTATTTTCAGTTGATTTTTTTAAGGCTACCGTAAAAACTTCCCAAAATGTTGTTTGTAGAATGGTTTGAAGAATTTAGAAACGTCTTCATGCATTTCCATTCACATGTATGCATACAGACATACGGTCTCCTTCAAAAAATGGAAGGTTTTACTATTTATCAGGCCTACTGTCACGGTGACCCTTTTTGTGACCATGAGAGCTAGAATTGGAGCCCTCTTTAATTTGGAGCTTCTTTAATACTGCTCTAAGCTCCTGCTTAATGTCACAGGAGGTTGTTTGAGAGTAAATTGAGATGTTCTCTCCTGCAGGATTTAAATGTGCTGTTTCCATTGCCACATCCTGCTGATACAGTGGTAAAGGATTAAATTGAAGATCTCATTTGTTGTGGGCCTAATTATAAACCTTTCAGCCTTAAAAGCGTATACTGCTTTTATTACTCATTTAGAGTATTTTTGAGGTACTGTAGCCTCTATTTATGGCTTAATGTATACGTTGGCTAAATTACATGTATTATAAACTCTTTTTTCCCCCACTCCTGTGATCAATAAAGCCTAGTTTGGATTATTTTTTTTTTTCTTTAGAAAATGCAACTTTGGAAAACATGAAAAATACTGCAGTTTCCATTCACTGAGAGCATATTCTGCACTTCCAAAAAAACCAATATTGCCATCTAGTGGGAGTGAAGATTTTGACCTGTCGTGCTCCTCCCTCTAGATTAGTGTTACCTAGCGTGTGTTCTCTTGGAGTCTAACATATGTTTCTATTGAACGTACAGCAGTTCTTCTCTTTCCCCAAACTATGGGGAAAATCGTGTAATTTTATTGCATATATTGCTGGATAATCAGAAATATTTTTCAGCTGTAGAGAGCCAAATGTGGCTCCTTACAAGCTGCTTTCTAAACTACACCATCAAAGGAGAGGATGGTTGTTCTGTGCTACAGTCAGTTTGGGCAGTGTCGCTGTGTCAGTGCCTCTGCAACATGCAGGTGAACCTAAGCCTTTGAATGTGCTGATTTTCTGATACCTGTCAGGAATATTAGAAAAATGCATCTTTTTCCCTTTAAAGCCTTTGTACAAAAATATATTCAGAGTGTTCTAGGATATATGTGCAAAAATATACTGAAAATATTCAATGAGGAGGAGGTAGGATTTGGCTGAAGCTTTGGATTAAAGTGACTTCCAGAACATTTTTTCTCCCTTTCTCCCCCTCCCCGGCCCTTTATTTCAGATCAGGGTCCACTTGATGTTCATAGATGTGAAGACAGGATGACACCTGATTAATTTGTTGTTGTTGTTGTTGCCTTGTTACACTTTTTCTTCTGAAGGTGCAGCTGGCTAGAATCAGCTAAGTAGCATTTTTTTTCTTGGATTTAATCATAGCATTTAATTAATCTCCCTGCTTTAGTCATCAGTCTGCAGCTTAGCAATGCAAGGTCCTAAGAACCTAAGCACTACTTTTAAATACATCAGTAATAGTTTTAGTTAATTCTCATGCCCAATCGTTTTGGAATCAGAGTGCTGAAAGAGAAATCACTAATGCAGACTCTACCTCGCTCTGCTTTCAAAGCACAGAGCAACAACAGCAGAGTGATGGTTATGACAGTGTCGCTGTTAGCACTTTCTCGTTCCTTCTTCTCTTTTATTCCCCCAGTCCTCCAGCAATGAGTTGAATTCAATCTAGAGTGCTTTACATATCTCTTGGCAAGCAAATTGCTACCTGTCTTTCTGAAAACCTATATGATCCATAAAAGAGACAAATCTGTGTGTTCTTGTCATATTCAATACTCTGTGTTGACTCTTAATCATCTTTCTTTGCTCGAGGATGTTTACCTATTTTTCATCAATTACAATTGCTACTGCTGAGCTTTATTTTGCACCCAGTGCTGCATCACTGGTGATGCCTTGTCTTACTGTTCATTTTTGGCATACTTTGTGAAGATAAGGGTTGTGGCTGGAGAAAGTTTTTAAGTTGAAGGTATTGAGGTGGCTTGGGATGAATAGCTGAGATCCAGCCTCCTCATAAGAAGGGCTGCATGATGTTTATTTCCTTTATTTGGAACAGGACTTCAAAGCAATCAGAAGATATTTATTATAGGTCTAAATTTATTATAGCGGTAGTGCTGCTCACATTTGAGTTGTAGCAAGCAAAAGTTACAGGTAAGAGAAAAATTTGGACTAGGATCTGATATCCATAATAGCTGCAAGAGAGGAGGAATAAGGGGAAGGCTGGCATGCAAGTGCTGAAGCATACAGAGGATGTAAATGACTATCAGTATTGGATACTGGTGGAGACTGACAATGTACTTATCACCTTTCAGTGTGATCAGTTCAGGTGGCATTCAGGGTTCAGGTGTCTGCGGTTTTCCATTTGTTTTTCTAGGCCTGCAGAATCAAAATTCAAATTTGCCGTCCTGTAGTTTGGATTGAACCTCCTGGTTCATCTGAGCTCTCCCCTACTCCACATAAAGTCACTCTTGCACCTTCAAAATCTCCGGTAAAACTCTGTAACCTCAAGCCTTCTCAGAGCTTGTCCCTTTTCATAATGACCTTAGAACCTTTGTATCCTTTCTTTAGGTAACGTTCCCAGTGTTTCCTGTAGTTTTATTTATTCCAGAGTAACTTCTGTAGGACAAAAACTGTGAAGGCTGTGTCTTGTTTAGTGTCAGTTGTCATCCAGGCTCGACTGATGACAGTGCGCTCTAGTTTTGGTGATCACAGTGGTTAATATTTCAGAAGTAATACCACTGCTTCTCTTTTAACTAATCAGGACTTTTGAAGACATTTATACAGAATCTTTGGTACTTCTCAGCGGTAGTTTTCGTTACCTTCAGTGACCAGGGAGTATTTTAGTTGTTTGAGAAGAAAATATATCCCATCTGTGGCCCTGTAGCATTTGAAAAAAAAGACATTAATACACCTGTAAACGTAATTGATCAAAGCTGTACCAAAGCTCTAGAGCTTGTGTTTTTTGTTGAGTCGGAAAATGTGTTCATGCATGTGATCGGTGTTGGATTGGCTGCTTTTTTTGGTTCTTCAGGTATTAGTCATTCAGATGTGAAAACGAGTTTTCTAAGCATAAATGTACATTAAGATTCCTACTCTAGACAAGATTTGTGAAAACAGATTTTTTTCCTCAGAACAATGTTTCTGAAATATTGTCATGGTTTCTAAAGCTTCTTCTCTCTTAATCTTTCTGTGTCTCTCCTAGTACTAATCTTTTGCATGCTAAAATAGTGCTTTTAATAGTAATTCTCTGACAGTACATGCAACCAAGAGAAAACGGACAAATCTGATAAGGAGTGTGAAAATAAATTAGCCAGTAGCCAGTGGTCTTTGTTAAAGTAAATAACGTTTTAAGGAGATAAAAGGTAATCAGAATTAATCAGCAAGTGCAGTTACATTATTACGATAGAGAAGAGAACTGACAGAAATAATTGGAACTTTCAGGTTTTACTTAATTTGGAAAATAAGAAGAATAGTGTATGACTGCATTTCCATAAGTGAGAAAGAGTTGGGGTTTTTTTCCTTCCCTGTTAGAACTGCATGAAAGAGGAGAACTGGCTTGATAAAAGTGAGTGCTGCTGCTTCTTCAATCCCTATTTCAAATCCCTCTGGATTTCTAAGAAGCTATTCCTCAAAACTGTGGGAAACATTTATGGATATGTTACAGCAAGAATAATTTCTGTCTGCCTTCTTTGCTCTTCTTTCTCAAAGAGGACATGGGTATCCTGAAGTTACTGCCTTGGTTATTCTGTACCCTGGAAAAGGCATTATTTAGAGAGAGCGATGTTTAGCTCAGGCCAGCTGCCCAACTTTTCCTTCTAATTTTCCTGCAGGTTTTCCACTCCATTGTACATGCTCTGCTTTTAGAGCTACATTGCTAACCTCTCTTGAACTTGATTTTTTTTAGAGAGAGTTTGCACATGCAAAGAAATATGGTTGAAGTTATTATAAGGGATCCCCTTATTATTGCGATTCTGAATGAACCTGAGAATAGCAATGTAGTGGGGTATATTTCTTATACGTAACTGCCTTCCCAGGGTGAATGTTGTGTTGTCAAGAATCTGGTAACATCTGCAACTGAAATACCTCATTTCCTCTTACCTGCTACTAAAAATTGAGAAGAGGGACTTTTTTTATTTACCCCAAAGCACCATTTTTTTTATTCTAGGGGAAAATAAGATTGCAGGTATAACTTTAATTAATTAATGTTATGGCTTGAGAAACCAAGACCTTGATTTCTTGAGCATGTATTTTCCAGGTATCCTAGCTATTCAAAGACCCTTCGCCCTCCTTCCCTCTCTCTTTTTGGAATTTGTCCTCCCTGATCATTACTATTCATAGAGAGATATCCTCTTGCTGCTTGTTGGATGTCTGCAAGGACACGTATTAGATAGTTAAGAGAGCAGCAGAATTATTTGAATAATAGTGTGTAATACAAGATCTAGAAATAAACCATATAAACAGTATAGATTCCTGCAGCTTTGGAATGGGTAATTATATTGCACTTAATGTATTTTATGATACATCCTATTCGATATCTAGTTATAAGAAAATTTCCTATGCAATCTTTTCAGTTTCTCAATACTTCATTGTGTCACTGAGCAGCTCCTTTGAATCGTACCTTTAGACTATTATCCGGTGCAGAAGAGAGCACTAATCGGCTGGGTTGAAATTATCAAGTATGTTAGATATTAGAGAATTTGGCCTTGATGATCTGCACAGCCTTTCTTGATTTTGTGTGCTGGCACTGGTGTGTTTGATTTCAGAAGAAAATATCCTGAATTAATTTTCACTGAACTCCTCTGGCTTTCATTATAGTACCTGTATAAGTTCAGAAAGACATTGGTACTCCTGCATGTGTTATGTTGCCCATATACTTCCTTTTGGCAAGGCCCATCAGTTAAATACTCAAAGCTGTCACTGAGGCTGTCACTTGGCATGTAGGTGGATTTTCACTGATAGACCTGAAAGTGATAGAGAATAATCTAAATTAAAACCTGTGCTGGTCTTTTGTGATCATCTCTGTAAAGGAGATAGAGAGCCATGCTGTATGCCAAGGAGCAGCTTCAGGGAAACACCTGGGATGCAGAAATACTACAACAGTGATCACTCCTCCTTGATTGCAGGAGAGGAACTTTGAAGCAGGGATGAATTTTATGCCTTTCAGATAATTAGTAAACCCTAGGGGAGGCTGTTCTTAAATCCCTACCTGGAGGTGGAATTGTACTACAGCCGCAAGGAAAATCGGCAATATTGGCTTTTGATCCAACCAGTTTTGTAGGGTGGAGGTTTACTGCTGAAATTGGGAAAATGGAATTAAACATTATCTCAGGTCAATGCTGAACTGATTTGGAAAAAACAAGAAACATGTTTTGTGTCTTTAAATTTGTTACTTTATTTACCATGCATTTGTGTATTTCAGTTTTTGTGCTGTTTAGTAGACTATGATGTATTTGAAGCTTCATCTGTATTTCTTTGCATGTACATTGCCAAGTTAGCCTGCTTGTCTACAGAATGTTTGTTCCACAGAAATACAGGGAAAGGAAATTGGGTAACAGGAAATAGTATATTAAGGGCTTCACTGTGAGTAGATTCCACTATGACATTAAATTCTGGAAATACAAAGACCTGTATACTGTAGCTAAGCCTACTATATATAAATACACTATTAAGGATTAATTTCAGAGAGGATATATTTTATATATCTTTTGTATGTCATTGTCTTCTGAAATACTAATGGTAGGGCTTTTCAAGAGGAAAGGCCATTTCCTTATCATGAAAACTCATGAGCTCCCGCTCCCTCTCTCTTATTTGTGAGCCATACTGAAGCAAAAAGGCGTCTTTGCTCCATCCCCCCTCTCCCCCACCTCCTGCCTTTCCCTGTGAAGGACTATTCTCTTTTACTTTGAAATTTCCAGAAACTTTCAGTCTTAGTCTTGTTGCTTAAATGTAATTAACTCTGTCCAAAAAACTGTCTCCATCACTTCATCTACTGCAGTCTAAGAAACTTCCCTCAATGGAGAGTCAGGGAACATATTTTCCAAGTTATGAGAAAAATGATTACTGATATATTTAAAGTGAGACTGGATGCGTGTCCATAAGAGGAGAGAACTTCAAAAAGCCAGAGGTAGCAGGAACCTCAAGACTAGAGTGCTGGGATCAGAGAAGTTTGGTTAGAGTCAGCCTCAAGCTTTTCTCACTTCTGTTAAGTCTAAAATCTCAACTGATCCCAGGGTCTTCGGGATTGTATATTTTTCATGATATATATTATAGTGAAGGGCATTCATTTTCATAGGTGCTTTGAAGTGTTATTTGCAAGCTAGGACTATCTTAATATTGTTTGTGTGTGTGTTTATTGGTTTGCTTGTTATTTTGGACTAGGCTTCTGAAGTTTGTTATATTGCAACATCTGTTGGTAAGTATTCTGAAACAATCTGCCTTTATGCAGTTAAATTGAATTAATTTTCATTCAACTGCAAAAAAAGGAGAGTGGTCTCTTGTTTCCTCCTTGTTCTGTGTTTCATGTTGTGTTTTGAAAGTTGCAGATTTGTTCTAGAGTTTTAAAGGTGGTCCTGAATTATGTCACCATTATCAAAGGTAAATAAGGTTATCTAATTTTCAGGGCTTCATGCTAGGTGTGTTAACAGTTGAGTTTTCATCCTGATCCCTTCTGTTATTTGCAGTTGAATTTAAGACGCTTGTACTACAATAAGAGTGGTAAACTGGAGTTTCTAAAATCTATTGACTTTGTTCTTTGGAAGTGGAATTTAAATCTTGCTTATAAATGTTTGATAAAAAGAACCAAAACTCCTGAAACGTGTGTGTTTGGTGTTTTTCACTGTATAGAATTGCTGTCCTTATAAAGCTAAAAAATGAACACTAGCAAAACTTTATTTATAAAAGATTATTTTTCAAGTACTTTCAAGATTACTTTGAAGTGTACACAATAATTCTGCATTGATAATTACATGCAGGTTGTAATGATGCTTGTTCTTATTCTTGTGCGGAAAGTACAAGTCGATATGATGCTGCGCACTGTGGCATTTAGTCTCTGAAGGTTTACGGTTCCGAATCAGACCCACAGAATCCCCACAGATATCCACCAGACTTCATATAGTGTCACCTATGGCTGTTGTGGAGAAAATCCTCCAAATGCTCCCTGCCAGACTCTGTTCTTCTGTTCCGCATTGAAAAAGCTGAAAAAAGCCCACCAGCTGCTTTCCCCTTCCATGCACTCTGACACTTTGTCAAGGTTGTTTCTGGAACTATTTCAGGGAGCTTGTACATCAGGCTTTCTATTAGATGGGGTCAATAATTCCTATAGCAATAGCTGATTCCTTTTACCATCTCAGATGATTCTGGGAAACTGTGACATTATCAAAAAGTCTGATTCAGCAGTTTGCAAATGTAATTTTCCTTGGTATTATTGCTATGTTTATCATGGTGTCGTGAATAGCATATCCACAGATTCTTATTTTCAGAAAACATTTGTAATATTTTACGTTTTGCGGGGACCATAATATAGTTTGTAAATGTATCTAGATTAAACGAAAAATAGGCAAAAACTTACGGAAGTCTCAATCCCAGGGAATTACTTGTTTCAGTGATGTTTTCAAATCTAAGTATTCAGAGTGACAGTTCAGTTTCCCAAAAATAATGTGTTGTGATCCCACAGCTTGCAAAGTACCTTTTCAAAACATTTTGTCAGGAGGTTTCAGCTGTGTAGTATGGGCAGACTTTGGCCATGGAGCCCAGGGAACGAGGATGTTGGCCACGTTCTCTGCTCTCTGCTGGCTGCCCTCCCTGCTCGCCGACCTCGCCACCGCTTTCCGCGCAGAACGTCTTTCCATGTAGAACGCCTTTAAGGGAGCACTGTTATTGATTTTGGAATAATGGCCCTTTTATCTTTCACTTATTTTTCAGCTTTCAGCGGTTGGCTTTTTCTTATTGCTGCTTCCATGGACCTATTTCAAAGCCAGCACAATATTTGTAGTTCAGCAGAAATAAATGGCAAGCAGCATCCTCTGCCTCTTCTATGAATAATGAAGCAGCAAGGGAAGGATCTGGCCTTTAAAATCAGTAAACGTATTGATGGGAAGGACAGGAAGGAATTAAATACTTTTAACTCTATGTTAACCTTCTTAATTCTAAGAAAGTAACAGCTGGGGTTTTAAAAGTATTTGAAGGCAGGAGTTAACTAACAGAGAAAACTTACATACATCTACTTTTCTTTTCATGGCTTTTCTACACCTTGCCAAACTACACTGGGAGAGCTGGTCCTGCTGCTGGCCTCAGGAACTCCTGGGCTCAGAAGCTCTGTGATTTTAGATGTACAGTCCCCACTGAGAACTGACAAATACCTTGCCCTGCCTAAAAGGACTTCTCCCTGCCCGCCAGCAAGCAGCTTTATTCCTCATCTCACCAGTCCTAACTTGTATCCTTCCTCAACTGGTTGTAGACCAAATACTCTTGAAGTTGTCTATCACAAAACAACCGCCTGACCTGAAGACCTTCTACTCTCTTCGTGTGCCCTGCAGTGGCATTATTTATACTAGTGCTCTTAGGTTTAGTGAAACTACATGTTTGATGGTTTTGAGTGGAATTGTGTCCCCCTGTCAAACACCTGTCAGCTGTAAGCTTGAGCTGGACACTCTATGAAAGAAGCCCAGCAGATTAAGGTACTTCATGTAAGATGCCACTCCTCTGTATAGAAGTACTAGTCTGAATTTTTTCCCTTCCAGCTAAAGAAAACACAGCACTGGTAATGAGAGGGGCAATACTGTGAGTGGAGGATGGAAAAGGAATACCTGTCCCATGTTAGTGCTAAAAGCAGAGATAAGAACCTCACGAAAGCTGGTTATCAAGGTGGGGTTAACCTGGCCTGGTAGCCTGTCCGATGGTTTGCAGAATTCATGTTCTGTTTCTGATAGACCTGGAGAACACTCTGTGAACCACGTTGGGGTAGGTAGGTGCTACTGCAAAAGTTCTTGTGAGCTTTTGCTTGTATTCGACAGCAGCTGAAACCACATGAATATCACTGACGTTTTGTGGGGTTAAAGCTAAGTCAGAATTTAACCTTATAAACAAAATACTGTAAATGCTTTCTCCACATTAGATCATTACAACATATGTATTTGATGGAGATAAAAGATGGACTTGAATGGGGAGGATAGGATTAGGAATGATATTTCTTCTGATCCCATTAAGCAGCCCTGTCACCTTGAGAATGCCCGACTGGGACATATTTTATTTTGGGTCAATTGCAAGTAATAACATCTCATTATATGATTTCTAAGAGTGGCAGTTTTGGAAAGGTAATACATTGGATTTTTTAAAATTTGACCTTCCCGTGCCATGCGGCTGAATCACAGTGGAGTGCTGGAGGTCTGGAGATGGTACAGTTATATTAGGAAGAGGGGTTTTTTGTTTGTTCTTTTTATTTGGCAAAATATCTCTATTAAAGATTTAGAGATGCATACAGCACAAAAGTAGGAAACATTCAGGGATTTTATTATCATGGCATACTTTGATATTTTATAACAATTTTCCAAAGAATAACATATTTCAGTGGAGTTCTCTGTGCCATAGCAATTCATCCTGGTTTTATCACAAGGTTCTGAGTGATAATTAAGAATGTAATTTTTGTGTCATCTAAGGAGTATTTACTGACATGAACTGAAGAAGCTTTCTAAACTGGGAGGCTGAATATTATTCTGAAGAGTCCAATTTCTTAAGAAACTTCTGATTCTCACATAATGGGGATGGGAGTGTAAAAAAGGCAATAAAGCATTTTTTTTATTAAAAATGAGATGACTACAATTTCAAGTCCTAAACAAAATGCAAAGCAGTGGGAAAGTGCATGATAATTCTGAGCTGGTTACTTCCCACTGCAGCAGGTTTATATATTTTCTCATATTGCTATTTCTGTAAATGTTACTGACTTTAATTTGACTAATCTGAGAATTATCGTTTTAGTGTTGACCCAATACTGAACATTCAGTTTAATATCACAAGCGCAAAAACATCCTGTCATCCTTCTTGTCTTTTGAGAAGTTCTCTGAGTCAGTTATTAATATAAAAAAGTGCATACTAAAGAAGGAATTGAAGAATAACTTAGTTCCATATATATGTATATTTATACATATTTATATGTATATTTATACATATACATTTATTTATATATTTATACATATACAACCCCGGAGTATCTTAATTCCTGGGGTGAACTAGCACTATAATCAATAAAGATAAGTCACTGATGCACACACTGCTGCTCAAAGATGCAGGGGTAAGGAGTCCACTCCTTTTGTACTTTGGATTGAGTTTTGTGCTATGTTTTTGGGAGTGTTATGTGGCCCCACATGAGTTTTAGCTGAGCAAGAATCACTCGACATTGCTGAAATAGCCAGGCTTGTAGGAGTTAAGATGCAGTTTTAAAAGCTGTTTGTCCTTCCCTAGGCAGATCTTCAGTGAAATGAAAATTGGGTTGAAAAATGTTATTGCTATGTAATAAGCCTGAGAATGTTTTATTGGAACAGCAGAACTTAGAAGTATTGCAGTGGCTGTAAAGCATCAAATACATATAAATACGTCAGTTACTGCAGATAAAAGAAAGTACAGATATTTCTGTTTGTCATGATTGATTTACCACATGAAATTTTGAAAGAACACAGAAAAGAGTACAGAGCATCAGATAATATTATAGAAGTGTTAGCCAGTTTTAATTAGGAAGCATTCTTTATCTGTTCCAGCCTTGCTTTTGTGGCTGCTCAGGCTTTCAAGATGATTTCCCAGGCTTTGTTGTGGAGATTCTAATTTTGTTTTTTTGTTCCAAGTTTCCTACCCTACCATTTCTTACTCATGGTGGAGTTGGGTGGGTCAGCCCCATGGAGTGCCTAGGAGACGAGGAGTTAAGTTCTGTCCCCAGCTGCCAGACACCCCACAGCTGCTGCCAGCAGTCCAACAATACAGCTTAATAGAGCAGCAGGAGCTCCTTGAATGGGGGTGTTAACAAGGCTAATTGGCAACATGCACTTCATTCTCTGCAGCTGGAGGACATAAACCATGAGCAGGCAGAGGCTGGGTGTAGGGTTGATGGTGGAGAGGAGTACAGGTAAAGAGATGTACAAGCTTGGTTCAAGTAGTTACAGTCCAAGTTGCAGTGCTACCTCTATGCAGTGTGGCAATGATATTTCTTGGCCAAAGAAAGGTTTTTGAAGGAAGGAGCATTAATGGTGAAGTGTGGGTTCTTGGCTGCCTTGAAGGGCAGCTATCCCCAACTCAGTGTTGTGGGAGCTGGTATAGGTTTTTGGGCATTTGATGGGATCCATCAATGAAATCCTGTGCTTTGGCCTTTGGTGTAATATCAGCTCCTTGCTGT
Source organism: Nesoenas mayeri (assembly GCF_963082525.1). NCBI lineage: Eukaryota > Metazoa > Chordata > Aves > Columbiformes > Columbidae > Nesoenas > Nesoenas mayeri. The sequence goes on along the minus strand of NC_137544.1, from coordinate 91,892,848 downwards.
CCTGTGCAGCCGTTGATCTAGTCCCTTGTATTAGGCTCAGACTAACTAGTGCAACTCTGTGGTTGCCCCTCATAGCCACAGTTCCCTGGACAGCAATGGGCTTCCAGCCTCATGCGGAGCACTGGCCATGGTTGCGCTGAGTCCTGCTTGGTAGAGGAGGGGACGGGGTGATGGTGGTGGGGATGGAAAGGTGGTTGTTCTCCCTTCACTGTGCAGGGCTCACGCCTTGGTGGCAAGTGTGAAATGTCACAGTGCTGCCGTGCCTGGGCTGCGGTTCTGCGGTTGGGTGCTACATATACCCAGAGCCACCCACTACTGAAGAAGTCAGAGGCTGTTTCCAGCAGCATCTGCCTTGCAGAACTGTGAAGCTGAAGCCTAAGGATCCAGAATGCAACGTGAGTCCCCAAAAGCTTCTCTTCCTGAGGCACAAGGTGAGAAAGGAAAGATGCAGGGCAGAGGAAGAGCATTCACAGATGACTTTAATCTATCCTACATCTTTTGTGTGTGAGGTTTTCGGTCCTTCATCAGCCTGCTGATAAACGCAGCAGGAGTTAGGTGTGCTGAGTGTTTCAAGGTTTAATTCGCTAGTATGAAACCCAAATGTTTGTTGGTTTACAGTGGCACATGGGAGTAGCTGGGTATTCAGACTGGTGGTTTTGGAGTTTTCTGTTCTATGCTTTTTCTTCTTAAATCTGATTTCTACTATAGATGTTTGTAATGAAAAGGATTAAACAAATCATTGAAGAAAATTAAGGATTTAAAAATAAAACTACTTTTATTAAAGAAGTTAAGCAGTTAGTAATCCATTTATAAATTTTATACTCTTCTATGTTTGTAGGTTAGAGCTGTTCATATAAGCTTTTAATATTGGTTGTAATTTTTTTATTGCTTTATATGGGGTGACATGTATGAAATGAAAACTAAGAATGCTTTCAGTTATTTTGTTTCTGAGAATGGTCTTTTTGGATTTGTTAGTCTCCCATTCACCTTTGACAGAGCCAACATCCTTTTGGGTGGGAGTTGTAGTTCAAGTTGTTCTGTTTTGGCTAATAGCACAAATTTTTAATAAATTATTTCCAAACTGCTGTGGCAACACACTTGATTTTCTTTTCAAACCTATCTATTTTAAATTCTAACTTTTACATTGGATATTGAATAATACTGAGTTATTGAAGAGTTACCAGTTTATCAGCTTTTAGCAAGTGACAGGCATGCAACTGGAATTTAAACTTAACTGGAAACACTGTGAATAATTTACTTTCATAGCAATTGTCAATGGGTAGCAATTTAAACTCCTATAGTTACCAAGGTGATTTAGAAGAACAAGATCCTGATGATCAAGTCCCAATGAGCTGCTCACATTTTTTAGAATCATCTGCTGCTTTCTGTTCCATTTTGTCTTTCTGAACTGTGCTTGTTTATTGAGGAAGAAAGGAAATTAAATTCTAACTCTTTCATTGAAAACCAATATAGTTGCAGAAAATTTGACTCCTGCTTGGTGTAAACAACCTTGTGTTGTATGTCAGGCCTCTTTGTTGCAAATGAGATAATATTTGACAAAAGAGTTACAAATATTCTTTGAAGTGGATGAGTTTCTGCCTTTTCTCTTAGCTTCCTACTTATTTATTTGAGACTTTGGGGGAGAATTTTCTTCTTAATCCTCGGCACTGGCTTGTTAAGGCCATTTAGGGAAGCAAGATGTAGATAGACATGTAAATCATAAAGAATTTTCCTTCTCTTTCAAGAGTAATCGATTTAATGGAATAGAAGGTGCTTGCATGAAAGGCAAGACAATTATCAAGGACCATCAATAACCTTCCCAGACAATGCAGTACCCTAGGAAGGGGGCAGTTAGAATAGAGGTAATGCTCATGGCACCAGTCCAACTGGCTATGATTTTTATTTGATGCTTGTATTCCTTTATCCAAAGATGTCATTTTATATGAATGGCTACTTTTTTTTTCTGTGTAGTTTTTTTTGTTTTAAATCTTGTGTAGTTTAAAAACCTAACTAAATAATTGTGGTTTTGCTTGTATTCCTGATCTTAACAATGCAGAAAGCCTTTCTACTAAGTGCAATGGCAGGGAAGGTCCACGCCTTTCCAGCTTGGACCTGAAAATCCTATTTCTCTCTTAATTGCCTTACAAAATGGCCCACTCCTACAAACTGCTTCCTCATTGTGTAGGATGAATGACCACACGAATTTTGTCTAGAAGTACAGATAGTCACATTTGGCAAAATCTTTGGGTGGAAACTTCAGAAACACTAAGGTGATGTAAAATGTACATTTCTCTGCAAAGCGAAGGGCTGCGAGTGGGAGCAGCTGCCTTGCGGGTTGTGCTCGCTCCTGGAGGGGGGACCTGCTTCCAGATCCACTGGGTGGTTCCCAATGTCTCATTGTATAAATTAAGAAAATAGATGGGGAAAGCAGGTGGAAATCTCTCTGGGGGATTTTGTTTTTAACTTGCCATAATGTTTTAATAGTTAGCAGTTAAACCTAAGCAGGTGTTTTAAGGGCTCTTATTTAACAATTATCACTCATTTCCGGGCTTCCTGTTTGTTCAGACTGCTGGAGAACATCACAAAATCAAGCAACTGCTCTCAAAACCTCTTTTAACCCTTTGTCACCCAGTGAAGCTGGAAAAACCCTTCATCAAAGATTCATCTGGCTGAGAGGATGAAGGACATAGCACAAAGCCTTTGTGGTGTGAAGATTGCCTGACAAGTGAAAACAAGGCTCTTGAAAATTATCACAGAATCATGTGGGGTATTGGAGCATTGCATCATTGAGAAGAGACTGTATCATCACTTCATCCTTTTGTGTGATTTATGTCTTGTCTTATTTAGGGAAGGAACTTAGAGAAGCTCATGGAGCTCATACAAGTTGGAGGTTTGGTTGGTTGGTTTGTTTGTTTTCTCCTCCCTTAACACTTTCGATTAACTATTGCTCTGGACATGACAGGATTTATAAACATGGAGTTCTAAATCAGTGTAATCAAACCATCCTTCAAAAGCTCATACATGTTCCAAATAATCTTTGTTTTGAATCATTGTGGTGTTTTTTTCTTCTAAATCCTAATCTTAGAGAAGGGTGAAGGATTTCCTTTTGTCTTCAGCAATTCTGTTGATAATATGCAAATGAGTTTTTGATCTACTCATAACTGTTATTGCATGGGTCATTACTAAACTATAGTGAAAGTGTAATTTTAATCAAGATTTTTAAAATTTTAAAAATTTTTGAAATGAAACCACTGACAGCACTTTTGGAGTTTGATATTTGGACACGGAGCAAAGTTAGAAGACTATGAGGACTTTTTTTGGTTAGTACTATAACAAGACTTACTGTCAAATGGCTCAGATTAATATTTAATCATAAAATTAAGTAAATGTAGGCAGTTATTTTCTGTGGCACATGTATAGTTTGCATAGTACATATGCCTGGTTTTTCAAGCAGGGAGTCTTCAAGAAACTGTCTGGGTAGGTTCAGTAATACTGCTGTACTTGAGAAACAAAAATAGAACAAATGCTTTTTATTTGTGGTATAAGTTGGAGTGCCCCTGGAGGCTCTAGAGATGGATAAGAAGGGACAGTCTGCCTGCTAGTAATGGCTCTTGACTGGTGAGTCCCGGTGAGAGTGAAAAATCTGGGATTTACCTCTGTTCCTATAGTCACGTGCTGCTGATGGTATTGATGCCAACCTCAGCTTAGTTCATACTGATTTCAATATGTACTTTTTCTAGTTTGCCTGAAATTACACCTCAGCCTCCCCAGTGTAACGGAGACTGGAGTCAGGCCAGGTGTAGCTCTGCTCTGGCAGAGAGACCCTTGCTGAAGAAACTGTTCCTACCATCAGAAAAGCAACTGCTCTGAATGAGAGTGTGGGGAGGAGAGAGCGTCAGCGTGCTCTGGGTGTTTGTGTACATGTGTGCACACACACTATAGATGATTTGCAAGGTCTGTGTAGTTACAGGGAAATGCTTCCTTCACATACCATCACATGCACGTCTGTCTGTTTGCAGTGTTTCTGCTGTCATCTGTGCTGGTACCGGGTCTCATTTGGTTCAAGAACTTCTAATAGCAACTTTAAAAGTGTTACTGAATTTAATGTTGTAAGCTTCCTTCAGCTGAAGTGACAGAGGATTTTAGTTTTCCAGTTGTAACATGCTTGGGCTAGTTTGCATGATGATGAAGCAGTACAAGTGGATAAAACCAATTTATATGGAGCATGTAAGTAGTAATATTGATTTGCAGTTTAATATGCTACAAATTCAGTCCTCAGAAGAGAACGGGGGGAAAAAAACTCTATATTTTGTATGCTGGTTCAGGTACCTTTCAGTTTCCTGGTTAAAAATGTATCATGATTTATCCTGTTTCCTTTTAAGATAAAGTACATATTCTACACATTTTTTCTCTCTCCCAGGTTTCCTGGTTTGTTTTTTTTGTTGTTTTTTTTCCTCCCACTGTGTCTAAAATAAAATTCTGCGAATACATTAGTGAGAATTAATAAATCCTTATATTGAAAACCTAAGGAGGCAAAGCAACAGAAACCTGTGAATGGTGTCAAAGGAAAGGAACAAAACTGTTCACTTGATATGCCAAACCAAATTCTGTTATTCCTTGCAGTTCCCCAGAATAGGAAGTAGGTGTTTTATCCTGGAGCTGCTACATGGGGTAAAAGTTCTCAGAGGAACCCTTCAACATTACTGCTGCAGAAATAATAATTCATTACTCTTGTTGAGAGCCTACAATGTCTTTTAATGTTTTGCCGGAGCTACTCTGCTGAGCGGAATAATTGTTGGTGGAAGACTTGGGCTTTATACTGCAGGCATCTGATCCAGCTTACAGCGAGGTCAATATGCTCGGCCCAGGTACCTGGTGCTGGTTGGGGTTGCTTTTTTTTCAAAGCTGTGTTGAGGATTTGGAGGCACAATGCAGGAGATTTTCAGCACTTGAGTCCTCAAGGTACATTTTGAAACCCTGTCCTCTGTTAATTTCAAGTGAAAAGTTGTCCACATGTAGATAAATCAGGTGATAGGCAGATGCTTCTGGATTTCTTTTTCCAAGCCTGCTAGTAGTTGAAATGTTGGAGGAGTAGCATGTTGGATGATGTCTTCTGGTATTGTGGTCTTAAATGAAGCTTGTGTCTTTTCCGGTGGGTGATGGGTCTGTCTTGCAGCTTTTGTCACTTGGAACAATATTCCTCAAATGTTCTGCCTCACTGACTAGTGTCAAATCTCTCATGATGATCTGTGTTTTCAGGGGAGAGGTGGTAGTAGGAGGGAGATTTTTGTTGCTTGCTTGAACTGTGCAATGTAGCTTTTTTACTTGTACTTTTCTTTTTACTGTAAACAATATAAACTTATCTGAACAATTTGGGATTTTTTTTGCGATGACCGTATCATATAGGTAGGAAAGACACAAGTTACTCTTGTGTGCTATGGGCAGAAAATACCACAGTTTGGTCATGTGTTTACTTTTAAAATAACTTTGAAAAGGTTTGGTTTAGCTCTTTTGTAACTACTCTTACATTTATACAGTCCTAAAATTATGTTCGGCCCTTGGAAGGAACCGTGAGGCTGATGTGGCCCCAGTGAAAGTGAGATTGACACCCCTGCCCTATGAGATCACTGTATGCCCAAATTAGTGCTTTTTCTCTTTCATATATGTATCACTTTATTTTTATTCCCTTTGGTAGTTTCAGAAGTAATTTTGTTCTTCCTCTGTTATAGACATCTTATAAAAATATCAAAGACAAAGCATGATTATAAAATTTGGAAGATTTCCTTTTCTTTTTTCTTCCTAACACATGCTCTGAACAGAGCAGCAGTTTCAGAACTTTTCATGTATGTGGTAACTAGAAGTGGATGTGTGTGCAATTCTGAGAGATGGAACAATACCAGATGTTCTCCAAAGCAATAGGTAGTTCCTTGGCAATTCATCAAGAAAGAACATGCAACCTAGGGGAAACCAGGCTTCTTGTAAAGGGAGTATTCTCAGATCCAGGTGTAAAAATCAAAGACTTTGTGTGTACCAGCTTCTATTTTGGTGGGCCAGGAAATGTAACCAGTTTTGTATAGAAAGGATCAAATCATGTAGTTCCTATAAAAGTTTGCAGAGTGTTCTTTTCATGTAGTAGGAGACTCCTCGACAGCTTTCTTCTGAGGCAAGGCAAGCATTTCTTCATGTTTTTTATTGTATTTCTTTTTCAGGTGCCTTAGTATTGTGTCTCTTCAGTAATAACATCAGAAACATTTGTGAAATATTACTTGAATCTGCTGGCTTGTAACACAGCAGTGCAAATTTCTTTGCTTATCTGAAACTTTAAAAGCAAAGGAATGCAGCGGGCACAGAGGCTGCAGCGCCAATGTATTAGTCCTGCTTCTGCCAAATGAGGTTCAAGCAGATTAGCATCTTAATTCATTTCTGATGTGTTTTTAGTAGGTACATTAAGACCTAACACTTTTAAGAGAGGCTTAATGGATATAATGTTTTCATTTGTGTAGAGTCCAAAATTTAGAATGACTCTTGCAGTAGTACTTACAGATCATAACAGAAACATCAGGTAGATTGCATAGCAATTACTTGACTGCAAAACAGCAAAAATATGGCACAGGGGAAGTTGTAGAGAAGAAAATAAGAAAATCCCTGCAGAATTCTTAAATTTGGGAATTTTCTGCATTGGGAATAGGAGCTTGGCTTGTGCATGGTGTTCCATATTCCTCTGTCCTTTGAAGTTGTAGGGGTCAGTGTTGTTTTCCATCCGTGTTACTTTTTTTTCATTAGTTCATCATCTGTCTTCCATGAATTAGCAGTTGTGTTATGAGAATAATGCAGCTTCATAAAAGTCCTTTCTGTCCTGCACGCGGGCTACAAAGACATCAGAAAACAACACTGAATGCCCATTTATTTAGTAGGAGCTGCAGTGTCGGATGCTCCCAGTCGTCTCTGAACATCTTGGGCACACTTGGGTCCCAATACTGATTTAGTGACATGCTGGTACAGTTTATGTGATTCAGCGTGCAAAGCTGTTTCTTGTGTGTATAAAAGTTAAGGATGAATTTTTTTTACCCTGTGCACAGGCATTTCCAAGAAGAACGAAGGGAGCAAAACTAAAAATAGCATGGAAGGGGAATAATACTACTCACATGCTTTTGTATGTTTGCTTTCCCTTTTTTCAGTCCATAGCCTTCCATAGAGTACTAACATTTTTCCACATTGGAAACAATTTCTGAAGATTATTCTCTGCGAGAGTTTTATTTCTATTTGTCTAACTCCTCAGAGTTGTTTTTTTTTTTTTAAATCATGGTTTTGCACACTGTTTTTGAAGTACGAAATACGGACTAAATCTGGACTAATCTCCATAAACTAAAGCTGGATTAATTTTTCAGATAGAGATTTGTGGACAAGAGGGACTTATTTTAATACAGTATGTAGAAACCACAACTTGTATCTCTGCTCAGTATCTTGCTTTCTTCAAGTAGCTAATATGAATCCCCACTTTTAATCTGCTCTACAAAATTTGCCTTAGTATGTAATTTCATTTTTAGTTTCAAGGTATTTTATTATTGCCATTTGTATGATGCATACAGCTATAAAACGAGCAAGACAATTAATTAAACCTTAGGTTTGGAATGCCACACTCAAATGTAGGTCCCCTGAGACCTTCCTCTTGTGAGTTTGATAAAATGAATAACATTTAAAAGGAAAAGTCTCTTTTTTTCCTGACATATCTGAGCCTAGCAGCATTGGAGTGATATTAAAGATTCTGTGGTCGAGCTTAAAATAAGACTTTGTTCAGCATTCTCATTGAAGTTCCCTTCTTTTGAAACCTACTCTGTATTCTTCTGATGCTGCTTTCTAGAGAGAGCTACATGTGGTTTGTAATACACTTGAAGGATAAAAGTATTTCCGACTGTCATTGCATGGCCATCTTTTTGTGTTATCCATTTAGCGACACTTAGTAAAATCAATGCACCAGAAATAATGGAAAATAAAACAGAAGAAAAGCATGTACATACTCATAACTATTACTGCAGTAGCAGATAATTTCAGGTAGAGTAACTAAGATCGATAACTAGATGCTTTTGCTGTTATGTATGTCTGATTTCTGAGAAAGACCAAATGTCCTTTTCTGGAGTGTGTCTTTTATGCTGTTTTCACTGGCCGCATCTCTTTTTGTGGAGTTGTTTTCTAGCAGTAGAGCTGGTCATGAGAGGGGGGGAAATTTAGGGCAGAGAAACAAAATATTGTGCCAGTAAGGGCATAACTTGTTTCTGTCTCCCCCCAGATATATTCCCAGTAAATGTGGAGCCTTGCGGTAGCTTTCCATTTCTTGTCCGTGATTTGGTGTGAAGGGCAAAGCTGCCGTGAGCTCACAGCATTTCAATACGTGATCCTTCGCAACAGCTCTGACGCTGCCATTGAACTTGGTTCTTTATAGAAATTTTTGTAGTGTGAACTGAGTAATTATCCTCATTTATGTACAATGTAAAGAGAGGTAAAAGGAGGCTGAGTAGCTGAGAATAAAACATGCAGTTTGTATGTGTTTTGACTGTTTGCCTAGCTAAATTAGGAGGAAGCCATGTTTTATATGCATTGTATTACCATTTTTAATGACTTTATAAACAAAAAACTACTAAATATTGACGTGGTTCTGAAATAAGTGTTTTACAGCTCTCAAAGCTTGATATTCAGTAATTTTATAGAAACTTACAAATATGTAGTAATAATTAAATGCAAGTAAGAGATTTTAGCTGTTGCAATCTTGTGGTATAAAAATATCTTTTCAAATAACTGCTTAAATTCCTAGAAAAAGCTACGATAAAAAAGGAATTCAAGAGGCAGTGTAGGATGTATTTGAAGTAGTTGTTTCTCTAATGTAAGTTAATTGGACTTTGGTTCCTAGAATGAGCTGCTGTTTCTTGAGCACTCGGAATTAACTGCAATTTCCAGCATGTAACATATATCTCGTTGTCTTTTAAAAATGTGCCTTAGTTCATGGTTATGAAATCAAAGCCATGTCTAATAAAAATACTTCTGGATGCAATATTGGTTCATCAATTGTTAATTTTGTACCTGAAAAAAATCCTTGAGAAACATTGGTTGTCAAGGTGAAATGTCAGGTTTTGAAATGATGCTAACTTGGCTTTTGTGTGTATTGCCTTTTATTCCAGTATTTATTTTTCTTGCCAAATGTCTGATAGAGCTTGTGAGCTCTGTGCAACGTGCGGATGCAGTAGGAAAGCCAGTCTCTCTCCCTTGTTTTAATATTAGAGTGTTTACTCCTGTTTGTATTTTTCATGGTGCGTTTTTTACAACAAAAGTTGAAAGGAGGATGGGAACCTCATCCTAATTAAATGACAATAAAATAATTCAAGTAAACTAGTCAGGTCGTAAGTTCATACATTGAGTCAGACAGGTCCAGTTCCTTCCTTTGATACTGTTCAAGCGGTGAGAGCAAAACGCAGTGTAACGTTCCCTTACTTTGTGGCAAATCTATGGTAGTAGTCAAAAAAGCTGTCATGGGCTGCATTAAATAAAAGGCCTCGTTTTGTAGAGGGGTGAAGAGGATGTGGGGAGCCCCGTGTGGCTGCCAGGTTGTTCCTTGTGCTCACTGGGAGGGTGTTTCAGGGTGTACCTACTTCATAGATGGTACCTGGATGCCTGTAGGATCCTGACTGTCCTGGGGGTTAGGGCTCTCCTTGGTGCGGGATTAAGCAGAGAGCCTTCAGCTTTGTCATGAAGTGGAAGAAACTTCACTAAACTCCTAAAATACCTGCTAATGTTTCAGGTTTATTGTTGGACCTGTTCATGGTGTTAAAACCAGCTGATTTTCTTTTAAAATGATCCAAGATGAAAATGAGAACAAATTGCAGGTCAGGGTTCAGACTTAACCTGTTTTTTATTAGGTTGGGGGGGTGGGCAGTAAAGAGGTTAACCAATGATCTTAAAGAAATTTTAACAGTAAACCAGCAATTGTGTGGGGCTTTTCTTCCCAGCATTTCCTCAGGTATATGGAAAATGTTGATAAATTGCGTTTCTTCAATTCTGAATACACAATTCCAAAGTTACTTTTTTTTGTTTGTTCTTGTTTTTGGAGGACAGTACGAGAAAAATGATCACATTACCCAGAAATAGACACATTTCCATGGCCAAATAGCAACTGTTCTTTGAGCCAGATTTGGAGAATTATAATGTTTTTATCCTTTTATCTTTACTGGATCTCACTGCATCTTTATCTTCAATAGATAGCTACTTCCCTAGCATGCACATATGCATGTATGTTGAATTTTTAGAGAGGGAACATTTTTTCTTGATGGGGGAAATGATTTTGTGGTGGGTTAAATCGAAAGCACTTTAAAAGGCAGCTGCTTCATAGAGATTGAAATCTGAAACAACCCAAAAGAGAAACTGTGTGGACTCCTGGGAAAAGTTAAAATACAACGTATTTGACTGAGCCACAAGCGACAGATTGGATAGGGGCAGGGAATCAGAAATGGAAACAGGCCAAAACTCTCGCTCTGCAATATTACACAGACATCATGGAGATCTATAGGATTCCCCAGAGAGCCTTACTTAGAGGGGGGTTGCCTGGATGATTAACAAGGTCATACTTGTGCATGAATCATTTTCATCTTTATTACTAGTAGGGGGGGGAAAAAAAAAACAAACCCTACATTTAAAAGATAAAAATCCCAAACAAACAAACTCCTGAACCCACATGCTAAAAATCTTTCTTCCCCAACACAGAGTTAACTTTCCTTCCACTTCTGTCCTTGAGTTTCTGGAGTAAATGGACTGTTGCTGTTACTCTGGTCAGGCAGGTCTTTGGGAACTGTTTCTATGCTTGAAGCAAAAATAAATATGTAGTTCCTGTTTCAGATCACCTTTTAAGTTTTGGTGTGTTTTTAATTTTGTTTTTGCCTTTTTTTGTGTGTGTGTGTATGTGTGGTTTTGTTTTCAGGTAAGACTGGAGAGAGAGTTTTGAAACAAACTTTGATAGGACTAAGTTTTGATGATAGGGAGATTTCTGCAAGCTGTGTGGAGTAATGCTAATGGAAACTGTAGGCCAACCAGAGACGGATGCATGAGGGTATCCAAAATTTAGATGCATCCCTGAGGAAGCCTGTCCTGCCTGCCTCCATGCTTGTCACAGATAGCAGCTTTGTCATGACACTTCCCCCAGCTGTGAAGTTACTCCTCCTCCTTCTGTAGGCAGCACATAGGAGGATTATGGGTGGTCAACATTTTAAAAACTGGTTGGAAATTGAGATGAAAAGTTTACTGAAGGCCAGACTTGCTGCAAGACCAATCTCTGCACTGTCTATGTGGAATTAGAATTGCAGGGCCTCATGCTGTAAACCCCAAATGGAGATTTTTCTGTAAATCAAGTGGTAAGGCTCCCGCTTTTTTGGGAAGTGCACCATAGCAGAAGTATCTGTGAGTTTATCAATAGGCTCCAATAATGACCGATTGTTCCTAGTCAATTTAGCAGTTCAAATAAAAGCATTTTTATGGCAGCGTGCCTAGAACCTGCAAACTCTGATGAAAATAATGGTAAAGAGATCAGGGTCTGATTTGACAAATGTGTTAAGGAAAGCCTGGATTTTTTAGAATTTGAACTCTAAATAAGACTAATAATAGGAGATGAAAAAGGCACATGGAGGGTGAATTAAGTTTATTGCCCAGGGTAACTTGGCAGGTCAATAGGAGAGCTCACAGTAGGGCTTCTGAAAGTATTCACATTTTGAGAAAATTCTTTACAAGGAGAAACTCTGAGCTCGCTGGTTTGGTTTATATAAAAGCAACAATGGGAGGTTACTTAATTTGGGTATGTAAAGTACCATTTAAAAAATAGAGTACCGTTTAAAAGATAAAGGGCAGAATGAGAACTGAGGGCTAACCAGATAGATTTAAATGAACAGCAAAGCACATATTTCTTTTCACATTAGGAGTGATAAACTAATGAAACTGCGTAGCAAGGAATATAGCAGATCCTTCATCCCCAGACATTTTCAGAAAAGACTGAAAGTATTTAATGGAAGAGAGGCATTAGCTTTGCTATACTTACTTGGCTTTATATTAATAGAAGAGTAAGTATGCTGCATGCTATGCTCTCCATTATCAGAAATGGGTGTTCCTTGTACATTCAGAACTAAATTTTAGGTAAGTCCAGTTTCAGCAGCCCTATATGGTTGTATAAAATCTACAAAGAAATTACCCAAACTTGAATATTCTTGTATTTTATTTTTTTTTTAAAGAAGTTTGAATTATAATCAGTTTTTTTCGAAGAACAATATCTGAATGTACATGCAAATGGGACTGCACTTTGTTTCATTGTGAACTAAAAGCGGAACAACAAAATTGTTACAATACAAGGCAGGAAAGTGTTGGGAAGGGTTTTTATTTTTTTTTTTTTTCTTAAATCCAGGAAATACTGGAAAGCTTGCATGGAGATCTGCAAGAGTCATATTTGAAAAAGATTTACCCGGTGTCTTTCATGTCAAACTCATAGCTAACGTGTGAGAACTCCACGTAATTCAGTTTACAACACTGCAGTAAATGAAAATAAATGCTGAAGAAAAATGTTTGGTGATACAGCATACGCTAGGATGTGTTTGCTCTTAGGGAATTTTGAAGATGTATCTATTCCTGGTGTGCCACTTTTGGCGGGTAGACTCTGCTGCCTGACTTTTCAGGAACAGTAATAATAGTAGTGGCTATTTTTGCCATTTCCTTTTCTGTAATCGCTGTATTCAAGATGTTACGTTCTGGTCTATCCGTTTCATGGAATACAGGTTGCCTGGCAGCTTGTGTCAAGCTACTAAATTTTATTGTACTTGATTTTCCTTTTCGCGTTTGAACATGGGTAGCATGGACTATAGCAGTTTTGTGTGTTGTTTTTCTTTTAACAAAGCGTTTTGTAGCTCACATCTGAGGAGTCCCAGATTTGCTCTGGATTTGTTATGGCTAAAGCTGCAGAGGAAGTCCAAGTGAATCACAAATAATTGTAGTCCTCGGGATAGCCATTTTGTTAACAGAATTAACTTCATTAATCTTTCTAATCTGATAATTAAACAGAGGGTAAAACATCATCAGGGCAAGACAAAAACTATGTTTAAACAAAACTCCAATGCTATTAAATGGTATCTAAAGATCTTATTGTAATAAGGGAAAAGCAAATAGCACCAAAGAGAAAAAGTTCCAATGATGTTTTCTTCTGGATATAAAAAAACCGGTTCCTCTGGCAATTTTTTTAGAAAGGCACAGAATTTAGCACTGGAGGCTACATTTTCTGTCAAATTTTTGAGGTACTTTTTTCTCAATTCTGGGTATTTGTTAAAAAAAAAAAAGTTTTAGTGCTATTTTTGAATTTAGTTTTTCAGGGATTCAATGATTTAACTAATTTGAATAGTTTTAGGTGATTAAAACTGCCACGTTCACTGGCAGAATGTTTCTCTGATACAAGGTTTTTATAAATGATCTTTTCCTTTAGAAAATGAGAATGGTCTTGCTAGTTAGATGGTGGACTGAGACTTGAGCAGTGCGTCCAGTTCCCGGCTCTAGACATCCTTACTTAAAAGCCCAGTGTGGGAAGGGCGGTGGGCAGGGAAGTCGAGGGGCTCAGAGGCCTCGCTGCGGATACGGCGTCATCCTGCCTGTGCGCTGTGGAAAAGGAGCAACGTGTCCCCACGGCAGCCGGTTTCTGTAAATACTGCCGGCACTTGTCTGTGTCACGTTGTGTGAAGGCACAGTGAAATGTTTCACCCTCAGCTGAACAAGCATTTAAAAAATATATTGTTTTTTAAAAAGCCAAGATGCTTTTGCAAGTAACTTGTTTTATTTTCTTAGTTTTCTTTTATTCCTTCTTCTTTCAAATTTCTTTAAAACTTAACTTTTAGTATAACGTGAAGAAAGTCTCTGAATCGATGCAGTTCTTGGCAGGCTGTAAGTAGGAGAGCTATTTCCAGGAAGGATACTTTTGTTTAAATACTCCATGCCAATTCTGTTTTACTATTGTGGTTTGTATATCGTTCAACATTTGTTTATTATAATGTCAGTGTTTGTTGTAAAGCAGCTCAGGTTGCAGATACATATGTGAAAGGACATAGAGAATATTTGTGTAGATCATACTTTTTCCTTCCATCTTCATAACCCAGCAGAAGAATGTTTATTTGTAATTCTTGAAGCCTGTGTATTGATGCTTTCATCTTAGTGCTCACTGAAGGATTTTTTTCTTTAACTGGGAAATAAATATTTTTGTGGTGTTTTTGCAACCTCCTCCCGTTACTATAACTAAATGCAGATAAATCTATACGGTATCTATTGCTTTTTATTTGTGTCTGTTTCCAGTTTCTTTCCTAAAAAATAGAGAGGGATCTGAACGGGGGAGTAGAAGATACATTTTTATTTTATTTTTTTGTTAAGTACATCTAAGTTACTAAAAATGGTCAATTACAAGGATATCTAAACAGAGACACCTTATTAAAATGACAACCTTGCAGTTCCCTGGATGAATAATAAAACCACTTAAGTTATCATGTTTTTGGTGTATTGATTTAAAAACTGCTGTAAACTTCTTTGTTAGTTTTAAATAGCTTAGCCCTTAAGTTAGGAAGAAACTTGGTCTTTCAACAAAGCAGAACAGTTTAAATAGTAATAAGAAATGTTCTAAGATTTAAGAATGAGATTAAAAGTAATAGTATGGCTTTGTTTCCAAAAGTCTAACATAATCGTGTTCTTGAAATACTATTTCACTTGCTGTTGTTTGCTTGTGACAACTTCATGCCACTTCTGAGCTGTATATATATTTGGCTCTTTATGTTCCCATAATTGTCTCTCTTCCCAAGATCTTTTGTTCTTCTCAATTGCTTGTGATTTCTTATTGAAGATATTTTAGTCTCTGTATTATGTTATTTCATCTCTCAAGTTCTGACTACCTGGAGTAGCGTTCATTGTTTCTTACACAGTGGCGGTAGTCCAGAGAGCTGCTGCTCTTTGGCACAACCTCGATAGTCTGAGTTCAGCCCTAGGACGTTCTTCTTTGGCCTTGGACGCCAACGTGAGACTTGAGATGAAACCTGAAGTCAGTCACTGCACTATATGTTTCAAGTTCTCTGTGGTGTTCAGGTGTGCTTGGTCAGCTTGATTATTGGCCAAAAGTTCACAAAGGATATGTATACTTGAGTTGACTGTGAGATAAACCAGGGATTTTGTCATGTGAAAAGACTAGTTTTGCACAGAAAGACCTTGGGTGCTTGACAATTTTTAAGCATGTCCCGGTAGCTTCTAGAAGTGTTTCTTCAAATGAAATATTGTTAATTTTCTAGAACTTTGGGGGACAGACCTTAGTAATTCATAACCAGTTGCTGAGATCAAAGACTCTTCTGGGCACACCTCCAGGGCTGCCTTAAGTGCATAATCTGCGGTTTCAGCCTCTGTAGTTGGGGGCCATCAGGATAGGGAGCCTCATTCATATAAAATTGGGAAAAGAGTAAGAATTTACCAGTTGGAGTTTTTCTTATCTCTGCTGATGAACTCTGGTTTGCAGCTCATGCCAGTGTCAAACATCAACATACTTAGAAGTTCCAGCGGGTGTCATCGAAGTACAGTTTGTCCATTTGCAGCATATTGAATCAAGCTGTTTCCTTCCTAATTGTGGTTTAATTTCTATTATGAATACCACTGGAGAGAACATCTAATGTGGTTGCCTTTCAGATAAGAAAGGCCTTTCTCCTTTCTTCCCAGGGAGCTGAACTGAACTCAAACTTACGAACAGTAGTTGTTGTTTTAATTTTTTTTTCCTTTTAATTGGAATGGAACCTAGGCTTAGATGTGAGTTTTGCTGCTAACTGGAACAAAGCCAGTACAACTTTACTTACAAATCAACCTGAATTAGAATTGAACCAAAGTGGGTTTGGTTCCCTGCTGCTTTCTTCTAGCTGGCCAACTGATGATTGCAAGTCTAGTAGGACCTCTCCTGAAAGCTATGGGAAGGTGTTGCACAGCAGTGTTTGAATGTGTGAGCCTCTTGTGGGAAGGGTCTGAGATCAATGCCAAAGTGTCTACCCAGTTTGTGCAGATGTTTCATGTAAGGTGAATTTATTTTCTAATAGTTGGTCCGGGAAGTTCTTCCCTCTGAGGCTGTTGAGAGCTTTACTCAAACCAGGGTATCGTTTTAAAATAGGTTTTGTTTTAAAATGCAGTTGGTTGAAGACAAGTTCCAGAGTCTCTCTTTTTTTTGCTGAGGACTAGAATAGGGTTAACAGGTGAAAAAGCAAAGGGCAAATTCACATCATCTAAATATCACCATTCCCTAGCTCTTATGTATATCCTGCCTTTGGAGAGTATTTTCCCTCATTCAGGAAGGATTTGAATTTATGCCACCTCGGTCTTGGGTCTTCCACCTGTTAATCTCTCTGATTTTTGAGGTCTAAACATCAGCATGGCTTTTTCCTTTATTCTTGATATGGTAATGCAATGTGAGTATTTTCTGCTATCCACAGTCTTGATGTTCCCAGACTCTACCTGGCAGGAGGAGAGTGAAAGAAGGGAATGTTTTGACCATAAAGAGAAGAAAAACGCCATATGCTTTACAGAAAACACACAGTGTTGCTTGATATTTTAATCTGCATTACTTCAGTAAGGACATATGGAAATCACCTAAGGAAACAAGGAAAAATTTATGCACTGCACTGAAACTGTTGTATATAACCAGGAATCACCAGTCAATCCTAAGGTCCTCTGCTTATCCGTAACTTATTATTATGTGGATAACTATTTCTATGTAATTGTCCAAAGTGTAGCAAAAGTGTCTACTCAGAGGAAATATTATTGCAATTTAGGATAAAATCCAAATATCTGTGCAGTTAAATCACCATGTTTGGGTGATTCCTAAGACTGAACGAATGTGCCAACTACGAGTTTGGATTATATGTATGAATAAGTGGTCGTCTGAAATTGTACTGCAGTAAAATAATTTGACAGTGTTTACCAGTTTTAAACATATTAACTGACTAACCATAATGTGTTTGTAGTCCTGATTCTCTATTTAATATTTTATTCCTAGGTGGATGGGTAACCCCCTCCCTTCTGGTTGTTCTGTTGCATGACATTAAAAAATGTCCATAGGCCAAGACGATAAATGTGCTTTAAATATTTTGTGACAGCTAATTATTTCCCTATGGTTTGGAGAGTGCCACTGCACTACTGCATTAAATAATAGATTTTGAAAAGCTTTGTGATGAAATTACAGGTCAGATCTTACCACATGATGCAGTTCCTTTATTCTTAAATCAAATAACCATCTGCTTGGGAAAGTGATTGTGCTCTGAAGAGTTTCTTTTCTTTCTTGAAATACGTTTAGCAGATGTTTCAAGTGAATGGCTTTATGCAGACTTTAGTTTTGTAGGTGGTTTTACTGTCCCTTCACTCAAAAAGGCTAGTTGAGCATTGTTCAGCCAAACCCAGCTCTTAAACATTGTACTTCATGTTATCTCTGGACTTGAATAGGTTCTTTGTACTTTATCTACATTAGGATTACTATAATAATGCAACCTCCATTTCTAGTGTGAAAATGTACTATGTAACATTGGCTTATTCCTCTGCCTTCATAAGACATACTAGTAGAAGACAATTACGTCATCAGAATAACCGTACTGGTTTAATAAAACCAACAAAACAGCACACACACGTGTGCCAGAAACACTCATACTGGTACGAATCTCCATTGATGTGTTAAAGTGCAGAATGTCCCAAATGGTTACTCTGGGCAGCCCTGTCTTTTCAGGTTATTGGCTTCTTTTCTGCTCATGAATAAATTTTTCTCTCATTGATTTACTGCCCTCTCTCATGAATTCTGATTGTAGGTGTAGAGACACCCTGACCAGTTTGGACATAAAACTGTTAAATGCCTTACTGCCTTACTAATAGTTAATACCTTGTGCCGTACATACTCTCGCCACCTGAAGCTTTTGAGAAAGTGAAGATAATCTCTTCCTCCCTTTGGATCAGGGAGTCAGAAACTTGGTTGCAGTGACCCTTCTGTGGTTGTGCTGCTTGGTGTCTTTGCAGCTGTTTGTACTGCCCTGCTGTCTTGTCGCATGTAAATACAGCTGTCTGTCCAAGTTCACTTGTCCAAGTCCACCAGAAAATGAACTATGAACACCTTAGTCCCACTACAGCAGTCCATAGAAGTTGTTCTTCCTTGTAATACATGAAATGAGTACGTGACTTCTGAGTGTGCAGATATGTATGCCTTTGCACAAGCATGCGTGTATTGGTGTGTTGCCATGCATTCAAATGTTTCCTCCATTGGTGCCTGGAAGTCATTCTAGTACAGTAGATCTTGGAAGATCAGAGTCGTATCACGTGTGATTAAGGACTCTGCAATTGAATATTGGTATATGCTATATTAAATAATGGAAGGATTCTTGGTTTAGTATTGATTTCTGAATACTGTGGTTATTTCAGCTGAATCTTGTTTTTCCCTGGCTGCTTCTGTTCTGTATTACATCTGTGCATGTGTCTGGCACTGGAAAGTGTTTGATCTTTTCTGTAGGTCATGCAAGATGTTTGATGTCTTTTTGTTGACTTTCGAGTATGAGTAAATAAATGATAGAATTCCCTGTGGCCAAAATTTCTTAACTTTTATGTATATCATTGTGGTCAATTACAATGTGGCAAGCTGTGTTACATTTCTCTGTAATTATAATAATCGAATATGTAACATTCATAATGAAAGGCAGATTTGTGAACTTTGTGGCAGTGCACTGGCTCTGAAAGGGACCTGCTTTCTTTGGCCAGAAAAGCAAGACGCTGTGGGGGAAAAAAAATCATGCAGGCAAACAGATTCTGGGGAAGTTTTCTCAATGTGTTTTCTGGGTGATTTCTTGAAAAGTCAAGTGTAATTAATGACATAATGTGAAATCTGTTAATTTTTAGACAATATCATTAAGTAAAAATTTCTCAGCTATTTTGCAGGTCTTGTGGAGCCTATTGAAAAGCTGTTTTAGGTGAGCTTGCTAGAGCTGAGTGTGAATGCTGGGGGAAGTCTGCATGTTAATCTTACCTCTAGCTGTTGTTTTGGTCAAGTGTTTGCTTCTGTTCCAATAATGATGATGTTTTTGAAAGCTTTTAAATCACTTGGTCTTCAGTTATTTTGACTGTGTTGGAAAGTGTCACTATTAAATAAAATAGGTAGTCTGTTAGCTATTTAAGTTGAAGCAGAAAAATCTTTTGGTTAAAGAACAAAAGACCAGCACAAACTCAGTCTCCAGTCATTCTCTTACGTTCTCATGGAAATAACATTTTATGAAAATTCGAGAAGTAAATGCCCCCCAAAACAGCAGATGTAATTCCACCAGCCTTTGCAGATACGAGTTCTTTAAACATACAATCTCTTCCCTCTTCCTCTCAGAGAAGTTGTGTGTTCAAAGGGAAACTTTCTGTTATGCTGTGCTCAGTAAGGGTTAATACATACTGACTTCTCAAGTCCTATGTGACTCAAATAACTATCTGTAGTGGCAGATCATGTGCTTGGAGGTTTATGCTTTAAGCTATCCAATATCAGATAATCCTAGAACATCACAACAAGAGGTGCTAAGCAGGTTTCAGGATTTAATTATTTCTGTTGCTTATACAGTCCACTTAGGTTTATACTGTTGCCAAAATCCTAAACAGCTTTGTGGTCAAAGGCTTTTTGCTGTTTTTTGCATACTGTCTAGCTAAGGAACATCAAAGTAGAACTTAGCATTTGTGTGGTTAGGAAGTTCAGTTATGGAGAATATGTACGTCTAGTTATTGTTTATTTCAGATCTGAGGTTTGTGTCAATGACTATCCTTAAGAGACAAGCAGGCACTTAAATGAGTGCAGTGCACCTAATCTGAGGTGACGTTCTTGTGTTGAAACACAGGACTCTGTTATGATCAAATGAAACCTGTGGTAATGGAGCACTGAGCCACTGAAGATAGTGGTTTATCACTTGTTTACAACAGGTTTCAGTTTGCTTCATAGACCATGCAAAAATTTTTGTGCTGGTGCTATCAGCTAGAATGAAAATGTACCCCCAAATGTTGATAGAATGATTCAGGCTGTACAGTGGTCAAGAACAAAAAAATCTTCATGTTGAAATATGAAGCATTGTTGCAACCCAAATAAATGTGTACTATATGCTAATCTTCCTCATTCCTATAAGATTAGAGTTTCCTGAGCAAAAGCTTAGCCTAAGAGAATTTTGTCCAAGTTTCGTATCTTTGAGTTTGAGAATTACACCTTGCACCCAAGAGAAGTAAAATGATGAGGCTCTAGATGAGCTCAGGATTCAGTTTTTCACAACACTTAGGAGTCAAAGGCTTTCAAAAAGCAAACCTTGAGGAAAAGCTGAACTATTTTCACAATATTTTGCATAGTTTGATTAAATTTTGCATCACTCCAGAATTGCCCAAGAATTGTGATGCTTTGGAAGTGCTGCAGAGAAATATTTAAACAATTTTTTGTTTGATATTGTTTTAACTGATGAATATTAACTGGAAGGAAAAGAAAGGAAATGGCCTCCTATGTACCCATGAAATGTACCCATGAAAGTTCTTTAAAAAAAAAGAAGAAAATTTTAAAAAGGTACTTGCACATCTCTGCTGTTGCAGAATGACAGGATGTGTGTATATCTTGACAAAGTGAAGCTTGACTCAGGAATAGAAGAAATGGTCCAGTGGGCAGTCTGGGCCTCCGGAGACCAGAGTTCCGTTCTTGTTTAACTGTAGACTTCTTGTATGACTTTCTGGCAAGTCATTTAGTCTAGCTTGTGCCTTTGGGAGTATCTCATTTTACAGATGGGGAACCGTCTCAGAAGGGTGTTGAAAATAAAATCCATTAATGACTGTGAAACTATATAAATGCCTTCAATATGCTGAAACTTGGCTATGGTATCAACATGGGTTTTTTTCCTCTGAAAGTGTGTCTGGTTTTATGGATGGTTGCCTTTTGTTCCCTGAAACAGGCTACTAATATGCTTTATTCATGCCTGGAGTTTTTCAAGATCTGTACTGCTTTCCAGCAATCATTGTACTAATCTCAATACATTGCCAGATAAGGATTATTTTAGCAATATAGAAGTTGTTTGAAGTGCCTTTACAATTAATCTTACTGGCACCTCCCAATGCTCTGTATTTTAACTAAAGTCACAGCAACAGCACAGGCCAGTAACAGATTAAAACACTTTGGTGATCAAATATTTTGCTCAATGATAGTTGTTACACACCACATTCTCTGCTCTCAACAAAAATGTATGTGCAAGGCATATATTTTGCAATCTGTCTTGCTTACAGCAGAGCTGCTCTTCTTTCAGCTCCTTTGTCCTATCTCTAGTTTTCATCCTACTTTTTTCCCTGTTGTCCTTTTGATCAGTCGTGTCTTCTTAGGTATCTTCCCATAACATCTCGCTGCATGTGTAAATGCTTGGCTGCATTCAGAGAGAAGTATTTGTAGTCAAAGAGAAGGGTCAGAATCAGAACTGCTGTGACCACATTATTTCCATTGCATTCAATGAATATGGTTATATTCAGCTGAATTTGGCCAGTCATTCTGTTTCTGGTTACATATGTCTAAGAGCATTTCACATGTGATAACTTTCAGGGCATTTGATGAAAAAAAATAACAGAAACTTTAGATTGTGCCGTATGCATCTTTTTTTTCTTATTTATAAAATGACATTGCATAATCTCCACCTTCATTAAGTGTAGTTTAATGCCCAGACTAAAAGGAAAGGCATGTAGTTTATATTCTAGTAATCTGACTGTTTTGAAGGTATTTATACCATTATGTTCCTAGTCATTAAATTAGAGAAGTTTTATGCATAATTAGAATCAGTCCTTTTCATTTCATACTTGCTTTGATACATGAAAGACCTGAGATCAAAAGAGGGATTCCTGTCAGTTTAGGGGATTCTGCCATTTTGGAAGTGTTATTTTTATATGTAAGGTCAGCTGAGGCACCTGAGCTACAGGCTTCTGGCAAAAGTACTAATTCATGTGGCTGATGAGACTGTCAGCATAGATACACGTTGAAATGAAATGAAATGTGGGTATTTTATAAACCTAAAAATATGTTAATTTCCTTGTCATTGGTATTAAAACATTTTAAGACTGAAACATAATTTCTTTGTACAGAGACTCTCTTTTATAAATACTTCATTCTGCTTAAAGCATCAGCAAAAATTCTCACTCAAAATCAGTTAGCAGTATTTCTAATAAATCGTATATGAAAACAGTCTGCTTGATGGGTAACGGAACCTTGGGTTCAGTGCTCTTGTTTCCTGTGCTGTTTGTACTTAAGCGGGCAGAACAGAGATTTTGTAATGGTGGTCACCAGCCCCTCCAGATGCCTGATTCTCCTGCAGAGATGGTGTTGGGGTTTTGTATGTGTGTGCACACTGAGATTTGAACTGCATGGTGGTTAAGCTTAACCAAACAGTATATAGTGCTGACACAAACAGAGCATTAGGCATGCCTGTCTTTAATACAGCCATCTGTTGAGTGCTATAGCAGTTTTTCAAAAGCCTCCCTCAGCATAGACATCAAAGTCTATTCATGCACCTGTGCCTCTGATCTTCTAATTTATTTTATTTTTATTTAGAAACTGCAAAGGGAGAGGAGCAATATTTAAAGATCGGTGGCTTTATTTAAAAGTAAAAAAAGAAGCCAACAAAAAAACTCCTCCACAAAACTCATGCTGCCAGTTCAGAAATTGTTAAAAATGTATTTACTTAGTATTCAATGCTTTATTTATGGAAAAACACTCAACCATGCTTTCATTTTCCTCTCCTCTGAGTAACCCCTGGCCTTTCTAACACCTATTTCCTGCCTCGTCTATTTGCAGTCCAGCTGCTGAGATAATTTTCTTGATCTGTTGGTGCAATGACATCAGCAGGACCTGTGAGCTCCTCTACCATCTTGCTCTTGAAGGGCACAGGAGTGTTTTTGTGAGAAGCTGTTTTGTGGTGTGAAGAGCTTGTGTGACCCTGGTGCATTCAGCAGCTGTGGCCCAAAAGAGGGCAACAGCAGAGGGGCTCCTCTTGTAAAGGTGCTCTCAGGTGATGAGAGGAACCTGGAGACAAAAAAGGTGTCCCGCTGAATGCAGACAGGCAAAGCCCTTTTTGCCCTGCATCTGTTTTGTCTGGCACCAACAAGGACTCATAGTCCTGCTACCCTGGTCCCCTCCCTTTCCCAGGGCGATCCTAATGCCCAGGGCTGGGGTGCTCTGGTGCCTCCCTGGCTGTCTGATCCTGGCTGGAGTAGTGGGACACTACTGGAACCCCAGGTTCCAGTATAAGTTGGGGAATGACCTGTTAGAGAGCAGCATAGAGGAAAGGGACCTGGGGGTCCTGGTGGACAGCAGGATGACCATGAGCCAGCACTGTGCCCTGTGGCCTGGAAGTACCTGGGGTGGATTAGAAGGGGGGTGGTTAGTAGGTCCAGAGAGGTTCTCCTTCCCCTCTGCTCTGCCCTGGTGAGACCACACCTGGAATATTGTGTCCTGTTCTGGGCCCCTCAGTTCCAGAAGGACAGGGAACTGCTGGAGAGAGTCCAGCGCAGGGCAACAATGATGATGAAGGGAGTGGAGCATCTCCCTTATGAGGAAAGGCTGAGGGAGCTGGGGCTCTTCAGCTTGGAGAAGACTGAGGGGTGACCTCATTAATGTTTATAAATATGTAAAGGGTGAGTGTCAGGAGGATGGAGACAGGCTCTTCTTGGTGACAACCAATAGTAAGACAAGGGGTAATGGGTTCAAACAGGAACACAAGAGGTTACACTTAAAATTGAGAAGAAACTTCTTCTCAGTGAGGGTGACAGACCCTGGAACAGGCTGCCCAGGGGGGTTGTGAAGTCTCCTTCTCTGGAGACATTCAAACCCCACCTGGACACGTTCCTGTGTAACCTCATCTGGGTGTTCCTGCTCCAGCAGGGGGATTGGACTGGATGATCTTTTGAGATCCCTTCCAATCCCTAATGTTCTGTGATTCTGTGACGCAGGCTGGGCCCTGGTAGAGAAGGCCCTTTGAGGCACCCTGGCAGTGGGCATGCAATTTTATCTGTGTGCTGTACTTAGTAAAATAGAATTAAAATACAGTATTAATGTACACAATGTCACTCAGTCTCTGAAATCGTGTGACAAGTGCTATGTGACAGTAAGAGCTATCAATTATATAGTGTTTTAGTTACAGTTTAATTCTTGAGAGATGAGTGGCTGCAAAAATTGTCTATCGTGTGTGGGGCACCATTAAGGTCCTCAAATCCAGCAGTACTTTGAGTTGCTGATGAAATGTGTGGTAAAATACAGGAGGATTTGTAATGAGCTCTTCATTGCAGTGCCTAAATGTACAGGAGCTGATTCCCACAGCTCGTGAAATCTTGAAGTAGAGGGGCTTGATATTGAGCACCTGTATTTCATTTTGAGTGAAAGTGATCTCCACAAGAGCGAAGACTCCTTAAAATCTACCAGAATGGTGCAGAAATAAACAAATCTTGTATTTTAGAAAAAGAGGATAAAGCATGTATTTCTTTCTCCCAGTGGAGACACAAAGGGAGTATTATAAACACATGTCAGCTGGCCATATGAACAGTGTGTGTTCATTTCCCCTGTTCTGTGACTGGAACTGATCTGTCTCGCTGGGATCTCAATAGGTCACAGTGTTGTCTTTCACATTTGCATAGCTGGGCTCAGTATAAATTACAGTAACAAAGTTAATCGATACTACCACTTTTTAACTTTCTTCTTCATCTCCTTGGAAACAGTGGTACAAAAGTGTGGCAGAACAGTGCTTTAAATATTTGATTTGCAAAATTCACTGGATTCAGGCTTTCCAAGTGCTAAGGGCACACTGTTCTGTTTTTTTACTTCAGTTAAGGTGCAGAGTCCTCAACACCTCTTGGCAAAAGGAGGCTCTATTGGTAGCAAACTGTAGACTTGCACATGTGTCCTGCCCACACCTGGCTTCATGAGTTTTGGAAACTTTTGTTTCCTGCATGTGCAGTCGCTTGCTTTGGGAGTCATTCTAAGTTTTCTTCTAATTCTCTTCTTGATTGCAGATTGACTTGGAGCCAGAAGGGAGAGTGTATGTCATCATAGACCTTTCAGGATCATCAGGTGAAGGTAGGGACTTTTAATATTTTACCTAATTCTTTCATAAATGGAATCTTCCAATGGCCTCTGCAATGGAAGTATAAGAGGAGGTGCTGTGTCAATATCCTCTTAAATCTGTGTGAGCTCAAGTTAAAGTCAACGCATTTTGGTGTTACCTGCCTGTGGGTCAATGAGCAGTTGAAGTTCATCTTACCTGGTTAATCACTGTTGGTAACAATATCAGATAAAGGACAGTAATGAAATAGGAATAGTAGTATTAATTTCCAGAAGAAACTTCCAAATTCTTATTTTTGGAAGAATGCTAACCATTATTACGTAGATAGAAATGATATGATGTCAAAGGTGGGGAGGAAGATTTTATTTGCTTTTTAAATTATTCTAATATCTACTATTTTTCCACTTCCCCCACCCCCCGCAAGTTATGACCGAAATATTGTAATGATAAGAGTTTTTTTTCATTTTTATGACATAGTAGTTACATGTTGGAAAAAAATACAACCACCAACAACAGCAAACAAACAAAGATGGAAGAGAAATATTTATTGAATTCTTAAGATATTTTTCTGCTTTGAAGTTGGAATAAAGTCAGGTGGTATATGATAGTATCATGGTTTAACCTGAGCTAGCAGTACAACTATGATAGCTGCTCACTCACCCTGCTCCCCACTCTCCAAATAGATGGGAGAGTTGAAAGGGAAGGGAGAAGCTTGGAATGAGGTAAACACAGTTTAACAAAATAACAAAATACTAATGCACTACTGGTAAATATATCAAATAGAAATAGAGTATAAAATAAAATATACTCAATGCAATTCCTCATGAACTCTGTCCACACTGAGCAGCCAGTCCCAAGAAGCAGCACCTGGTCCAAAAGCTGATCCCGTTAGAGGGGAAAAAAAAATAAAAGAAAAAATAAAAAGGCAGAAATGCCCAGAGGCCTCTGCAAAACAGCAGGATGGCAAAGGCTGATTTACACATCCTGAGCAGGACTCCACCAGCTCCGACAAAGAGAGCAAAGAAAGCCAAGAAGTGAGAGAGTGACCAAAAGATCCCGGCTCTCCTTAAATCTGAAGCGTGACACTAATGGGATGAAATACTCTTATTGGTCAGTCTGGATGTCAGTCAAGCCCCATCCATGCCCCTCTTCCTCGATACCTCACACCTGTGGGCAGAGTGCTCAGAATGTCCTTGGCTCTCAGACCAGAACAATTAAAAACATTAACTCTGTGCTGGGCTGTTATCTATTGTTCTCAAACTAAGTCCAAATAATGACCGTGCTAGCTATGGAAAAGAAGGGTTTCTAACTGCATGAAGAAAATTAACTAACTTTTAGTTAAATCAGCAGAGATAGACATAAGAGAGTTTATGAAAAAACAAATCTGTCTGTCTTAGTCATGCTCTCGATGGCAGCCTTACCTGCTGAAATGGCCTCCATGGCTGGTTTGGGTTTGATTATTTTAAGTGATGTCCACTGATCAGCCTTCCCCAGTTCATAGAGCTCAGCTAAATGAGATTGATTTTGGTTCACAGTACAAAAAGAAGATTCACATAAACCCTAGCAGGAGCTGAAACAGAAAATGCTATGAAATGAAATTATTTTGAATGGTTGAGAAACAGCAGAAGAATGCATTTATATTTCTGTTCTTTGTAATCAACTGCTGTGCTCTGACCAATTGCTGACAGTAGCTTGCAAAAACACATTGCTATAAATCCTGAATTTTAAAAACAAATCAAACTGTTTTCTAAACTTCATCTTGTAGCCACATTTTGTACCCACATAAGGTATGCTCTGCCTCTTTTTGTTCCTGCCTATTGAAGAAAATATCAGTTAAATAGTAGTTTCCATATATCTTGATAACTAGCATACCAGTTATGGAACTAAAATGTCATTAAAGGCATTGGTGTGGTTCTGTCATGGGGCAGGTAGATGTTCTTCCAACCTTCCATTGATCATTAATTGATACACAGATGAGCACAGTGTTACTGTTCCATCACAAGATGCATTGAGGTGTGTCAGACTGTCAAAAGACAGGAGGAATGGTGTTGTGTTGTTCTTCAAAAGTTCTTTAAAACTCTATAATCTTTTATACAGGAAAAGCAAAAATGGTTAGAGTGATGTCTCCTATGTTATGTGATGTGTTACCCTGTGACATGTGAAAGGTGCTTGCAAAGCAATTTGCAGAACTATGGTTTGTGTTGTTACATTAGTGTTAGAGGGGAACACTCAAATGGTAATGGGCTACTGAGGGAAAACAACTTGTGAAATGCTGTTTTATAGGAAGCCCTTTGGAAGACCAAGAGGCTTTATTTAGGGTAAATTTGGTAGAAATCTGGACAAGTTGGTGCCCTTACAAAAGGCTGTGGAACTTACATAGTTTCAGAACTTCCCCATACAGTTAAGTAGCTATGGAAGTGTTGTGTAGAAGTATTGTAAAATTGGACTTGGTTAGTACAACAGTTTGTTAGTGATGTTATGAAATCCTATTTTTAGACTGCTTTATTAGGGTTGAGGCCTAGGTAATTTTGGATGAGTCTCCTCTTCAGCTTAGTGAAGCACCTAGTTTAATGTAACAACTGTATGCATCCTTCTGTAGTCAACAGAAACTAACTTAGAGGCATTTTTGAAGCATGTAGACTTTGATCTATGTATATATATGTATTTATATATGCATGTAAATAGAATATATCTGATATGTATTTTATGCATTTTAATGGGCAGTTCACTGCAGTTGATCTGTATTCGTTGACTATGAAAAGAACATAAGATTAAGGTTAGACTAAATGCATGACTTCTGAATGGCTAGGGTTGGTTGACGTGATTGCTACTCTTGACCTAAGTAGTTCACCAGGATCTTGGTTTTGAACTCCAGTATTCATTGTGACTAGCAAGAGAGTACATAGCATTGTTTTTATGCTGCGCAAATCAGCATCGCTATTTCACCTCAGATTCTGGACAGGAAAAAATTTGAAATCAATGAAAATAAAAATACCTGTAGCAACGGTTTTAACTGGAGGAAGCAATTATCTTACATGTTTCTCAGTTAGCAGTAATTAAAAAAAAAATTTAAAAAATCAGCCATTGAGATGTGATATATAATTGCCAACCAGTACTGTCTTGTAATTCTGTGTACTGACACGTTTCTAATTATCAGCAATCTATAATGTAACTTCAGTTATTTGGCATTTCCAAAAGATTTTTTTAAAGATCGATATCCAAAAGTCTGTTTTGGTATAATTGATTTGAGATTTGGTGAATCCACTAATATGGGCAGAGATCTTTTCTTCTATTAAATAGCCTCTAAGAGGCAACAGACCTACTTTTGCAAGTGAGCCCCTATGTGAATAAATTGTTATATAAATTGAAAGTTTGCATATAAAATCCTAAATAGTGGATAAAGAAGAAACATTCTACTTAGAAGTATATTCTCAATATGTTTTAGTAAGCTTTTACGTAAAATTGACATAAGATGCTGTTACCATATTCCTTTTCAAATTCAATTGTCCCTTAGTCCCAGCTGCCAGATTGCTGATCCCTCTGTACTATTTGCACTTGCATGGCAAAACTATGAAAAGAGTTAATTGTTGTAAGCCATTTCTTTTCTTCCTTCCCTCTCTTCTAAACCGAATTATTCATGGACTTCTATCAGTTGTGTGGATTAGGTGTACAGAACAGATGGAAATATGGCAGATTATAGAAGGAGGTAAAGAGTACTTCTGCCTCTCCTTGTCACATTGAGAGAGTTGTTGAGAACCACCCCTAGATACTAGTATCAGCATCGGGCAGGTGTTATTATGTGGGACTGTGGAAAGGAGGTTTGAGTCGCTCGCTTTGCTACTTGCAATGTGTCTCCCATTCTAAAGGCAAGCTACAAATCCATGGGTCATAACAGCTGTGCCATCTTCTCTGCCATTTTCTATGTTGTAAAATTTCCTTCAGAAGCTGCTTGAAGGAGCAGCTCTACTTCTCCGGTAGCAACAGTGCACTTGTGAGTGGGCAGCCTGGAAAGCCTAAGACTTCAGACTGCTCTCCACTACGCATCTTGCAGCACTACCAACTCTCCAAGTGGGTTGTTCAAATGTCAAGATATTTAGATTTGTTCTGAAAACATCGTTTTCTAGAACTTGCTCCCATTCAGTTCTAGTCTTTGAAGCAGAAAAAAAGGTTGGAAAACACAAACGCAGAAGTCTGAGAAGTGGAAAGCAAACTACATAAAAAGCCCTTACAACAACAGAGCCAACAGGAATGTTTTTGTCATCACCTTTTTCACTCTAATCCTGTTTTGAAGCCTGCTTATAGCTTCTGAATGTTTGTTTTGCACTGAGAATGGGAGAGGGTAACTATTTTTGTAAGCTATCTTTTGTAAACTATCTTTTGTAAATTCTGTAGTAGAAACTGTCTGGCCCACATACTGTAAAGAAAATGCTAAATGAACCATTTATCACGCAGAAAGTGATGTTCTCAAAAGTTAGGATTTAATTTTTCTTCTAAAATGTGAACATTGTCATTGTGCTTTGAAAGCCTGTTTTGCAAAATACTTCAGTGTGCTTTTGCTGATGGGGACGTTGGAACAGGGAGTGAAAACAGCTCTTAAAATATAGTTTAAATCCTCCAATTTAACTATGTAACCAGTATTTCCATAACACATGTGATTCAGGTCTCTACAGTCTCTATGCCAAAACTGATTTGCAGGGTTGCTTAAGTTCTGTGCATTTATTTAAAATGGCTCTGTGCATTTAGAGTAAATATGCATTTGTGTTTCCCATGAATGGAAACAGCTGTGTAAGTGGAAACTTCCCAAATGTAGGTACACAGAAAGGTATCCATCCACAGGCTAAATTAACTGCAACAGCTAATTGGTAAAGTTCTGTTTAAAAAAAAAAATTGTTTATAATTTTAATACTTGTATTGGATTTAAGTGTTGACAAATAATAACTGCACACTCCAAACTTTACGGAATATTTTTAAAACAAATCCTTTTGGTCAAACAGAAGAATGAAGCTTCTATGGACCTGACACAGCATCTGGTAGTACTAGCTGGAATTTTTTGGTTAACTTCCTTGAACCATGTACAAGCACATAGGATCTTGAAGAATAAGCATTTCTGATAATTTGCTTTTGGGAGACCAGTTAAAAATAGAGGTGATTGTTGTTACGCTGCCAGAATATTTTGGGAGAGTTGCAAAGCATTTAATCAGTCGGTTCTGCTATTAACAAAACATCTGATGACTCCACTTTATATATGCAGTCATACTAAAGAACAAGGTTTATAGTAGACCCGTGTTTGTAAGAATTAATTAGCTTGGGAAAGGTCTATAATATTTATTCTCTGTTACTTCACAAACTGGATCTAATGGTTACATGGGGTTTTAGTCATGTATCTTCAACTTCTGCCAGGGCTGTGGAGACAGGTTTGTCTTTTTGTCACTATTTGGATGAAGAGGAGGCTCTCTAAGACATGCTGTCTTATTCATTTCTTCATTAATGCCTGTTGTGATATAGATTTTTCTGTATTAATTCAGTATTGCTGTAGTATATGCATTATTTCAAGACTGAAGTGCAGTAGTGCACTCATTGGCTGTTTTATTGACATGCTTTGCCAGTATTTTTGATCTATTTTAGCGCTTTAGAGTTTTGTGAGTGGAGCTTTTTGTATTACTTCAGAAAAATTTAAGAGCTCCAGTGTAGCTGATCAAGATCCGAATGCAGGCTGAAGGTTTAAAAAAGCCAAATATGATGACACAATGATTCTCTTGGTAAACTGGAATAACAGGTGGCCATCAAGTGTGTAAGAGAGGTAAATTGCCTCAGGAATTATTAAAAACATTTTCAGCAAAGTCAGTTTTATATAGACTGAAGGACAGATGCTGCTGTATTTAAAAGCTTGTAACCTCCTTGCTGAATTTGTCTTTGTAGATTTTTTCTTTCTTTGGAATTATTGGTTTATGTGTGACACAAATGTATAGTTACTTATGGTACCTTTCTAACAGCTTACAAATTAAGTTACCATTTGCAGTATGTCAGTATTGAATCAACTGTAGAATGACTTAAGAGTGACCTTGATGCATTAGCGATTTTTAAACTGTATTTATTATACGTACCATTTAATAAAAAAATAGGAATTATTCATAACTTTTTTTCTGTGTACTATAAGCAATGAATTGTACTGATTATTTATCATTGTTAGATGTCCAAAATTGCAATTGTCTATCATGACGAATTCTTCATTTTAGAGCGGGCAGTTGAATTGCAATTAAACAGCAAAGCTCATGCTGGAGGTCGTATGTACTGCAGAAAGCAGCCTGTTGGAAGTTCTTGGTTATGTCTAGGTGTTATATAGTTATAAAAGATTACATCTTCTGATACATTCATCTTCAGATTCATCTACTCATAAGATACTTAAGTTTCACAGGATGAATAATTTCATGTGATAGTTAACAATAAAGCCTGTTAGCTGAAGTCATGACAGCATTTTGTACATGCAAAACTTTTTGTTTAGGTTGATTATTTGGCCTTTTGCTTTGAAATATCCAACAAGCAAGTCTCTAGACTTCTGAATACATCAGATTATGTATTTAACATTTAAATCAAAATATATGCGTTTAGAAGAGCTCATTTACTTGAAGACTCTCTGTTTTGCCAACACATTTATTGCTGATCAATGTATGTTATGGCAGAAGCTCTGCTAGAAAAAGCAAAATATTACCAGTAGACACACGGTATAGTTCTTGATGCCATTTTTGTGTCTCGTACTTGATAAATCTATAACACGATACAGCTAGTTAATCAGAATATCTACAGGATTTGTTTCAGGCATCTAACCACTGTAGAATCAATATAGCAAGAAAAATTCTATTTCTGTTCCATTTTGTAGCATCCTTTTGCAAAGATCTGTTGGTATAAAATACCCCACCATTGAAAACTGTCTCTACAATTCCTAATGTATCCATTTGTGAGAGCTTTTGCTCCTTAGACTGTTTTGTAGTTGTCATTGTCACCATCATTAATTCTGCTTCTTAATGCTATAAGGGCCCAGAAGGTGAGATCTGGTTGTGCTGGGTGCTGTCTGAGCAGAGAACAGCAGAAGGTGCTTACCCAGAAATCTCAAAGTCTAAATGACATGCGGCCAGGAGCTGGTGTTTTTGCTTGGTTGTTTCCAGTATGTGTCTTAGTGAAGAGTGGTGTTTTATTTCACTAATGTCTTCTATTGTTTGGAGGGGGTTTTTTTGGTGGTTGGTTGTTTGTTTTGTTTGTTTATTTGTGTGTGTGTGTGTGTTGGTTTTTTTAATTATTATCTCTGACCGTTTCCATTTTGGGACGTTTTGGTGCTGTTAAAACATCAGGCAAACCATGAAATAGTTTCTGGTAGTCCTCAGCTGCCAATCTTGGGATGTTGAACAGTCTGTAAAAGAATGCTGGTGTTGTCTGTTCAGAATTTTGAGTCTATGACTAATTCCTTAGACCTCATCTGAATATTCTTCCAGTAGGTGGAGAGCAGCTCACCTCTATCTAGGTACACTTCTTGGTTTTTTTAGAAGGTACAAATTGTTCTTTATTCCCACTGATCCATCTCTTCCATCAGGATGTATCTCTAGTCCACCTTTGCTATTCCTCCTGACAGCAACATGTCTCTCTAAAAGAAAGTTTCAAGTTGATCACCAGCTTTCCATTGTGAATAATTGTATTTTAAGATTTTTAACGGAGGAGTCAACATTCTTCATTGTATTATTTTTGTCTGTGCTGGTTTAACCACTTGTTTACAAAGGTGCTACCCCTTTTCGAGGTTAGGGGTTTTTTTGTTTGGTTGATTTCTATATGAGAATGGTTGGAGGACCTATTGCATGATAACCCATGTGCTAGTGGTAAACACATGGAAAAGAAGAGTCACAGAGTCCCTTGAAAGCTTCACTGCAGAGACCTTCTTATCTCATTTTTGCAACCCAGAAGTTGATTGAGCATTCAACACACATACATCCTTACATTCCTCTGTATTTTAGTATCTGAGAGGAAGCTGGTGTGTTAGAAGTGGCTTAGGAAGAGAGCTTGAGGAGAGATACAGATATAGATATATCTCCCTCTCGACTTTGCTGGTGCTGTAGGTGGAGCAAAAAGGATCTGCTTTAATGGATTTATCGTGGCATTGGGGCAGGCAGTGTTCCAGGGATGAAATCTGAAGTGTCTGTGAAGTGAGGATGATGCTTGATACCTGATACCTGGGAAGCCGTTTGCTAAGACTCAGCAAGCCACATGAATGTTGTATTTTTAGACTCAAGACTGGGTCTTTTTCTGAGAGTAAAAATAGTCTGAAACTATCTGAACGGGGCAGTGCTGAACTGACAGTGCTAACTGGATGGTTTCTGTCTTCAGTAGCTCGACTCAGGTAGGTTTGCAAGTTAGAACTTTTTCACAAATGCGCTTCCCCCTGAAAGTTCTGAGGAATGTTGTGTGCTCAGGGAGATAAAGTTTGTCTCCATATTGTACAGCTTTTTTCCCTTCCCAATGTAAAGCAAAATATCCAGTCAGGGAAATCAGGCACACATTTGTTGCTCTGCTCTGTTCTGTCTTGGCAAGGAGGACTCTCCATCTTCTGAAGAACTACTCTCAAGTTTTTATTCATAGCTTGTTAAAGGTAGAATACTGCACTAGCTTTTTGGTTTCCCTTCTGTAGGCTTCATTGCTTTAACAGAACAACAGCAAGCAGTGGTGTGGGAGCCAACTTCCAATGTAACCAGAGTCTTTGTTTTAAAAACTCATTATTCAGTGTATCAGCTGAGAACCTATTTCCTTTGAAGCTTTGGTTTTATGTAAGTAGGGTTTTGGGGATCATTTTTTTCCCCATTCAGCTTTTTGTTTCTTCAGTACCAAAAGATCAGCATTCATTCAAAGCACAAGTGAGGGAAAGGGGTAAAATCAAAGAAATAAAAGAAGCTTAAACTGATTTGCGAAGTTTTCTCCTTCTGCAATGCCTTCATTTTCTCCCCTTAGGAGGAATAATTCAAACCTATTAGTAATGTGTCTTTTCTCTTGGGTCTTATTTGGCTTAATCTTAAAATACCTCTGTGGTAAGTGTGGATGCTTATTATAATTTTTTTTTTTCCTAGGTTTCTTTCTTTCTCTTTTTGGAGCTATTCATTTCTTTTACGACTGTGTTTACAACTGGAAAAAATATTTGCCCATCCAGATCTAGAGTTTCTAGTTTGTTTATTTAAAAAACACAAACAACACCCCCTCCCCCCCAATGCATTGTATTTAATCTAATGTGGAAACTTGAAGGTTACGATGCTCATCCAGACAACTTTTTCATATCCCAAATGAAAAACTTTCAATAAGTCTCTTATTTTCTCAGCTCTGTTAGAGAAAAGTTGATGTCAGTAGATATCTTAATTCATTTGATGCTAGTGCTTATTTACTTGTTGGTGTGGTAGGTGATGTGTTTCTTCTGAGACAAAATTTCACCTGTTGGTAGCATGCCATCTGAAAGCAGATGTTTGTGTAGCGTTACCTGAATGACAATAACTGGGAAGCCTGAGATGGGGATCTGTGAAATAATAGTATGGGAGTCCACGTTAAGTTCTTTGCTCTTGTGTGTTAATACTGACTTCGGTAATGACACATGCATTTGGCTGGGAAAATGAATGTTGCAGGCCAGGAAAATGAACCTTGTGGGCTAACTATTCAAACCCTAAATTATTTTTAAAGGTATTGGTGCAAACGCAAATCAGTACTCGGTGACAGCTGCATGATCCTTTTAAAGTGCGCTGCTCAGTGAAGAGTTTCTCCAAAGGGTGCTAATGTCATTTTGACTTTGTGTGGCAAATGCCTTCATAACTAATATCTCTCTGTGGATTTATAGCCATCCTTGGACTGCCTCCAGTTCACTGATGGAACATCTGGTAAGAATTGTGTGTTTGTAATAAGCCCTTACTGTATAAAGCTGGCTCAGGCTTTTTAGGCAAAGATCGACCTTTTCTTGGCAGGCTTCTAGCTGTTTGCCAAAACAAGTGCTTTGCAGGGAGCAAGATGCTGGTAGAAGATTTTGTGTAAAGGCGCCTTTGTATTGTACTTGTAAGATTTTTGTACTTGTTTAAGGAAAATTGCAGTAGACTGAAATAGAAAAGTAATGAAACTCATATACATACCACGTTCCAAACTGCTGTCCCTCTCTTCTCCATCTATGTATTAAAAGCTGTGCTTTCCATATGTTGAGTTTTTTTCCCTGACAAAATTGTGCAAGGCCTTCGGAATAGGTGTGTTTAATTTTACCACCGCATACGCCTAGTGTGTGTTTTTTTGAGAAAAACTGGAAAAAGAAGTATCAAATGAAAAACTATAGTGGTGGTTTCATACATAATTGAAAAATGAACTAGTTAGAAGGTTTGAAATAGAAATACGTGTTAGGAGATCTGTATATAGCTAGCTATTTCATAGTAGAAGACTCAACATAGCTTAATCCAATGCTCATTGTGTAGCATGATATAATGTGAAAAATGCATATAATATTGTAGTTTATATATATTTGTTTTGTTGTACTTCATAACATACATGACCTATACCCTGTTATGATTTGTTAGTGTTTTGCTCTGCACTTTTGGTGTTGTAGTAGTGTGCTCTGAATTGATCTGTTTTTCTTCATCCTTATGTTCCCCAACAATAGTCAAGTCTGTTTATTGCTAGTGTCATTGAGGAAAAAGAAGTCTTGGTATTGTCTATTTTGATGAATTGATTAGGGGATGAATAGATAATACATACATTAAAGATGGGTCTAGACTGTCTGACAGTGCTGGTCATTCCATGTACCTGTGAGGTTGTGAAAACTGTGGGAGCGTTAGTATCTTTTGTGAACATCAGCAACCAAATTTTTACTGCATTCACTATAGCCTAAAAATCTTCTGGTTTTGACATACGAGTTCTACAGTAGCATAAGCAGTGGGAGGCTCAAAAACTATGTATTTTTTGAGTATAGTATTGAAAGTTTAAAATATTTGAGTATGACTGGAATCAGAAGTCAATTTAGGAAACCTCTTTCTTAGTAGAGGCTCAAAATCTGTTGTACAGTTGCATATTTATCCCATTAATCTATTGAAAATAAGCATAAAAGTGTTGTGATATATTAAGAAGAGGTAAATAATTTTTCATATTTCAAAATCTTTTTAAAAGAGTCAATCATTTAATGGAAAACTACCATCATTATTTTTTTAGGCAGAAGCGTAACTTTCAAACTCTTAGACTCTTTTAAAAATAATAAGCAGATGTTCCAAAATGACAGTCCCATTGCCAGTGCTCATTTGCCACAGGATCTTAAATCATTTCAGTCCTTTGTATTTTCCATTTCAGAGGAGTGAACAATATTAAAAACCTGTGATGCATAATGTGGAGTTTCAGTAAAGATTAAACAAAGCATTTGAGAAAAGTTAATACATTATATATTCTGCAACTCAGCAAAATTTATACTTACTTTTGTTTTGAGTTAGAGATGAAGAATTCTATGCATGGGAAGCCCTTGGCTTTAGTGAATGTGGCCATCATTAGTAGGGACTTATTGACTCTGGACATTCGGTGCTGTTAAATATGTATGTTTCTTTATGCCTCTCAGTGGTAAGTCATTCTTTACACTGTTGGAGAATAAAGCAAACTATAATCTCAGTATTTCACAAGTGAGTATTACTAGCCGAAGGAAATACATAGCTAAAAATATTTGACCATAGAAGTAGGTAAAAGAGCTGTGTACAGAAGGACAGGAGTTCTGTCAGCAGCTTTGTTGACAGATTTTGTAGGTTAGACTTGCATAGTAAGAAACCTTATTTATAATAACAGCAGCTGGGCTCATAATTCAGTAGATCTTCAGTCTGTGATAGGCCTTTAAGGCATATTGTTAACTGAGTCTGTGGCTTTTGCAATGCTGAACTAGAATGAATGTGTTGGAACTTCATTATCCCAAACTATAATAGTGTGGGTTTGCGTTGGTTTGGTTTTTTTCTTTAAAGACTTTGCTAATCATTGGAAATGCCTCTGCAAGAGCATCTGCAGTGTGCAAACTGTATTAATTCTTGTGGTACTCTCATAATATAGTATGGTTTGCGAGACTCGCTAATGTTGCTTCTCCTTTAGCCAGCCCTCTCCCAGAAACAGGCTGAAAGAATAGAAATACTCTGGTAAACTGTTGTGGTATGTAGTAGGAATTACTTCTAAAACAATGAGGTAGAGCAGTTATTTTCCATAGATATCTTTTATCTGTCCTGCAGAATTTACTTTTTCCTTTTCTCTGCTAGATCCTTTTCATGGATGCTTTGTTTTGCCACTATAAAAGGCGGTCTCCAGACATAAAAATGACTAAGTAGAGCATGCGTGTATTACTTGCAAGTTAGAGTTTTTAAAAGAAATCTCCAAAGAAAACAAGATGCAAGTCTCAAAAGCAAGATCAAGCCCTTTCATAATTTCTCTGGATTTTCAGAAAGGCTATACTGAGGGCAGTATTGCAAGCCTGAGATACATACTCTGTTTTAAACACTGCCTAGTCCTTTGTCTTTTTTTCATGCCATGACTTTTAGTTGGCTTTCATTACTTCTGCTATATTTCTTTAATGTGTTCTTCCAAAAAAAATGAATTATATGTGATATCAGGAATAACTTAAAATATATATATTTTAATCTGTAGTAGAAGCTTTAACAAACTGTCTTGTATATTGGACTTCCAGCTATTGCATACAGTTTAGATCCCTTGTTTACCTTATGCTAAGGCTGGGGTATATTTCTCAGAAATTGTATTTCTGTAAGGCACGCTGAACAGTTAATAAATAGTCAAGCAATATAATAATCTAGGGCAAAATACTCAACCTGAATAAATCTGAGGAGTTTTAATATCTCCAGTTTGTACCAGTGGGGCTCCTTTTTCTGAGACAGAACAGATAGAAGAATCTCATTTGTATTACAGTGTTGTAAAGGAACACTGAGAAATACACCCTTTCTACTGACTTCTCTGTTTATAAGTCCCAGATCAGTACCAGGAAACTGGATCTTTCCAGTTAATTCCTAAGCATGTACTTTTCTTCTTTATTAGAGTCTTTTAAAAAAATCTTTAACATAGCATTTTTTAACTTTATTTCTTCATCTTGGAAGTGTGCTCTGCTGTGAGTGGTGCTATTTAAAGGAAACATCTTCCATTGCAATCCATGAGTTTTCTATAGTAGATAAAAGTAAGCCAGTGTATAAGTTGACCTCTCTCTAAAATACTGGAAGTAGCTGTGCTTCTCCCTTTTCAGAGCAATGCAATTGTTTAGATTTGCACAATGATATCATAAGGCAAGAAAGAACCTTTTTTTTTCTCCCTATAGACTTTAGAAAAATGAAACTGTGTGAATCTCTAATTGCTTTCAGACTTTGGTCAGGGTGCTTGAAAGTCTAGTATGGCCTTTATTAAAAATGTGATGCAGCATTGAACTATTGTACAACAAAGAACTGAAGCCATCCTATTTTCTTTTTTGCAAGAGTGCTCAGTTAACAGTTCCATTTTCCCGGTAATCCTGTGCAGGGACTTTACTTGGGGCTGGGTAAGAGTCAGATGATTACTGTAGGGTTGTCTTTGCAACCAAGGAAAGTTTCAGATGCAGAGGTCATCTTAAGATCAGGTTTGAGGTTTTGCCTCATTGGGTGAGTTCTTAATTTTGCAAAAATAATCCTGTGCATTTCAGTTGATTAAGTGAACAAGTAATGCACCCCTACGTGTTCAATTAACTTTAAATATAAAATTATATTCAGAAGCAGAGTTCCCAAATATATCAGTAAATGTCAGTGTGAGAATCATATAGACTACATGCTGAAGAGAGGAGGAAGAAAAAGGTCTCAGGAGCTGCAAACCCTGTAAGTAAAATTTAAATAGTGGGGGACTTGTTTTGTTTTTTAAACTACAGCAATTTGAATTTCAGTGTCTGATTTACTTTTGTGTTAAAACAGCTTGTGGACTAAATACATTTTTTATTTAATTTCAAATGCTTTAAAGTATTTCTGAAGAAAAACAGAGTTAAAATTTATAAAGAATTCTAATTTTTTTTTTAATAATTCATTTGTATGCATTCCCTAAGTAGAGCAGATTTTGCTAATATCTGTTATGGCAGATGTTTGTTTTAGAGCACACAGTCTTCATGTATTCATAGCTTTTGGAGTGAATAGAAATATATAGTCATTATACTGAATACACTTCAAGACTGGTGCAAATTTAATACTTCAGGCAAGATAATATAGCTCTCTGTATGCAATGGAATCGCTGATGAACCCATTTTATAATAACGGTTTTGGGGATAGGATTGTCTGGTTAAACCCCATAACTGGAGTGATTTGAACATCTGCCATCTTGACTTTGGGCAAGATTCTTCTCTGCGTCAACAAATTTCTCTGGAAAATAGGACTATGACTGCCTGTTGTGCTGCAAGGCTAATACTAAGTAAGTGGAAGTTTTCCTTGAGAGAAGCAGCTTGATAAAGGATAGAAAATGACTTGAGTTTTAGATTTTTGTTAGTAACTACCTACTTTTCATTGTCAGAGTAGAAAGTACATTCAGTGGAAAGTATTGAACTTGCAGTTATTAAAATATAATTTACCTCTTTCAGAATCTTAAATGAACTTTTTGTTTTCAGGGTATTTTGCTATATTTTCAAGGATCTATTACTGTTAAACACTTTTTGCTGACTGTAGCTACCAAATTGTAATCAGAGGTCATTCAAAATCCTTTCTTGGGACACTTAACTGAATACAGTACCTTTGTGTACCCATGCAGGAGTTGCTAGGTCTTAGTTATACTTTTAAATTTGAGTGGCAAATTGACCATAATGAATAGGTTTTTCTCCCAGTGTGTGGTGGTGTAGTAGATTTCAGAATTGATCTTAAACCAGCAAAACCAAACCAAATGCTGAAGACTCTAATAATGAGTTTCAGGATTAATTTTATTTTTAATTTTTTTTTTTAAACTGTCATGCCTGTTCTTTATTGTTAGAGAGCATAAATTATGCACGCTCAAGGAAGGTCAGACATCTAATGTGTGTAAGATATATTTTACTTCATTTAGTCTTCATAGGATATAATTAGTATCAGAAAAGACATTTCTTGTTAAGATACAACTTTGAAGGGTTTGATTGTGTTCATTGCAGATGAGCATATACACCACTAAATGTTATTTGGCTTCTCTTAGGTAGATTAAGCATTTCCTTCACCTGTGCTCAAGTGTTTGACTAGGGTATGTAAGGAAATAATATGTTGTTCTTCAAGTATTTTTCCGAATTTTTGGAGAGGGAGAAGGCAAGGGAGACTTTACATACGCAGTAGTGACTTGTTTGATGGCGTCTCTGAAGGTCTGAGTGCTCACAGACTCTCCACCTAGGATTGCCAAACCATTTGGCATATTAGGATGTGATTCACCTTTTCATGTTTCTGTTTCTTTTCAGCACCACAGTCCCCATTATATACAGATTTCCAACTCTCTATTGCTCCAGAAAGGCTGGTGCGGGATATGAGCTATCAAATAGCATGGGCTTGTGTTTCTGTGTTCTTTTTGGGCTCATGGCCCATTTCCTCAGCCTCATCAGGAGTTAGCGGAACTCTTGCCGCCAGGATCGCTGGATGGATCACTTGGGTCGTCAGGCACACTCTTCTTTACAGAGGATGGTGACTCAGTGAAAGACTGAGTAGGGAATACAAACATCTTTCTTCTATGCCAGTTTAGCTACAAACTATGGGAAGTACCGGCAAGAGTTTAATTTGATTGTTTCTGCCTTTGGAGAAGAAATCCTTTAAGAATCCTGAAGTAATTTGCAAACAACCTTGTGGAAAGCTGATGCAACTTACACTGTCCAATATAATCTACACTGTTTTCTCTGCCATGTTAATATTTTTTTTTTTCTTTTCCCCTAGGGAACAAGACTCCTGATTCCTAATTTAACATATAGTAAGAGTAGCGGAAGCAGTTTCTCTTTACTGTGTATATTGCAGATATGCAGACTACAAAGGTTGTATTTGAGAACTTGCATATGTTTCATTTCTTTGCCCAAACTCTTTTAACCATATAAAATATCAACATTAAATTATTTTGTTACCAAATTAATTTTTTTGAGTTACAAATACCATATGCTGCCGAAGTCACAGCTATCATCTCTTGGACTTGTATTTATGTAATAGTTTGAGTGATTCTTTCTAGCAGTACTGCTACTGCTGACATTACCAGCGTTGAAAGACTACGTAAAAGCCTTTAAGACTGGATTTGATTTGCTTTAGCACAGGTGAAACTGAAGTTGTTGCAGCATTTCTGGTCTGAGAAACTTTGGATAACATGAGGCATGCAGTATTTCTTCTGTCATTTGTAATGAGGCCAACCTGGTTCCACTGGAGCTATTTTACATCAGTAAGAGATTTGGAAGACAACGTGGAAAGAATCCAACCTTCCAGTTTCATAGCAACACTAGAAAGACTGAGAAAAGAATCTGTCTTTAAACATCTGGAATCTCTTTCTTCAGTTTGCTGGTTTTGATGTTGAGGATTTTTTTGCATTCATTCTTCTCCCATCTTTTCCTGGGAGACATACAGTTAGGGTTTTTAATTGGTTAGAAGATTGAAGTTTCTGTTAAGTATTATTCGGAATAAATGTAAATAATGGTATTGTTAAATTCAGTAGGATCTGAGTTTTATTACTAGTTTCCTATTTTTATAGAATGCAATTAAATCTTTTCCTTCCTTTCCCTTCTAGTCCATTTTCCTCAAATAGCAATTCAGGACTGACTTCACAGGTTACTATACATTAATCTCAGATGAGCTGAACTTGAAGTGTACTGTTAAAGATTAGGTAATTCCGGTCTGAAATGATGGTCTTAGTGTTCTTAATACTGATATCCTTTCTGGAAATTTACTGCTACTTCTGTGTAGCTATGTAATCAGTAGTATTTCGGGAGGCTGTTTGCTAAGAAACAGGCACTAAACTTCATTAATTGCCAAGATATTTAAAATTATTTTAAATACATAGTATATATTTTTTTCACTTAGTGCCTATTCTTGATAGCTCCTTCTAGAGAACCCAATGGAAAAGTCGCAGCAATGAGGCAAACAGTCGCTTAAAAGCAAATATCTCTCCACAGAAAGCAATGTGGAAGCAAGGCTTTTTCTCCTTTTGTTCCTTAGTTTCCCTGGGATGTAGCCACCTATCTCCCTTAGGTTCTTGTGAAAATCACATCTGGTATCTGGCTCTGTAGCCACTAAAGCCGAAATCTGTCCCGTGGTTCTTTTTACTGGGTTTGATTATGCACAGCTCTCAGCACCGGTGCATGCAAGCAGTGTATTCTCTTACTGTGAATGCTCAACCAAAGCTTCTTTTATGCCCTATCACAATGGGAGGAAGAGAGCGGACGACCATTAATAGCGTTGTTTGAATCTGCAGCTAAAAATCAAAGTCAAGCTGCTTTTTCTCCTTGTTGCTCCAAGGCTGGATTGAATTCATTATCTCGCTGCCTTCCCTCGCTTCCTGCTGCACTGCTTATCCTGGCCTGGAGTGCGTTGCTTCCCCTTCCCCTTCCTGCCAGCTTCATCTCCAACTAAA
This sequence comes from Nesoenas mayeri, assembly GCF_963082525.1. Lineage (NCBI taxonomy): Eukaryota > Metazoa > Chordata > Aves > Columbiformes > Columbidae > Nesoenas > Nesoenas mayeri. Next base: position 91,850,141 of record NC_137544.1, on the reverse strand, counting down.
GTCTACTCTAGCAAAACTGATTCTTTCTTGGATATCGGTATTTGGAGCTGTAATTTCCGCTAAATCCTTCCTTGCCGAGATCTCTAAAGCTTGCTGCAGTTAGGATAAGTAAAAGCAGTTACATAGATGACAGAATCAGTTGAACGGCAGAGTGGCTTTTCCTCTTTGATTCGTCTTGGAAATGCTACTGAAATAAGTAATTGCTGTGGGGTGAAGTCACTGTTTTCATGTGGCAGAGAAACTGTGTCTATTGTTTACAGTTCACTCTTAGGAAAAAACTCATTGCAAATTGTAACATTTGTATTTTGTTACAAGTCTTGGGGATAAATTAGCCTGCCTTTATATGGCGATAATGAGGCATGGAGCTGCCGATTCAAAACACCACTTTTTGTACGTTTTGCATTTGAAAAGATAAAGACAATCCATAGGTAAAACAGAATAAATAGAAGATACTCTCCTATTGTTAAAAGACCATTCAGATTACCAAAGCAAAATTAAACTTATAATTGAAAAGATAGAAAAACATTAAAAAAAAAAAAAAAAATCAGACTAAACTGGTTCCATGAGTCAAAAGAACACGTGTGTGTGTCTATTTATGTAAATATGTATATTTTTTATAGTTTAAAGAAATAATTTATAACCGAAAAATTTCTTGTTAGTGCCTTGGAAACATTAACGTATTTGATATGTTACATCAGAAAAACAAGTAGTTCCATTATGATTTTATCAAACACATTAATAATCTATAAAGGTTGTAACAGTATTGGTATATTTATTTGTATTGATTTAGCATAAATGCTTTTTATGTTCAAATGACCAAGTTACTTACAGTTTTAATTTTACATTATCACTGTGCCTGTATGAAGTGTTCCTATGGATAGTAAGTTGTATCACTTAACTGGAAGATTCTAGAGAACACAAAAAAGCCTTTTACTGATTTGGTTGACTTAAAGTTGTCTTATCAGTGCTACACGTTCCTGTTGCACTGTTTTTGTCTCACCTAAATAGCAGTGCCCATCTCACTTATTTTGCATGTACTTGTCCCCCACCACATTCATATTTATCTGAATGAAGAAAACCTAAGCAACTTAAGTCATGTTTCCATCACAGTTGGTGACAAACCTGCAAAGTGAGCACGTCCTTTATTTGATATTGTTAAGTTTGAGGTGGCTACATCTAGATATTTGAATCCCTTTGCTGAAGAACAGCAGTGCTCTGTAAGACTGGGTATTTGCTTTTACTTCCTGTTTCTGCTTATGGCTTAGATATTATTTTTATATTACTTGTCACAGAAGCACAGAAATAGCTATTTGAAAACTAGATAAGAAGTCAAAATGAAAATAGAAGATGGCTAAGAGCTTCTGCAAGTAAGGAGTATGCAAAGCTCACTCAAATTGAACCAGCAACTGACTCTGCGGCAAAACATAATGTAAGGCATTTTCAGTGTTTTATCAACATATGCTAGCTGAGGTATGAAAAAAGTGATTTTTACAAACAAATTGCAGGACAATAGGTAATGTAGTTTAGAATTAAAATATTATATAGACCATAATCTTGACACCATGATCTTATTACGCCTGCTAATATTGTTGATGTCCTTCATATGGAAAACAGCAGAGATCTCCTGTGTGTGGTAATAATTGCATTTATATCGTATTTCTTATAATTGTAGAATACTTTATATGTTGTGTAAGCTTTACAACATCTTTAGAAGATATGATTTTTACATGGAGAAACTGAGCCAGAGATGCTGCTTTTCCTCCAGACTGGGAGGATTCTAGGCTAGAGCGTTGGTCAGTGATGACAGGATTCAGGAAGCTGCCTCAGCAGAGAAGTTTTTGTGCCTTTGGACAAGTCATCAATTTACTCCACATCTCAGTTCTGTGTGTGTGAACACTGTTGTTAAATTGGACTGCCAGGGATAAAATGCATGGAGAACTGAATCAAGCAGATAGGGCTGCATAGAAACAAGAGCATGCTGGAGCTGAGATTGATCTTCATGATGCCCATGGTACCAGCCCAGACTCAGGCAATGTGAAGAAAAAGGCTACATAAAACTAATGGATAGTTCTGTGTTGGATGCTACATGATGGTAGTCTTTTAAATCCTTTTGTTAACAAGAAAGTGCTTTTCTGATTCTGGAGGAATATATCGTATTTTCTTTGTGTGTGTGTGTTTTGGTTGGTGGTGGGTTTTTTGTTTGGTTGGTGTTTTTTTGCTTGGTTGGTTCTGTTTATTTGGGTGTTTTGTTTGTGTTTCTTCAATGCAGTACTTTAGAGCCTCCAGCTAGTAGCAAGTGTTTTACTTTTTGCCTTAGGCCATCCAACTATGGCAAATTTATGAGGTGGAGTTGCTTTCCGGGAGCTGGGAACTAGAGCTTGGGTTCAGTTCCCTAAAGGAGGCCTGCAGCTACATGCTCCCTATTACTATTCTCAAATCAAAACTTCCAAGTAATAGGTAACTAAAGTACAATACATTGAAAATAGGAATTTCTGAATTGCATGCTTAGATGAAGTAAATACATCAAATTGTTCAGTCAGTTTAGAGGAAAAGCAATTGGTGCAGATTCTGGTTTGCTCTCTCTCCCTTTCCTGTCAGTGGCTGATGAAGGCTGAGACAAAGATCTGATGTGCAGGTTTTTTCCCATAGGATCAGCACTAGGCAGTCTTTTCAGAACTTCCATTAACACTTTGTCACTTCCAAGATGCATTAGAAGCCACAGTGTGCTTCACCTGTGACCTCCTTGAGAAGAAAATCAAGTTTGGGATATCAAGTCATGCAGTAATATTGACATGAAAGTAATTAATTTTGAAGCTATTGAATTATGACTGAATCTCTTTTCAGGATGCAGCACTGCGATCCTTATTCACGCAGGTTAAGTGGGGTTTGCTGATATACAGGTTGCAAATCGGGTCCTTTATGCTATGTCTCACCTGTGTGACACAAATAGTGAAGAAGCAGCAGCTTAATGAGAGGGTGCTAATTAATGGATTTCTTAAAATAAAATGTTCCAAATTACTCATTTAGTGTAGAGTATCGACCACCTCCCTCTTGCCAAGTCTCTTACCCTTATGCTAGTCATTTTAATGTAAGATATGGACAGTGCAATTTCCACACTACATTGCTTGAAAATTCTTGGAGGAAGAGAGTGGTTGATTATGAAAATAGGTGAAGCATCTTTTATAAGCTGCAGGAGGTCATGTTCGAGATAGGCAGCATGTACACTTTTCACGAAGTAGAAGTGTGATTCTGCAGGTCCTTCCTAGACTACTGCTCACTCCTTTTGTGAGAGAACTTCAAACAATTAGAGTTCATCCATAACAAGTTGTTAGAATATATGTTTATAAAAGAAAACAAGTTGCTTTAGATGGTGGAAGAATTACTTTTAAAAGGGAAAATCTTTGGAGGAATTCGTTTTGCTATTGTTATTCAGAATTCATACACCATTAATGTTTAGTTCAAAGTATTTCAACACAATGCTTTTGCCTAAACAAAGTTGCATTCATTAATAGTACAGAGAATGGATTTTGATTTGTAATTGATTAACTGTCTTAATGTGTTTACATCAATTGAAAAATGCACTGGCACAAGCAAAAGCGCAATATTGCTCCAAGTAATTTTCCAGCCCTCTGTGTTTCAGTGGCTAGATGGCATTTAAGGTAACTATGCAATGTAACAGATGCTGATTTCATCCTATATTGCGGTTATGGTAATGACTAATAGTGCTGATAAAAGGCAGTTGAGCATTTGCCTAGGGCATGGAAAACTGACTCTAAGGTGAACTGTACCATGATGTCAACATTGTTTGCAATGCATGGATTCCATCATGGCTCTCTGTTTGTCCCATCTTTAAATAGTCCTTGCTTTTATGCTGAACTCTGTTCTGATATACAGTAAAAATCTTGTATCTGTGGTGGTGCTTTACTGTGTTAAATTATAATCAGTACTATAGACAAAATTGCAAAGTTTTAAAAGGGAATCTCTTTCTGCTTTTGATATTGAGGGGATATTTGGGTGGCCTGTGTGAAATCAGTTGGTGGTCTAGCTCTAATTCCTCATGGATACATCAAAAAGAAACAAACCAACCCCCTTTGTTATAAACAACACCCTTGTGGATACATTCAGTGTGGAACAAGAATTGGGCTGGGGAGGAATGAAATCCTCTATGACCTTTAGATACAACTCCTGGAACACTGTCCATACTCATAGGGAAAATTGCATAGTGCTCACTGTGTTATTTTGTTACTGAATTTCAGTTTCCTTATATCAGCCTGCAGATACACTTTAAGAAGGGAGCTCCATCCACTGTTTGCTTATTTCTGAGCAAGCAGAGGAAATTAGCTGCAGAAAGTTGGATTTCGATACTTGAAAAGTAATTTAACTGTGTCTTACCTTTAGGCAAGCAATATATTAATACTTAAATCTTACAAGATTTCTTGCCTTCACCGTTACTAATTAAACTAACAATTGGTAAACCTTACGTGATTTATGGTTCTGCATATGGGGTGGTATTTTTGCAGTAGAGTGCTCTTCACTGTCAGTCGAAAGAAGGAAGAATAATGATTAGCAGGGGACTCTACTTTCCAACACTGTCTCCTGTTGGGTGCGGCTGAGGAAATCCATATCATGCTTGATGGGAACCAAATAAATAAATTCTTAGTGATATACTTCACTGTGAGGGTGGTGAGGCGCTGGAACAGGCTGCCCAGAGCAGCTGTGGGTGCCCCATCCCTGGAAGTGTTCAAGGCCATGTTGCATGGAATTTTGAGCAACCTGGTCTAGTGGAAGGTGCCATGGGCAGGGGCATTGCGACTGGATGATCTTTCCAACCCAAACCATTCTATGATTCTATGAAAACTCTCATACACAGCACTGTTAGATTTTAGACAGCTACATATAAATGCAAATAAAGTATATTATTTGTGATAGTTTATTACTGAAATCTGGAGATTCGTATTGTCACTTTCTTCCAATATGAAATATGTTTCTTAAGGAACAGCAATAATGTCACATGCAACTGTGATAATTTTTATATTTGTCTATAATGACTTTTAAAAATATATAAGAAAAATACATCCTATATAAAAAGATAGACTTATTATTACTGTTAAGTTATTACTTGACTTAACTTGGATGCAAATAAGTAGGCATAGAATTTATACACCTTGAGCCTCTAGATGCTATATGAAACTTATTAATTTGCCAGGTACTCAGACGGGGTATATGAAGGTTGCATCAATGTTATTGTAGCAACCTATTTCATGACTTATTTAATACATTTGATATGCACAGGAAGGTGTTAATAAAGTCTACAAATGGCTCTCTTAATTACTTTAAAATTCCACAGGCAGTTAAAATTGTTTTTGTTATTTGGTGTATATGTGGATCTCTGCCCAGGTAAATTTATATCTAGCTTTTTTCAGTATTATCCTGTTTATTAAGAAATGGTATTGCATAAGTAAATACTACAGTGAATAAATACACTTAGGTGATGGTATACTCTTCCAGAAATTATAGATAGTAGAACTGGTAGATTGCTACATTTCTGTTTCTAGTCTATTTTATGCAAAGAGAGTGTGACTTATCTTACGTGGAGTAGTCTGATTCCTGGATGCATAGAGTTTCAGAAACTGCAGAATAACATGAATAATATTGCTTTGCACCTACATCCAGAAGCTCTGTTGATCTAAACCTGTTGAGGTGACTAGGAATGCAACAGATGGTGTAATTTCAGTCTCTACAACGTTTTGTGTTATTGGTGCTGCTGCTTTTAGAGTCATATCTCTGAACAACTGTACTGAAACAGCTGTGCAGCCTTAGAGCAGAACACGAAGTATTCACCCAAACCTTTGCATCTGTCATCATTATAAGAATGTTTCACAATTCATGTTTGTGGAGGATGAGGATTCTCTGTGCTGCAGTAGTTTCCCAGCTCTGTACGCCCCTCTCGTGTTTGGCTGAGAGCATTTCTGTCTTATCCCTTCACATGCAATAACACTGTACTGCTCAGCTATTTGCTGAGCCTAGAAACCCAATAGAGTTTCTCGTTGGAGGATGTTTTACTTTAAACAAACCATTCATGTTTCTGCTTCTGTTGTTTCCCAGTATTCTGCAAACCAGGAATCAGGAACGGGAGGTGCCCCAGCCGAGCAGTCCTGCAGCCGAAAGGCTGCGCACTTCCTCGCCGTGCTCTCCAGAACCACTTTTATAAGCCCAGCATGAGAATTTCTAGTGTAGTTTGACTGGCAGCCTCCCCCATGCATCTTCAGCAAGGATAACTGTGATGAAACTTAATGAAATTTAATTATCAGCACGTTGCAATGTCTTCTGTGTTCGCCAAAAACATTTTTAGGGCTGGCTGAAGAAATTCTGAGTGAAATTTAGCAGTAGTAAAAGTGGAAACATAACAATGCATTTCTGTTGCACACTTAACAGCAAATTTAAATAGTTAGTCTGAGGTGGCTTTCTCATTTATAACCCTGTTTTCATTTCCATTTCAGAAATGTGTATTTCTGTTAGGCTTAGCTCGAATTTCATACACAAGCTGTACAATGTTCAGTTATTTCCATGCAGAATGCTCTTCCTTGTGGAAAAACTTATTGAAGGGAATAGAAACGCTGAGAAAATCAGATCCAGTTGATGGAACTGAGTGTATTTCTTTCAGATTATCATCCTCCAAAGACTAGATTCGGGAGAGGTGGTGCTCTTTCTTATACGAGGCAAAGGGACATATGCAGGTGCATCTGGAGGAAACACTTGGATCCTGTGTGTCGCTGTCTGTTTTTACTGGGCTATTATTATTGGTTGCTAAACGGCAAGATGCCAGAACTGGACAGGAAATATTTTTTTTCTTTCTATGAGAGTTTTTGACAAAAATATATCTTGCGTAGAAGCTTCTGAAAATAATGCAGGGTTCTGTCAAAAATCTTATTTCCCAGCCATTTTGCCAAAAGCTTTTTGTCAAAATAAAAATCCGTGATTTTAACTAAACGTCCTTAAGTAGCATGGGGCTACTGAAACTGAATTTCTTGTACATAGTGTTTTCACATAGCTTTACATCTTGACAAAATAACTTCAGAACAAAAACTTTGGCGTGGGGGGGACTGGTTTTTTGTTTTTGTGGTTTTTTGTTTGTTTGTTTTTTGGAGGTGGTGTTCTAATTACAGGAACTTGTAAATGAGATATGAAATACTTGATGCTCAGGTACACAATAGTCAAAACCACTATGATGACAATTTCTTAAAACCTGAAGAATGGATTGACAAAAATGGAAACATGGAAATTCCATGTACTTCAGGACTGTTGCCAATCATGGATTTTTAGTGTTTCTTTCCTCCATGTCCCAACATATACTCCCTCTGGCAGCAGCTTCAAAGCGATTCCATCTTTCTGTGTCTGTGCCCACTCCTTCCTAATAAGGAAGATACTGTGCCTTCTCTGAACCTGTTGCCTTATTTCACAGAATCACAGAATGTGAGAGATTGGAAGGGACCTCAAAAAATAATTTAGCCCAATCCCCCTGCCGGAGCAGGAACACCCAGATGAGGTTACACAGGAATGTGTCTAGGAGAGTTTTGAATGTCTCCAGAGAAGGAGACTCCACAACCCCCCTGGGCAGCCTGTTCCAGTGTCTGTCACCCTCACTGAGAAGAAGTTTCTTCTCAAATTTAAGTGGAACCTCTTGTGTTCCAATTTGTACCCATTACCCCTTGTCCTATCATTGGTTGTCACTGAGAAGAGCCTGGCTTCATCCTCGTGACACTCACCCTTTATATATTTATAAACATTAATGAGGTCACCCCTCAGTCTCCTCTTCTCCAAGCTAAAGAGCCCCAGCTCCCTCAGCCTTTCCTCATAAGGGAGATGCTCCACTCCCTTCATTATCTTTGTTGCCCTGTGCTGGACTCTCTCCAGCAGTTCCCTGTCCTTCTGGAACTGAGGGGCCCAGAACAGGACACAATATTCCAGGTGTGGTCTCACCAGGGCAGAGTAGAGGGGAAGGAGAACCTCTCTTGATGTACTACCCCTTGGCCCCCTACTAACACACCCTAGAATGCCAATGGCCTTCCTGGCCACAAGGGTACAGTGCTGGCTCATGGTCATCCTGCTGTCCACCAGGAGCCCTGGGTCCCTTTCCCCTACGCTGCTCTCTAATAGGTCATTCCCCAACCTATACTGGAACCTGGGGTTGTTCCTGCCCAGATGCAAGACTCTACACTTGCCCTTGTTATATTTCATTAAATTTTTCCCTGCCCAACTCTCCAGCCTGTCCATGTCTCTGGATGGCAGCACAGCCTTCTGGCGTGCCAGCCACTCCTCCCAGCTTGGTGTCATCAGCAAACTTGCTGATAGGACACTCTATTCCCTCATCCAAATCATTGATGAGTATATTGAATAATACTGGCCCCAGTACTGACCCCTGAGGCACTCCACTAGATACAGGCCCCCAACTGGACTCTGCCTCATTGACCACGACTCTCTGGCTTCTTTCCTTCAGCCACTTCACAGTTCACCTCACTACCCGATTGTCCAGACTGCACTCCCTCAGTTTAGCTGTGAGGATGCTGTGGGAGACTGTGTCAAATGCTTTACTGAAGTCAAGGTAGACCACATCCACTGCTCTGCCATCATCTATACACCTCGTTATGTCTTCATAAAATGCTATGAGGTTGGTCAAGCGCGACTTCCCCTTGGTGAAGCCATGTTGACTGCCTCTAATGACCCTCTTATCCTTGATATGCCTTGAGATGGCACCAAGGATAAGTTGCTCCATCACTTTCCCTGAGATGGAGTTGAGGCTGACTGGTCTATAATTACCCGGGTCCTTCTTCTTGCCCTTTTTGAAGACTAGAGTGACATTTGCTTTCTTCCAGTCCTCAGGCACCTCTCCCATTTCCCAAGACTTGGCAAAGATCCCACATCTTCACCCAAAAATGGAAGAAGGGAAGAGAAAATCACTTGAGCTCCAGATTCTTTCACCGTCCGTCCCAAGGCCTTTCACCATCTGTCCGTCTCAGAAGGGAATTGTCTACTACAACTACCCTTCTTTCTTATCTGAGGTGGTCTTGAGGTGTGGATTCAACCACCTCTCCCTATGTGACCTTGTAGGCGGACCTTGCACCACAACCTCACCTACCTCTTCTTCAAGATCCAGGGCCTCAGACTTATTACGGAGGGGGACCTGGGGAAGAAAAGCAGGTAGGGATGGGGGTTGCCTGCGGCACCGAACTGGAACTTGCTTCCAAACTCCATCATCTTTTTGGTCCCCTACCTCTGTCCGACATCAACAGGGCAGTCTTGGGTCTTCCCCCTCTACTTGACAGGGCCATGACCTTTTGGGGGGTATCCCCCTGGGGCCTTTCTGACTGGCATGCCAGGGAGTTACTCCACCAGTTGATCTCCTTTTCACACTCCCTGATGTCCTCAGTGTTTCAATCTCCTCTTTAAGTTTCAGGTGTGATGGAGCAGGAAAATTGTCAAAGGTAATAACGCTCCTATAAGGTCTGTGAAAAATCAGTGGCACAGTGGAGAAGGGATCAGCTTTGTGGAGCCTTCAGAAGTTGTTAATCAACTCTGGAATGCAAACTGGTAGGAAAGCAGGCTTTGGTAATTCTAGGTTTGATGGAAGCACTTTTCTTTATCGTGGACATCTCCATTTATTTAATCTACTGGGGTTTTTTCTTGTTTTTGTTTGTTTGTTTTCCTTAGTGGAATCATTGAAAAAACTGCTGATTACTTTGACCACAAGTTTCTCAAAACAAATGTAATTTAAAAGCACAGGCTTTTGTAATGGCCATCCAGTCTGGTTTTGTCTTTTTGTGCGCTGCGTAGCTATTGATTCATCACTTTGCTGTCAGGGATGGATCTGGTGGTTAAATGGTTTGCCCTCTTAGCTTTGGCCTGAAGCTGAGCCTGTGCTCCTGTTGAGCACACTTGTGATCTGAGGGGCTTAATAGTCTGAGTGAGTTCGCCATACTTCACTGAACTGAGAACACGTATTGCAGTGTAATAGTCGTGTCTCTGACACCAAATGATCCATCACCCCATCTTGAAGACCTCGCATAAACTCTATGCATTAACCTGCCTCATAAGAAACATAAGAAAAAACGATCTGGAATTGTGATTCCTAGCATAAGATGACTGAGAGATTTAGGAAGCATGTCTGTTGCCAGGGATTTCAATTGTCCATCTCATGGAAAAAGAATAAATCTTCAGTGAACAAAACCAGCCTCTTCTTCCATGGAGCATCAACCTAGCAGGACCACCAAATCTCTTCCTTAAATTTTTGACCTTCAGGGCTTTTTGGATCATAGTTTTTTTGGATCATAGTTTTTTGGATCGTAGTTTTGTGGTTTTTTTAGTTAGTTTAACTAAACTGGTGTTTTTGTTGTTGTTACAGTACTTGTTACTGTGGTACATGCAGATTGTGATAAGGAAAAAAAAAATCGATGAAGTTTCTATGGTATCCTTACAGTAGGATTAACAGGATTATCACAATATAAATTTAATCAATTGGTTGAATGTATTCTGAAAAGCATCCATTCAAAATTAGTTTCCTTCAGTCAGGTTCATTGCGCTGATGTCACAGTTGTGCTAATTGCACAATCCAATGTCATCTGAATTTACGTGGCTTATGTTAATATTTTGATTAGACTTTTTCTTTTGAACAACTCCTTTATTGAAAGGGTCAAATGACCTTAATGTCTAGAAGCTGTTATGCTAAAGGTAACAGGATACACTTATATTGTGTCGCACAGGTTTAAGTGTTATTTTTTGGTTGTTACATTCAGAGCGTAGATCATCAGTGCCAGAAACCACATCTGCTTTTAGGTGGATGAAAGATCTTAGCCATGTAGGTAACATTTCAAAGTCTCTTGTTGCCATTGGAGAAGATCTGTTTGGTTTTACACCAAGTCTCGGAGCTCTGTTTTGACCTTGGCAGCTCGCTGCTGTGCTGCTTTCATAGACAGGGTTTTAGAACTGAACCTGGATAACTTGATCTTACAGGTGTTTAGCACCTCTACAGGGCGGAAGCTAAATGGACAATTAATGTTACAGACTGTTGAGGTTTTTGTGAAAGAGGACATCAATTTGTCATCAGTCGCCTTTGTTATTTATGTCTGATATATGACTTTCCAGAGGGAAGAAAAAGAATAAAAGTTACAGGTTAATCAGTGGTAGTGTAACTGTTGAACAAAACTATCACAACAGTGGTCATCGTAGGCAGGAGTAAAATTTAGTAACAGGTTTTACTATAACTCAAATATACTGTAATTTCTCTTGATTCATATTATTCTTATTAGAGCTGTTCATAGACTATGTTGGTTTGGGGTTGTTTTTGTGGGGTTTTTTTGCATTTTTTTTTTCTTCTATTCTGCTGGTTGTCATGGAGCACTTGAAAGAGGTGTCTGACAGGTGCAAAATCAAGAAATCAGATAACTTCATTCATATAGCTGCTGTCTTTTGTAGCATTTAACATTGCAGTTTCCCAAACGTTTGGAGACTTTGTGCCTGAGGCTATGATAGCATCACAAGTAGACACACAGTAGATTTATATTTAGAATTAAACGTCACAGCTGTTTAGATTTTTAGCACACATTTACGGTGTAAATTAAGTGCCTTGAATTCAAATGTTAGGAAGTATTGGTAGGAAGGGTAATCAATAAATAGGCCTGCCTAACTACTTGGGGAAAAAATTACTGATAATTAGTACTTAGAAAGCATATGGTAAGGAACTTAATTTAAAAATAAATTAATCAACTCTACTTGCTGTTTTGTGTGTAGGGAAGGTCGGTTTTGGAGGGTAAGATCTGAGTCCTTTAAGAGCCAGTAGCACCTTGCCCTTGTCTGACCGCACTCTTCCAAGGCTGCCCTGTTTAGGGTACAGCGTGTAGTTGTGCTCTGTGGTCAGGGTCTGCTGTGTGCTCCCTTGGACGGGCTTCGACAGTAAGTGCCCACCCTTTCCCTGTCTATAGCTGCTAATTTGTTTAATCCCCTGTGATCCTGCTCAAGCACGTGCTGAAGATTTACCTATGAACCCTCCACATACTCTCAGCAGTTTCTTTTTTAACTGTGATACCAGCGACTAAGCTAATCCATTAATTTATATCCATTAGTGTTGTTGTATATAAGTATGAATAGTGACTATAATGTGATGAAGAGCAAACCCAGCTATATTAGTTAACTTCTGGGAAATGGATTTTTGCAGTTCTGTAAATCAAAGGCGCCGTTTCATACACATAAATGCTCTCACTTCAAACATGCATCTAAATACTAGCTAGAGTTTTGAAGTCACATCATTTGGGGTCATTATGCTTGCTTCCTAATTAGTTCCACCTTCGAAATTTTTGCAGTGTTAAGTTTTTGCTGACAGATTTGCTAATTGGCAGATATTTCAGCTGTGAAACAGAGTGAGAGTATGTGCTTTGAATTTTTTATTTTGGTTCCCTGTCTGGAGAAGAGTGTTGTCCTTTTAGATCATATTGCTCCAAAAAATGGAAATTTCTGAATGAAGATAAAATTTGGGCTTTTATGCCAGGCCCAAATATGAATGGTGTACCCCCGAATTACTCTAATTAAGCAATCACTTTTTTGGAGTCATGCTTGAAGTTTATCCTGCAGCATAATGTAGTTTTCCTTTCAGTGTGAGGAAAGAAGATAATACAGACTTTATGGCAAACAGTATTTTGGTTTGATATCATTTTTAGGTGTGTTTCAGCTATTTCTGAAGCAGCTAGCTAGAATACTGCATAAAATAGGCCAAATATGGCTCTAATTTTGTTCTATTTTAGGAAGAGTCTCAGATGTAGCAAAAGTCAGGCCTGAATAAAAGACGCTTACGTTCTGCTGTATTTTCTTTCTGAATACGTGAATGCTGTATGAGTTGTGTTGTAAACCAAGGAGATTAGCTCTAGATGCATTTGCTGAGTGTACTCAGGTAGAATAATCTATTGCTTCTGCTTTTTCGCTACAGCTGACAGGTTTTCTTCAGTCTTGTCATTTGAGTTGTTTTCAGATGGATAAAAATGTTTCACCTTTTAAAGATATTCAAATTTTCACTTAAACGTGTGTAAATTATTTTAAGTATATGAAACTTATATTTAGGTTAGATTAATTTTCAGTAAAGAAGGTTAAAGCAATGTAATCAAAAGCTGTTCTGATTTAACACATTGATAACAGACAAGTCCCAAACAAGTGTGTGGTTATATTCTAAAAGTTTTCAACTATATGCTCGTATTAAAGAACAGAATGAAAGGTGCTGATCTTTTGTGTAAATACATATATGTAGTATTCATAATACATTTAGATTCATTTTGGGAGTCTTCAAATTAAATTAGGATTTAATGTTGAAATATGAAAGAAAACATTTGTGACTGAGAAAATTGTTCGAGAGTATAGAAGAGAACCTATCTGACAATCATTATAACTTTGACACGTATAGTAATTATTCCACAAAAAATATTTGATGTGGGCAGCGGGACCCTGTGTACTGATTATTTTCCATTTTGATTTAATCAGATGTAGTTAGCAGAAAATATCCCAATAATCTTTTCATAGGTAACTTTAATGGAACAGCTGCAGTTCTACCCATAATATATTACTAAATTATTCTTGCATTCGGATGACAGTCTCTGAGTTAGAGATTTTATTTTTTTTTAAGAATCTAAGTGATGATGGACTCACCCTCCTTCTAGGTCATTCATTCTTGTGGGCTGTTTTTCTTAGTTTAACACATTATTCCTAATATCTACTCTAGAATTTGTCTAACTTTTGTTTTCACTCTTTTGATTTCTTAACATATGAAAAAGAGAAGTTGTTTGTTTGATTGTTTTTTAAAGTGAGTTCTTATTGAATATCATCCTTCTAGAGACATTTAGATTTTGAGAACAGAAGATAAATTAGTGCTGTGTTTGTACTGGTTTATTCTTATCTTTCTGAAGAAGAATGATTGTCACTATTAATGTTGGACATAGGGAGCAGTAAAAGGTTTGCCATTAGAAACTGTTTGCAAAATGCGTTTATTTTGTACCTTGGTGCTGATAAACACAATGGATTTTTGTTTGCAGAATCATCATGACATTGAAAGATGTTATATAACCCCTGTAGTTTTGGTTGGTGGGAACTCAATATTATGTAAATATCAGAACAACCCAGCTGACTGCATCAGGAGGTTATAGCACAATCAGATTGATTTTCCATAATGAATGTTAATAATGATCAGTTAATATTAACTACTTCTTGCTGCTGTGTGATAACAAAGGCTCCTGTTAAGTTGGGGATAATGTGACAGAGCTTTTAGCGTTGGATGACATCTCGTACAGGCCTGGACAAAGTCCATCCTGTCAAAATATCGTCAGTTAAAGACGCTGTGGGGGCCTTTGTCCTGCTCTGCTTGCTCCTGCCTCGGTACATCTCAAAATATTTTGAGCAAGCATCTAGATAAGCCACAAAAGTAGAACTGCTTCAAAGGTCACGATGACTTTGCATAATATGAGTCCATTAGATGCGGTAATCAATATCAAGCTTTTGGATCTTATGAATATTGATGAAGCAATTGTAGCAGGGAGGTAGATGGGGAATTGAGATGCCTTTTGATACAATCAGAGAAACAGTTAATGGCCTAGGTAGAATATGGGTCCAGTAACCACCTTACAACATTTTGGAACATTCAAGTCATCATTAATAATGGAAAAGCCATAATGGCATTTGCAGGGGGAAAAGAAAAAATTGTACAAGGCTTGCATTGCATTGCATTCGGCCCACACAATGCTTCTGGTGTCACTGCATTGTGTGAAATATTGTAAAATCAGTGAATTATGTCACCTTTTTAATAGAAAGCAATATCAAACGTTGAACAAGAAAAGGAGAAGCTGGGTAATAGGTCACTGCTCACCTACTGCAGCAGCACGCTGAACCCGAGAAAGCTGGGAGAGATGTCTGGCATCCTGCATACTCAGTGATTTGAACTGCTCATCTCTGAGTTGGTTGTTTGGTTGTTTTGGTTTTGTGTTTTTGTTTTTGTCCTTATGATTCCTTCTTTTCCATAGAGGAAAAAGAATCAGGAAGGTTTTGTGGGGAGCCCTGGAGCATTAAGCTCACAGTTGTGAGCCTCTTCATGCCTGTGCTCAGGGAAGTGGCCGCATCCCTTTGAGTCCCCATAAGCAGTACAGAAACTTCTGAAAATCTCTGCAATCACACCTGAAATGTAAGAGCTGGCTGAAATACGTTATGCTGGTGTTACGGAGTTCACAAGCACACGTGCTTGTCATTGTATTGTGTAATTATCTAATCGCCAGCTCAGTTATCAGTCTGCAAAATGGAGTAAACAAAAATTTCTTACCTTGCAGAGTTTGACCTGAACATATGTTGATAACTGACTTGTGAACATATGGAGACTGAGGTCAGTTCAGGCCTTGTCCTGAGCATGGGACAAATCAGTCAGATGGAAGAGAGCAAGGGAAAAGTTGCAGAAAATGTGAAGAGAAAAAGTTGCTGCTTTATAAACTAAGAGAAGAGTCCCTGACAGAAGCATGCCATTTTTAGTGTGAATTCAGTAGAAAAGCTCTGGCCTATGAAAAGAGGGTTCACAGTTTTCATTTCATGCTGCTTTGTCTGCAGAAGCAACAAACATGGTGTTGAAACCACAGTGTTTCTCCTTCAGCAGTGGAAATGTGTGGCTCTGCAATTAAAGTCTAGGTCAAGGTTATTGTGCTCAGAAACGTTCATCAGAAACGCGGTTCTCCTGCAACAACCAGCGCAATCAGGTTTTTTTAGATAAAACCAGAGGGAAGAATTCAGGATTGCATCTTTTACTTTTGAAAATCGCACGGCTTTCAGATGCAGTGGAAGTGTATGTGATTAATACACACAGCGAGGGCAAAATACAGTTAGAGCGACAAAAAAAAAATGACAGAGGATATTTCAAAAAATAGATTTCCAGATAGTAATAAGTACATTTAGCTGCAATTGTTCTTCAGTGACTAAAATAAATACCTAAAAATAGATGTTGTCTATAAATAAGTTTTTGGCTTAATCCCAATTTTGTCTGCTGTTTGTGGAAAAGCAGAGGCCAAAAAAAAAAACCAACAACAGTATCTGTGACTAGTTTTCCACTATATGACCTATTTTGACCCTTACTCTAGCACTGCTGAAATGAGACCAGCGTGGCTGAAAATTGTTGTCCACAAGTTCCATGCCGGCAAAGAACTGCGCTAGGGACACTCGGAGGAAAATAGGCATAACAGTTTTGAGAGTCGAGTTTGAACTTACAAAGGAATAATGTTTTATAACATTTTTTTTGTTAAATATCACCACTAGAATGTGTGACTTGGACAAGATTTGATTGTCTTTAGTAAATACTCTTTAGTTTTTAATTTATTTTAGAGATTATTATTATTGTTATCTTTGGTGTATTACGCCTCTTTTCTATTCTGGAATAATTTTGGAAGGCACTTCTTCTTCTAGATAGTGCCGAGGTGCTACAGATGTCACCAAATAGGCCAGCTGAGAACTTTCTCATCTTGTACTGTGCTCCTGCTGAAGTTGGTGTCCAGCTGGACACTGACAGTGGCTCACACTTGACATAGTTATGTCACAGTTATTCTCTGATGGTCACCCACCATTGTTGCCTGCTGTTTCACTACCTGTCATCCTTGGAATATTGTTTGGTTTTGCTTGGTATCAAACAGAAATCTCTACATGAAATTTCACTAACCACTTATGACAGTTTCATTAGACATGCCCAAACTTGAAGGCTTTGGACATTTTTAACTGTATTTACTTTTAAAAAATAACATACACTTTTTACTGTCTGTAATTACTCTGCTTCTCTGTAACAACTGGTAACACAATTAGGATATTTTGCTCTCTGGCATTACCTTTGTATTTTTGATTTATAAACATATTTCTAAAGTTCAAAGCTAGACCTTGTAAGTTCATTCATGACTTAAATTTTCCTGTTTTCTTCGCCAGGATTATAGGGATATAAGCACACAGATGCTATAATATTTTTTCACCCATTTTTTTTTGCACACTCTACACATGACCACTAAATTGAGATCACTGCACTGTGTCACACTTAGCATCCCTTAGTTCTTGCCTGCATGTATATTTTCAGCTTCTCCTTAATAATCCAGTAGAAATTGCTTCTGTATCTTGCACATAGTTTAGTAAAGTATGTATTTTATTTTGCTATGTTTCTATGAGTTCCTGCACCTAAATTTTAGAAAATGGCTTCTCCATCTTACAAACTGATTCCATTCCGACTTTGTTTTCAGAAAGTGCTTTTTCACACAAAGCTGGGAATGCAAACTCCTTTAAAAATGCCTTTGTGAGAAAGTCATTCTTCCTTCTCACAATCTTACTATGGTTTTATTAACAATTGGTTTAAATTGTACAGGATCCATTCTAATTTTGAATTATAGCCATCATTAGTCCCCAACAGTGAACCATCAACATATGGCTCTAAAGATATTTATTCCTCAGCTGGTTTTTTACTGTTAATACTAACTTGCTCCAGAACATCCCAGCTTTTTACGCTGTCCAGCAAGCTGCGTGGTCACTGCTGGGCAAATACTTTCCATGCTGCATCTCTGGCTGTTCTTACTTGTTATACAGAAGTGGGAGACAGGACAACTGTGAAGTTGCTACTGCTTTGCTCAGATTTGTACTGGTTTTGGCTTTCACTTCTTTTGATCCTGTTCCTTGGACAGACAAGGTTCCTCCTGCAGATGGGAATACCAATTCTCAGAAGAGAAATTTTAGACCCTTTTTGGCCTATGAAGTTTTTCTTTGCACTTTTGGGGTTTCTTGGCTCTGTTGTAGGTGAGGTTTTGTTCTGTGTAGGTTTTTGTTGTTGTGGAGGGGTTTTATGTGATTTTTTTTTCCCCCCCTAGACTTCTTTTAAAAGTAATTTTTAGGCATTCCCTAGACAGACTGTGTCCCAGGTGACATAATAATTAGGCTTAGTTTCTGAGCTGTTTTGTTTAGTGATACACATGTGAACATGGGCATTAAAGTAACCTTCAAAATCTAGGCATTTTTATCTGCTCTCAAAAAATCTTTGCTGCTACCAAGTATCCTACTAAGATCACCATAATGGTCTGTTATTTTCTGTCTTTCAATTCTGCTTTTTAAACTTGTAAGGCAAAAATTTATAATTTTATTTTTTTCTTAATCGCAACAATTTTTTAACCTGAATGGGAGAAATATGGGAGCCCTCTGGTGGCTGCTCCAACATCTGCAGATGTCCCTGCAAATGACAGCATAAAAGATGAGGTTGGTTACCAATCTGCCACCAAAGTGGGAAAAACCCAAGATGCATGCTTATTCTCAAATGCAGTCAGTTTAAATACTATTAGTCACACTTCTGATAATATTTTCGCTTCTTCGGTTGCTACCCGTTTTCTATAATAATTGCAATTTAAATAAAAATTCTGAAACCCTTCTATCTATATGTATTGTTTACAACATTATTTGCATGTATCACTGGTTTGTATGTGCCTATGGCAAGGTCTTGGGGAAGAGATGCCCATTCGTGTGAATTATGAACCCCCTCCACCTGAGGTCATCCCAGCTTATTAGGGAGCCACAACCACAGCCCAAACCCTGACCTTTGCTGGTGAAGCGCACTACATAACGCAGTCCTCTGTAGTTTCATTTGTTATTTTGCTTTCCTGTAAGGCCCTGGCCCATGCCCCGAAGGCTCTTCTGTTTGAGGATTTCAGAAAAATCAAGGCAAAGAACACTCGCATGTAATGTAAAAATAAAGGGACTCAGCTTGCTTATTGTTTCAGATAATTGGAGAGGCTAACAATTTTGAGAAATGAGCAAGTTATTTAAGATATAGACAGGACTGTTATGCTCTCTTTCTCCCTTGGGTACTCTTGGATACAAAATATACATACATGGTTTCACTAGCTGGAGGAAAAGGAATCAAATGCCTCTGGAACCAATTATATAAAAGCAAAAAAGCTCTTACTGTCTTTAAACATAAGGAGTGGTTTTGGGGAAAAAAAATTACCTTTTTTTTTTTACCAAGGATCAAAAGAAATTAAATTATTTCCTATTTATCCCTTATCAGTGGGTTTGGTTTTTAGGGTATTTTTGGTGGTTTTACTTTTTTACTTTTTTTTTTTTTGGTTTCTGAACAAATCTACGTCTAAACCATTTATTGGGAAAACAAGTTATCTTTATTTTTTAGCTATGACAGCAATGTTGTATGGCCTGTCTGAAATCACACTGGACAGGTCTCCTAGATCAGAAGGTTGAAGCCTCTTCTGTTCAAGTCCTGGCGCCATCTCTTATCTACATTGTTCAATCTGATCAATCCCTATAAATCACTTAAGAGTTGCCAACTGGATGAAAGGAAAGGGAGGAGAAAGAAAAATCGTATGAAATACTCTAGTGTACATATTGGAAAACAGTAACTCTTTCACATTGAGTCTTTATGAGGGTTGTATTGCTCCACACAGCCAAAGCCTCAGGGTGCCTTGCCTTCTGCTCTTTTTTAATGTGTAAAAAAAGCACTTTTTCTGAAATAAGAGCATCTGCGGTGGGAGCTGCTGTAGAACAGCCGTTCCAACTTGCTTCTTCATGTAGACAAGCACTTACATTGTACTTGCCATCCTTTTTGGACCACTACAAAGCTCTCTTTCTTATAAACTTGGCAACTAAACATTTGGAAAAATTTAGACTAATTTTGCCAGTTCAAAATATTTCTGATGACTGTGCTACTCATAACAGTACCATAAGGGGATGAGACTGGTTTTTTCAGTGCTGTAGTAAGGTAGAACACCTCTCCAAATTTAGGAATTTGATTGTATACCAATACAATAGGAATAACCTTTTCCATTCCTCCTTAGCGTTCGATGCTGCTGTCCCAGCTCCAACTAAGTGTAACAATAGAGTATTTAGACAAAAAAGATATTTGCAATTGAATAATATGACTATTATTCAAATTGAAAATGCAATGAGCAGACAAATCCAATCATACCACTTATGACTTATGCATGGTGGCTGGCAGTGTTATTATATTAGTCTAATAGAGCTGACTGCTGAAAAATGTCATGAATTTCTGGGAATGTAAAATGTGGACTTCCTATGAATGATTTAAATTGGCATAGTGACAATACATCATTCCACACAAAAAATCCCAAATGTTTCTTCATGTCATTTAAATGATACTTGATTGTGCTGCTGGAAATTATTTTTCCTCTTCTCTGCCTCTCCTAAGTGTGCTGTGGTGGTGAATAATGTGTTCCGAAAGACCAAAAAGGAAGGAGCACAGGTAATAAGATTATTAGAAAGCCTCATGGTGAAACTAGAAACATGAAGGGAAGTTCAGTTCTGTGGTTAGCAGTAATAGAAGCTAGAGCAAAATTCCAGAAACTGAAGGGGAAAAAAAGTGATGGAAAATCAGTGTAGTTGGGGTTGGTTTTGTTTTGTCTTTTGATTTACACAGAAGTAATAAAGGAGTCATTTTTCCTCAGAATGGTCAGGAATTTGATGTTCTTGAGTGAAAAATAGCATTATGCGAGAAGTTTGCAGAAATAAAGTCTTTATTTGTATAATAATCAAGTTTTCAGCTGCCAAATATGCAGAACACTTGAATGAGTAGATAGAGCACAGTTCATATTGAGACCTTTCAAGTAGTCGCAAAGAAAACATTCCAAACATGAAAAGAGCTTCAGAAGTGTTAAAATTATTTCCTGAGTTTGCAAGAGAGCCTGAAACAATAGCTATGAAGTGTGAATTGCTTCCTTCATTTTGGTTCAATGTAAATGAATTCACTTGCTTGTATGTGCCTACTTTGCTAAATCCTAGTTCCGATAACTAGGATTTAGGAAAGATGATTTATGGACCGTATCTACTTAGTCACATCTGCAAATCCACAGAACTTTTATTTTCACCTTTAAATTTCCACCTGACCCCAAATTCCTCAAACTTCATCATCCGGTTTTACAGGTAAGTGAACGTTTGCTTCATGGGGGATGTTTGGCTTTCCTCTACATTTAGGAAGTCCTTACGTATTTCAAGCATGATGAAGGCTGTTACTAATCTTTCTACAGAAGATGGAGTGGCTGGGGAAAGATCTTCCTCTGCTTTTTCCTTAGTCCTTTGCTGTGTATCTGTGCAGGGAAAAGAGCAAATTGGGCTGCAAATCGAGTATGTGACAGCCAGAGTGGGGCTGTTGGCAGGGACTGGCACACCGGGCTGTCACCCACACAAGGTGGTTACCTGGTACTCCAAGACCAACTCCACTGTAGTGCATAATGAGCAAATATGAAGTGATATTAAGAAAGGAATGCAGCAACGATGCTAGAAGTATGAAAAATATTGTTAAACAAGTAAGTTCATACTATGTTTTATTTATGTTGTTATTTTTGTTACTCGAAGTGGTTGTTGCACATGCAGAATAGTCCTGGAAAAGGGTAGTAAAGTCTTTGATGGACTTCTATACATGAGGAGATTATTATACTGGTTATCATAGTAAAATAGTGATTGAACAGCATAGCAGGGACATATGTAATGGTCATTAAGGAACATATTTCTGTAAACATTTCCTGAGAAATGTTTGAGAAAGCTCCAGTAAAACCAGAAGCAACCACTTTTAAAACTGATCACAGGAAATCGTAGTCAACAGGGCTGATACTCAGCAGAATCTTTGGTCACAGGGAAAATTTTGTCACGTCCATAAATAGCATACAAATCTGAAGACTTTAATGTATAAAAGGTATTGGAAGTTTATTCCAAGTTAATTACACTGTGTCCATAATCTGCTGGAGCAGTTTTTACCCGGACTGCTTTGCAGACTGAGTGAGCATGTGTGTTACAGGAGTGGTTTCACCTGCAATTCCTTGAATTTTCTGTAAAACATTATCCAAAGTCAAATGAAATGGTGCACAGGCTCCCATTGCTTCCGGAAGGCATCAAATTAGGCTCTTGACACACGGTTTGGTTCCCAGAAGATGATTTTCAAATGTGCTGAAGTCCCAAGCACTCTGCCATTTTTGAAAGTCCAAGCCTGAGGGCTTGGAGGAGAAGTAATGTAAAATACATATGAGATTTGCCCTCTTACTGT
This sequence comes from Nesoenas mayeri, assembly GCF_963082525.1. Lineage (NCBI taxonomy): Eukaryota > Metazoa > Chordata > Aves > Columbiformes > Columbidae > Nesoenas > Nesoenas mayeri. The sequence goes on along the minus strand of NC_137544.1, from coordinate 91,828,060 downwards.
GTTAACTAGTATGTAATGCAACAGGAAAACAAAAAATAGATGCAAAAAGGATCAGGGAGCTTTCTTCTTCCATGCCCGTAGCAATGCTTGTTTTCCTGATAGTCGGAAGTCCGCTAGGCACTGGATTTCATCTCTTGAAGGTATCACTAAAGCTATAATGGTTCTGAAGGACTGGAAGCTTCTGTCGTTGAGTTGCAAATGCATTTTGAGGAGACAGTCCAGGGAAGAGTGAATTATTTATCTTAGTAAACAATGCTACTTGCATTAAATTACATATTCAGCTTTTATATTCACAGCTAACAGATCTTTTCAGATCTGTTTTATGACAGGGAACTTTGGAGAAAACTTCTTCCATGCCTTGTTATTTGATTATTTATCATTTTTAAATGGCTACTGGGAGGAATAAAAATTGATTTAAGATTCACTTGAACCCCACAGTCAAAATTTTTATTGAAGATTAATTAGGTTCTTTTTTGGTGTTTGTTACAGTTCTCAAAATCAGTCTATCTGGTTTTTAAATGGTTGCTCTGGAGTAAAAATTTAAAATACTTCATGGGGTTTTCGTGCTAGATTATTCAAAGTTATAGGAAACTATTCTCTATGCATACCTACTTGCATACGTATATTTTAGGTTAAATTCTCCAAAAGCATATTTTTTGCTTTTCTTGTAACCTCCCTAAGCCAGCATTAATTTGTGCACTGCTGTTAAGGACCCATAAGGGGGAAGACTTGGCTTCAGAATCACTGGAGGGTATGAATTTATTTCTTTCAGCTCTCTCAGATATAGAGTAATAAATCTCTTCCGAGAATCAACAGCTGTACTGGACCAGAAAAGCTGTTTCTTTCTTTACATTCTAGAAATGGAAGAAAACAGATTAAAAAAAAAAAAAAAAAAAGGTATATTAAAATTAAGTCGTGCTGTTTCAGACAGCGATGTTTTGCTACCCTAATTTTTGCTTTTCCTGCTGGTATAATTTATGAAGTTACAACTTCATCAACATTCTCACTGGATTTGTATTAATTTTAACTATTGATATTTGGATTGCTGTTAAAAGTCTTATAAGTAATTCATTGCTTGTTAATGCTCTCCTGCATAGGGCTTTAATTTCTTGCTATAAAATTTATTATCTAGCAGTACCCTTTCTGTTGGCATTTAATATTTTCAAGATGAATGCAGTATTAATATTACCTTTTCTACAGCTTCCCCACTAGCCTTAATCATCTTTAGTGTAGCAGCACGGGAAACTATTCCAGAAAGGTGATTCTTAGCGAATGGCATTAATATTGATAGCACATAATTAAGTAAAAAAATGTGTAAAGACTGTAGCAGCACTGGGTGTTTATACTGCACTTACAAAAAGGGAGGTTAATTTTAAGTATTAATACTTTCTATATTCAATAAAACTTTAAAAATTAAACATCCGTCTTTCCCATCAGCAATTTCTGAGTCTTACCAAAGAGAGGTAGAGAAAGTCAGTGCCACTCATAGTACAACATGCAGCTTATTAACAAAGTTTATTTCTCTTTTCAGATGCTTGAGGCAAGTCGAATTGTGGAATCTCTTCCGAGATTAAAGTTATTAGGAACAGAAAGTCAAGTTATTAACCTCTAGAGATTTAGATTTAGTTGCACAGTATAAGAGTGCCAATTGTGATTTTGTTTGGGGGGGACACTTTACAACTGCATGTGATTTGGCCTTATTGTGTGTGTGCATGTGTGTACTAGTTTAGGTACTGCTTTTTCTCTAAGATTCCAAAGGACTGAAGTGAACTTAATTGAGTAGCAACACTGTTCCTTTTTACATTTGAAAGCTCCATCTGTAATTATTTTAAGATCTTGAAAAATTATCCATCTATTTGCAACTTTTGGTTCAATGAACAAGTGACCTCTTTTTTGAAATCTTGCAGCAGGAATGGTTAATGGTGCTGATAGTTCCAGATCTTGACTTTACTCTAGTTGCCAGCATTTCATCAGAGAATATAACTGCTCTTTATATCTGTTATAGTGATCCATAGACTAGAAGGTATTTGAAATTGTTACGAAGTTGTCACTACTGGACTTGAAACTTGAAACAGCGAGAGTTGTGAGGTGGGAGGAAAGGCAATATATTGGAATTTTTTTGTGGTTGTTGTGGTTGTTTTTGGTTTGTTTGTTGTTTTTACAACAATCCATTGTTTTTTTCTTTCTGTCTGAAGCGACCTATGGGCTTCATATCTACTCAGTTGAAGGAGGTTATGTATTTTACAAGGAGTAGAAACTATTTTTGCAGTGAAAGTTTACATCATTGAGGAATCAATAAGGCAATCCCATGCATATATGGTTCTCTACTGAGTAACAGCTACTCTTTCTCCTGTCTTATTCACTAGACTGAAGGAATAATTTGTTGTAAAATTAAAAGATGGTATCAAAAGTTGTATCACATAAATGCTTTTTGTCTGTATATTGTCCTTACAGACATTTAATCTCTTCATGTTTAGAAGTTTTCTTCACCATTAACTACTGTGGTGGTTTAAAGGAAATATGAAAGCTGGTGATGGGTTAGGAACTGAGTATTTTGTCATTTTTTTCTGCTGCAGTGTTCTCCGCTATGTCAAATGATTGCCGGATGCATGCTCTTGACCTAGACCAAACAACACGTTCTTAATGCTGTTTCATTTTGGAGTATTGATGAATTGTTAACTTAAGTTCATATTTTACTTTGTAGAAATTTGTTTGTGTCTGCAACCTCTTAGCTGACTGTAGTGAAGCCATGCTGCTGGGCCTCATAAATAGGATGGGAGTTCTCTGTGTCTCTCCCGTCCTAGCCAGCCAAATTGACAGGAGTATCCCAGTGGCAATGACCTGCTCTGCTCTTGTGTAGAGAGCTGTTTTGACCACAGGCACTTTTAGTTTTCTGATGTCCTGCTGATGAGTATTTCTCCTTCTGTGTCTGTTTTGTCAGCCAGAGGTTACCCTACTGTGTTTGTTTTCAGAAGGCTGAAATCTGCTTTTGGGTTACCAAAGTTAGTAGCTAACACTGCTCCGTATTTCGTACTTAAATGATAGACTGATTTTTTGGAAAGTGTTCATAATCCACACTCATATCCAGATATGGGTGACTGACAATATTTCCTAGTAATATCAAAATTGATTCAGATTCCAGTGCACGAAGTCCACTGTCCTTCACATGCACTGACTACGTGTCCTGGGCTCATCATGGAGTGAGTTATCCCTGAGGGATGGCTTTCAGCCTAGAAGAAAACTACTTTTTAATGCTCTGTACTTAAGTATCTACATGTAACCTGTTCTACTGAAACCTTTTTGGTATGGATAAACTGGTAAAAGGTGTTTTAGTGCGAGTGTATGCTTCTACTTTATATTGTGATCGCTGTTTCTCTAAGGACTGGGGAAAAAATTATACTTTAGTGGTCATCACAACAGACTTGCAGCAGGGATTGTTTCTACATAATTGTTCTTGCAAATTATCAGATCCTTCACTGAAGTAACTGTATTTCAATTTATATGCTCACAATTATGGTTTGTAGACCAGGCCTCCATTTTAATGAACATTTGAATTAGTGCAAATACTTGATGAATGAGTCCTTTTGAAGTTCAGGAGCAACACACAATAGGATGATGGAAACTTTACAGCAGAATTTAGTGCTTGCAAGAAAACCATAAAATGACAGATTTTTAAGAAGTAAAGTATGTATTTGAAATCCAGCTTATGTTCCTAAACTGATGGATTGTTATGCTTTGAAGAACCATATTTCACCAGAGCGTAGATGAAGACTATTGCTACAGTTCTATCTCCCACAAAGGAAGATGTCTGGCATACGTTGTAATAAGGCGTTCCTTTTGTGCAGCTCTACATCATCTGGTTTGAAGTGGGAATAATGTTGTGACAGGACCACGAACAGTCTGCCCGTTTTGCCTTCTTGTTCATTCAAATCGGAGAAGAAAACAGGTGCTGAAAGACAGTAATGGTTTGTCTCTGTGTAGTCATGAGGAGGATTCATCTGCAGTGATAGGTAACCTGACCAGAGAAAGAAACTCTGCTTGGCAGAGTAAAGGGCTTGCGCAATACGAACCAAAACGTGGCTACTGCGGCTAATTTTAGACTTTCTGGCCTTGACAATGACCTTTATTTCAGTTATATTTATTTATATATTTATTTATTTATGCTTTTGTTAGGTCCTCAGGCCATGTGAGTTATGGCAGAATGCCTGGATTTCAGCCCTTGAATTTGGCTAGTTATTTGTCCCCCGCAGACAAATATTCTGAGTGCTGGTCTCTCCCCAGGATATCCATTTACTCCTCTACTGCATTCTGACTATTTATTATAGCTATGTAAAAGAGCATTATGAATGACAGATAAAAATCTTTTGGCGAGTTTTTGTCCACAAAAATCTTACTCTCTAGCTTAAGCTAAATGTGTTTGCATTTGGGTTTTTTGTTGCTGGTGGTTTTTGTGGTTTTGTTCTTGTTTTTTCTAGGTAACCAGCTTGTGTCCTTCAGATGTTGAAAATGTTGTGGCGAGGTGTCAGAAACAAGCAGTCCCTTGGGCTAAGATGGAGTCAAGTGTTGAATTTTTCCTTTTTTGCCATCCTCGCATGGTAGTGGCCTGCAGATAGGCATGTAATGCAGGATGTTGCCTGCTGTAGGAAAATATATATGTGCTTTGTAGCAGAAGTTTTGAAGAACGATGCTTTTTAATTGAGATTTTAGCACCTCCATAATTCTTTTCTCCATTCCTCTGAGTCAGAGGAATGCTGTACAGCTGCTTGCCATGGAAGTTGAAGGATGGGGGAGAAGAGAGAGAGAAAGAAGTAGCGTGACCTAGGGCTATTACTGTCTTATGAGTTTGCAGGCATATGTTATTAAATCCCATACAAATGTTTGGGTGTGCTTTTATCTGTCATCATTGAACAGATACAAAGCCACGCTCTAGTGAAGAAAGAAGGCTCTTTCCCTAACTTCTAGTTTGAAACAGATACATTTACACCTGGCTGTATTGTGTACCTGGCAATTGTGTTATGGGTCACTGCAAGATTAAGATTATTTGAATGAGAGCAGCAACAGAGCCTAGCACTGGAGTTCAGTAGCTGCTGTGTTGAGACCAAGTTCCTTGGTCAGGACGTCAGCCATGGGCTCATTTCACTTCTTTTGTTTTACAAAATCAAAGTAGTGTCCAAAATAAATTAATTATATGTAGTCTTCAGCTATAGCCAATTATGAAAGTTTAAAGACTTCAGTTGTGTGTATTATCGGGAACAGAAAGGGAGAACTGTAGGACTCCTTAAGAATTAGGAATAAATTTTCCAAGTGACAAGCTATTGTTTGACAATCTACCCCATGGAGTGATTATTCTTTTATTCTGAAGCATCTGCTATTTGGGCAACTCTTGGATGAAAGAGAGTTGAATGTGTCCATCCATATAGCAGTTTCTGTGCCTCTGTGTCAGTAATTGTTCTTAGTGGGTATAGGCTAAGGCAATTTTTCCTTGATTCCCTTCATGAGGTATTAACCTCCTGTACCACTATTATTAGGTACCCGCATTGCCAGCTTTGCATATTTGGTTTCTCATTCACTGTATGAGTCTCTAAGAGACACATTAGCAGGCTGTAACTTAATTTTCTCAGAATCTTATTGGGATCTAATTTCATGTACTGCTATTTGTTGTTATGGAAACAGTATAATGAGTTCAGTTGTATAAGGGTGGAAATATGACATACAGTTTCTGTTCAGAGTAAAAATGTCAAAATGGCATTTCTATAAATGGTGTTCCAGAATAAACTGCTTCAGTGAGGCTCATGAAGTTTTCCTTCCAGCTAATTCTTCATCATTCTACAGTTTTTGAATTAAGTGGCAGAAGAAGCATTTTAAAAATAAAACTCATAGAAGACTTGTTATAAAAATAGCAGGAAGCTAATTTAAAGTGTGTGGAATAATTAGACAAGCCAAGATATCATGGCAAAAAGTGTTCTCTTTAATCCTTTTATTATATTAAAGAGTATGAATCCAGTGTATCGTTTTTTTGCAAGATGATTTTAACTGCCAACTATTTTAACTAAGGGAACGATGCTTTTACAGTGTCACCTAATTATTTGTCTCATAAAAATAAAATTATGTCCCAGTAAATTTGACATAACAGATGCTGTCATGCTTGAGGTCTTGGTTCCATTCTGGGAATCTATATAGAAATTTCACAAACAGGTTATAGGTGTCATTTATGTGGATTAGATAGATGCAGTACTTGCATTATTTCTGATTTTGTTACAGTATCTTAAACATAGAATAAATATCATTTCTTTCTTTCTGGAAAGTTGACAGATAAACTTCCTGGAAGTGCTGTGTCCATGTCATCTAATACTCAAGCAGATTTACCATTGACTTTTACTCCTTTATCCATATAGAGATGAACAAATGTTTGAATGTTTTGAGATCACTTCTCACTTGGTGTAGCACTAAATTTACACCAGTTGTTACTCAAGCTTATTCCATAAATTTGGGAACATTTCTGAGAAGCATGGACTTCATTGCATCAGGATGATGAAAAGAGAAAACCAGAAAGCCAAAAAGGTAATATTTACACTGAAGAGCTTATAAAGCAGAGAAATACTATCTCTTCTTGAGCAGGAAAAATCTACTTCTTTATTAACATCCTTAAGTAACACTTGCAAAGGTGTTAGATGAGAGAATTTCTTTGCTGCTTAATTAGGGGATGTGAGATAGAGAACTTTACGTTCCTAGGGTTGGGGTTAAACAGTAGGTGTGCAGCTGTGCTTGGAGCTTAACTTTCATAGAAGAGTTGGTAAAGCTTTTCTGTATTCCTCAGGATATTTGCTTCATCATCCTCTGCCATTTCCAGTCTGTCCATGCGGCAAAGCTTCCTATCTTTGCAGTCATCTGAAACATTCAATGTTTTATTGACATCGGTTCAAAAAATAGTGCAATATTTCCAGCAATAACATTAGTTAAAGCCAGGCAAAACTCTTTCCCATCATAGTTTTCTATCAACCTTTACTTAATGCTTGTACTTCAAGAGAGGCATTAGTAAGCGTGCTGAGCTACGAAAGCAATTGAAACATATGGTTAGTAATGAGCTGACCCAGCACATCAGCGGTGGCACCTCTGTGTGTTCTGGAGAACATTTGCAGCTGGGTCTGTCTGTACAGCATTGAGGAGCACACAAGTGTCTCTGGTGGGGCCATTGCTGCCAACAAGGTTCGTATGAAGCCAGGGTGATGATGACACCAGTGTGCGTGCTCAGTGGTTGTTTTCTTGTAGTTTGGATTATAGTCTGTGCAGGCTTTATGACTGGTGATACAATAAGCAGAAGGACTGGGTTAAAATATGTTTAGTCACTGAAAGAAACATTTTAAATTCTTTATTCCTTTTAGGAGTATTCTAAAAATTAAAATATGGTTTATGTGGAACTTAAGTAGGTTAGGTAAATCATTTGGGGTTGAGGGGGAAGCTGTGTCCATCTTTTTTATCAGTTTAATAAACACTGTTTTCTCCACAACGCTGCCTTAAACATCCTCTAGTTATGATCTGCTTATTAATATACAAATAGAGAAAGCAATTTATCACGTAGTCGTAAACTAGGTTTTGCAAAAGACTATTCAAGCTTAATGAAATCAGGCCCTGGCGGTCTGGCCAAATCCCAGAATTGAAGACAAAAATACCATGATGGAAAAAGGCTCATTCAGTTTTCACGTCTACCTGAAAATGTTGAAAGAATACCACTATAGACTATAAAATGCTTTCCTAGCATCTGACATCCTGGTGCTGATAAAAAGCTGACGGTTGTCTTGGAGGAGATGGAGATAGCTGAGGGCCAGATGGACTGAGTATCTACCCCAGCAGGGACAGGATCATTATATGCTTCTGGCTGGAATGGAGAGAAGGGGAAAACTTACCTAAAACTATGGAAAAATGATGGACAGATAGTTGTGATCATTTGCTACTGTTGCTAGTAGTAAAATTTCTCTTTCTGTAATTTTCAAAGGTGAGGAATACGGTCACCTTGTTTTAATTATGCATCTTTTCTCAGTGTGTGTTGTCTTAAGCTGTTTTTTCATAGATTGGTTCAAATAGACCAGATGGTCAGAATACAAATAACTAGAATCAAGCCCAAATATGTGTCGAGATACCCATATCCAAGATTTGCCTGCTCTTAAAAAACACTTTTAAACTGGTAGCACTGTTATTAACTTCTGCTTGTTTGTTCAGTTTACCTCCCCTCTTTCTCTTAAGAGATACATATTTATTTGTATCAAGAACTGATTGGGATTGTTCAGGCCACAGTGGTTTAAATACCTGCCTTTAAAATCACTCTAAGGTGCTGTTTGGGGCATACTAGCTGCTGAACACTTCCAGATTATCTAGAGCTACCATCATCCAGTCTAGTCTGCATTTCAAATTCTTCTCGTGCTTGTACAAACAACAGTCTGATTCTTCCTTTTTATTAATATTAACTTTTACTTGCTAAAATGCTGCTGAAAAAGAAGAAAAAGGTGCAATTAAAACCTTTAAAACCTTTGTGGGTGATCTTATTTTGTATGTTTTTCTTTAAATGGCATTAATTTGCATCATAATTATAAAATTTAGAGGAATTAATGTGCTAGGTGTGCAGTCCTTGTAGACAGGGAGAAAACTTTCTACCATGAAAAATAATCAGCATAAAGAACATCTTGTTATTTTGTGAGCATCTTGATGGTTATTACAAGTGATAATTTTTGCGTTGCATATGCTAAATATAATCATTGTGCAATGACTATGCAGTTATTGGTTTAGACTTATGTAGTTTTGTGTAGAATTTTTTTTTACATTTGCAGAACCTTGCTAATGCTTCCTTCATATTGTTCTAGTAGACTTGGGATGGGAAAGACAAAGAGTAAAAAAATAGGATGCATTTCTGATCTGCTGGTGCTGTGCATATGAGCATATATACATATATATATATATATATATACATAAACACACAGACACCCCCGCACCACCCTTATTGCCTGTGACATTTCCAAATGTTAGCCCTAGATCTGTACCCAATTTTATTGTATTTGCGCACTGAATAGATTGGTTAAGTAAATATTTAACCCTGAAAATTCTTCTACATTTTTCTTCCAGAAGAGGCAAAACTTCTGTTTTCCACAAGGACTGAATAGTTTACCAGGGCTCTTTGTTTAACATAATGGTGACATTTTCATGTTTCTGCTTTTGCCAAAAGCGGATGTCTTCTGTTTTGTTTTATGAAAGGTGTTTTGTAGTACCTTTTAAATGCATTTAGAATACCTTTTAAGTACCTTAAAAAGCTGGACAAAATAAGATTACTGTTTATGTCACATTGGGTATCCAAGAAAGTATTTACCTAATGCTATTTTTAAGTATTGACACGTGTATGTTTCAAATAGAGGACCGACCCAGAGTCTCTCTGGCAATACTGTGATCTCGAAAGCACAACATGTGGAGACTGGTCGTAGAGATTGTAAACCCTCAAGAAGAGATGGTAATGTATAAATGAACTGGTCTTGCCAGAAATAATAAGTAATCTCTCATCACAGTATATGGAATATTGTGTCCAGTTCTGGGCCCCTCAGTTCCAGAAGGACAGGGAACTGCTGGAGAGAGTCCAGTGCAGGGCAACAAAGATGATGAAGGGAGTGGAGCATCTCCCTTATGAGGAAAGGCTGAGGGAACTGGGGCTCCTTAGTTTGGAGACTGAGGGGTGACCTCAGTAATGTTTGTAAATATGTAAAGGGTGAGTGTCCTGAGAATGGAGCTAGGGTCTTCTTGGTGACAACCAATGGTAAGACAAGGGGTAATAGGTTCAAACTGGAACACGAGAGGTTCCACTTAAATTTGAGAAGAAACTTCTTCTCAGTGAGGGTGACAGACACTGGAACAGGCTGCCCAGGGGGGTTGTGGAGTCTCCTACTCTGGAGACATTCAAAACCCACCTGGACACATTCTTGTGTAACCTCATCTGGGTGTTCCTGCTCCAGCAGGGGAATTGGACTAGATGGTCTTTCGAGGTCCCTTCCAATCCCTGACATTCTGTGATTCTGTGATTACAGTATATGGCATCTTTGACCAAACTGTAGATATTGCTGATTTTCTCAAATGTACTTGACAGATTTGCCTGGACCTCTGAATTGGAAGGACGGGGAAGGAAAGGATGGGTGCCCATGCCATACAGTCCAACCCAGAGCAGAGCAGAGTGTTGGCTTGCCCAATCTGCCTGAGCGGGCTCTTCACTGTGGGTATCTCGCTTTATTTGGTGGGGACCTTGGAGTAGTAGCTTCAGCAGCTCACTCTACCAACATCCTTTGCCATGGGGCACTGCAGCCAGGTTTCTCGGTGTCCTGTCCCTACTGGCTCCTGTACTATCTGCTGAAGAAATCACAAGCAAAGGACTCAGCAATTCCCTTTGCCACCCAAGGAAGTGGGATGGAGTGGAGGATCTCCCCTGCCCCTCCTCTGCATTTGTAGTGAACCATGGATCTCCCTTTCTCAGCGGCAAGGTTGCGTACCACTGAGCAGCAGGAAAAAGCCTAAGAGTCATCTGTTACAGGGATGAGCTGTTGTAGAGTGGGATGTGAGGAAATGTGGCTCCTTAGGGGAAGTTCCCATCATGTTTTTGTGTTGGTGTCTCATATTCTGTTTGAAAAACAGCCCTTCATGAAAGGTTGCAGCTGAGCAAGTGAACAGTTACTTACAAATTAATAATAAAAACTAGACTGGGAATGATTTGACATTATTTTAAAATTAGTGGCCTTCTGTAGAGCATTTCACTTTTTTTCTCTTGGACCTCTGACAGCCTTGGCAGTATAAATGAGTTTAGTAGATCAAGTTTATGTGAACTGGGGTTTGGTGCTTTTAGTAGAATTATTAATGATACTATAATGCTGTAGATGCTACTGATTAAACCCAATATATTTGTAAACTCAGAACTTGCAAGCTTGAAAGTGGAGTATTGAATGCTTATCACAACAAAAAATATGCTTCTGTCAGTTAAGCAAATAGTACCCTTTTTTAAAAAAAAAAATGGTTTGCTCACAGTCATACAAACTAATTTGGTGAAAGAAATACACATCTATTTTTCTTGAGATTAAGTGTCTGGTTTTAGGAGAAATGTGCTGTGGTTTATGTGGGAGACTGTTCAGAGAGAGCAGCCCACACATGAAGAACTTGTCTTTTTGTACACATAATACAATTTAAGGGCCTTTTTTTTAAACAAAGCTTAATTTCTGTATAGAACTCCACACTGGTAGCATCACATGAACATGTGTCTCAGTGCAGACATTTTCACAGCTACATTCTTTAGAAGCATTTGTCCAAAGCTTTAGTGATTGTTTCTGCAGCAACAAGGATTTACTTGGTAGTATAATTACATGCAGGATCTGGCAAGAGATCTGATGGCTAATTAAAACTTTTTACTTGTTTTAAAGTGATCTTGCTTTGATCACAGATTTCAGTATTTGAGTAGTTTCAAGGAGTGATGAATGAATTATTGTCCCATCCCAGTGCTACCCATAGGAAAGACATTCTGCGCAGGCTGCATGTCAGCACTCACCTCCTCTGCCGTCAGCAGCGTGAACTCTCTGCAAAAACTTGCCTTCCAGTTAGGTCCTCTCTGATTTGGATTTTAAGGAGAAAATAAATGCAAAGTGGTTTTTTTGCTTGTTTGTTGGGTTTGTTTTGTTTTCAGTATTAGCCTAATCTGTGGTCACTGTCCTTGCTTTTTATTTAGTTTAAAGCAAAGTAAGTAGCCAGTGACAGCACAGCTTTAAAATAGATAAACAGCAGTCATTGTAGGCAAGTATATGTTTATATGTAACATCCTGCAGACTAGGAAATATTCTTCTTTAAGGAAAATCAAGAGCAAGGAAACTAAACATCACTTAATTACAAGCCCTGTGGCCTAGTCTGAAGTCTGCTTAAAGACTGGTACCTGAGAGTCTGATTCTTCTACTGTCTGGCCTTGTTTCCAGCTGAGGTTAGCCTTAGGTTATCCACTAGCAAAAAGAGTCTAATACTTAAGATTTTCATAGAGTGTAGATGCTACACAAGAGCAAAATATTATTACCAGTCATTTAAATTGAAGATAATGATAGTGACAAATACAGATACTTATATGTTAAGAAAATTCTTGTCCTCCTTGTCCAGTTAGGTTGGTAGACATTCTTCCTTTTTATTTTTCTTCTTTAATTCTTCCCCCACATTGTGGAAGGCATCTCAAAACAATTCCTTGCATACCTGAAGGAAGAACTACTCTTCATTTTGTTGGCATAGAAGACAGCAGTTTACTCATCTGCTTATTTTGTGGTACTGTTGTGGGAGGGGTGGGGGGCAGCAGTAGGTTGTGCATGTCACCGTGGGAGAGCACTGTGGTTTGTGGTGACTCTCTCTCTGGGACATGCTCGATTGAACCACTTTGATTTAGGTTCAGAGGGCATCCTGGAACCCAAAGACCATTGAAAACAAAAGGATTTAAGTGTGTAAAAGCCTTGGTGAATCTTGGGTCTTCCTTAAATTGTGTGCCTGGTGCATGGGTGTGCAGGGCACTATGAGGTCCTCCTGGAGGTGCTGCAGGTGTGTCCCACGGCGGAGTCTGGACCTGCCTCAAGTAAGCACAATATTCTTGCCAGGTGTGAGCAGGGAAAGTTGGTTTGATAGCTCTCTGCGAGTCCTCATGAAACTTGAGCCAACAAGCTCCCTTATAATAGAAATAAGTAAGGAGTACTAATACCGATTATTAAGAGTTTTTGACAGCAATACCTCTGTGTGTGAGCATAAAGTGGCTCTTCAGCGTAGGGCATAGTACAGACTGAGAAATGCGGGAAAAGGAGGTTGAATTTCTGTGGGCATGAGCTATGGGAAAAGGAGGACAAGCAGTACTTTTAATGGATAGTTGCTTCTAGGAATAAATAATTCATCTCACCATAAGAGTCCCAGCTCTCCTTGTATCTTTGAAGGAGTTCTGGATGAGCTTTCAAGGAACTCTTAAGAACCAAGATGATCTAGTTGTGGTAGTACAGAGCTCTGTGCACGTTAATCAGTCTCTCAGAGACATAAAATGTAGAAGGTCCAATAAAACCTCATGGAGTAAATACCTCTTTTTTGAAATTAACTCCAATTTCTGTCCTTTACTGGTAAAAATGAGAGGGATAGTGTGCAAACATTTAGCCTGTGTGTTGCTTTGCACAACAATTCCATTAGATCAGCAAGCTGTAGATGAATAATTAAAATGTATAATATAGGCTGTTCTGTATGTGTGTTTGCTAAATGGGGTTGATCTCTGTTCTTTGTCACTATACAAAGCGAGTTAATAAACTGTATTTAGTGTATTGATAGTGATTTGAAAGCTATTTCAAGGTATTATATGACCACTTACAAATAACAGAGTGCTTCATCCAACTCATAGACCAGACAAGCAGCAGCTGCAATTGGTGTAACTGCTGCTGGAACCTAGGCAAATTCATTTTGGAAAAATTGTGTATTTTCCAGTATCTCTGTTCTCAGTCTGGACAAGACAACAAAAAAAATAATTCCCTGGCAGAGCAGTCAGGCACAAGAAGGTTTGGGACCACCCATTCTGGTTCGTCTCTCTGTGGTTTTGTCACTTTTCATCCATTACTGACTTCCTCAGGCCAAAGAGACAGGTGTCATAATGCACAACTTCTAAGCATTTTGTTTATGCAGGAGATGCTCTCACCCCCTCTCAAAGTACCTGTGAAAATAATAGTTACTTCCTTAAAACAGATTGGGGGAGGGAGGAGGGAAGTATAGTTCTGTTGAAGGCCCTGTGGCACTGTTTTCACTAACCTATTCTGAGAACTCTGCTGGTGTGAGCAGTAATTCTGATACGAGGACAGATGCTTTTTGCATTATCAGCTATGTTAGAACAGTTGTAAACTTCAGTTTGAATGCAATCACAAAAATATCAAGCAGAAAAGGACAATCTGAGATTGAGTGGGAGTGGAACTGCCAAAATCAAACAGGTGAACATAGACCAAGGAAAGGGAAAACCCTGAGAAATTTGGATAGTGCTTCTTTAAGGATTTAATTCAGAAATTAATATATTCCTTTTGATGTGTGATTCTTTTTTTCTTTTCCTTACTGCATAGCAAGCAATTTAATGTTATCTTGCTACCCTTGTATCAAAAGGATTTTGTGATAGCACGTGTCCTATCTGCTTTGATCCAAAACCTGAATTCGGGAGTGCTGAGAAAGCAAAGGCAGAATTCCTGCTCTGAGAGTACAGTGGGCCGTAGCTTCTCCACGAACTAGTTCAGACATAGCATATTAAAAAAATAACCATTTGTAACAGAGAGTGATGGTGTTCACAGCTTACTCTTCCTAGCTAGGTGCTCCCTTGTATTCAGAAAGAAGGCTCCCTCTGGAGTCTCCTGTCATACTTAGTATTTATGCCTTGGCATAGGGTGTGTCGTGTGGCAGAAAGGGTGGAAATTGCCAAATGAAATGTCTCTTCATTTCAGAACAAAGATTGCTGTCCTTCAGTAGCAGTCTACAATAGCAAGTGTGGCAAGTAGAAAGTGATGATGTTAGCTGAGATGTTCTGTCTGCAGGATATTGTAATAAACTTTGCCATTATTGGTTTCCCCAAACAATTTGCAGTCTAACAGCGCTAGGGGACTGCAGTAAACAGAGCAGTTCAGTTCTGCATCGCAAATGTTTCCTGGAATAAATAGGAAATATAGCATTTTTGAACAAGGGAAAGGGAGAATATTCAAGTCAGGCAGCCTCATTTTATTCACGTCGCCTTGCCGAGTGTTTTCTGTCATCTGGCTTTCTACCTTCAGAGGTGCCCTAGCACTAGGAGCCACATAGCCTAGGGATTTAAATAGCATTTAGGTCCTCAGAATCTGGGCCACATTTGGGATGCTGTTCCATGCACCAGAAGTGGTGTGAAAAAAACTATATGAAGTTGGGAGTGAATGAAGCAGGGAGGGAAGAGCCAAGACTGTTCAGTGGATCGAAAGGAGAGGAATCCATCCCATTTGTAGAAGAAGCTAGCAGAGCACAGCGGTTCTATCTGAGCTTTCAAAGTGCTGGCACTCTCTCCTCTGCTTTTGGCTGGTGTCTTGGGATAGACGTGTGGAATGTGATGCAGCAGGGGGGTGGGAAACTCAAAAGGGGATGGAAGATGGAAACCAGAAGGAGCTGGCCCAAATGAGCAAGCTGTGCTAGTTCTCTAGTGTGTTTCTCACACTTCAATAAGGAGGCTTCAGCTCCTGAATGGCAATTACGAGTGCAGTCTATAGGCAGAAATTGTTCCTCAAACTGTAGATTTTTTTCTTCCTCTCTGTCACTTTAAGCAAGCATTGATAGTTCACATTGAATGGCAAATCCAGCTTTCCTTTTGTCTTGAGTTGTTTGAAGCCACTGAAATAAGAAAGGATTTCTGGGAACGGCTGCTTTGCATCATTTTTTTCCAAATTGTTGCCAAGATCTGGATCTATCTCTAAGAATCAGAATGCCATAAGGAAATAAATCAGAGCAAAATTATTTTCTATGATTGTCATTTCTTTGTCTGTTAAAATTAATTGATTGTAAGTTTACAAGATAGATTGTCTCTTTATTTCATGAATGAGTTTCCGAAATTACCTGCTGCAGGAAGGCTATAGTTGTGGCTTTCAGTACTGCTGAAATAACACTTTTAGAAGGATCATCAAAAGCAGATTGAAGCAATTCTCCCATACTGCTATTAAACAGCAGGTTAACAGCCTGGGCACTGATGCCAGGAAGGGGCTGTTTCATAAGGCTGTTATATGAAGTTTCTAGTTTGAGACAGCTTTCATTTTATTTGTATAAGTAAATTTAAAATCTGTACTCTGATGCTAGTCCAACCAGATCTCACCAGATATAAATAATGTGGTCACGCATAGCAAGGGTCCTGGTTTTGTTTAGGATTTAGGTTTGCAGTGCTTCAGCTATGGCTGGGTGCCTGGAGGGCAGCATCAGGTTTCCTTAGCTTCAGAGCTGAGTTCTGACAGATAGGGCTTCATAAGGCTTAGCTCTGGGTTTGGCTCAGATATTGTCAGAAGCATAGGTGAAAATGCATTTAGCCATCGTGAGGGTGACAACGCCAGGGTTTTCCTGCTTTATGAAGGGTGAATGAGGAAAAAAATGACATAGAGCTGATCTGAAAAAGCAGCACTCCTGCTCTCTCTGCAGGGTAGGAAAAGCAAAGCTAGGAACTGCTGCTTTTCAGCAAGGGCCACCCCAACCATTAGCTCAAACATCACAACCTTTTAGTCTTCAATAGGAATCTTGCTTTTCCAGGGCTCTGATGGAGAAAAGGGAACAGCGGGGCATCAGAGTTACAGATGTTAAATCAGCTGGCGATAGTCTGATATGAAAGAGGCTTTGCAAATGTAAGAGCATTTCATTGTGTAAAACTGATGTACCTGTAATTGCATCTCTAATTAACAGACTGCTATTTCTGGCCTAGTAAGCCCAACATCAATGTGCCTTTTTGTAAGGACAAATTGACAGTGTCTTTAGGAGAGTTCGAGAATGTACAGCCTTATGTTTCCCCTTTGAAGGCGTGACTTTAAAAACTAGCACACAGTCTGATGTTGAATTGTTCTGGGAAATTAAAATATTTAAACAAGCGCTGTAATCTGGTGTAAGTTTGTGCTCTCCTTGGACATTCTCGTGCTGATTTTCAGCACGTTGATGCCCTGACGGAACCCATCACAGCAGCACCAGAGCTAGAGGTGACGCTCTAGGAGAGCTGGCAAGGGAAAAGGGTCATTTCTTCCACTAGCAGCATGGATTTATAGCAGTTTAAAATTACTTTGTAACGAGAACCTCAATGATTTTAATTTTTTTTTCCTCATAATTCGAATAGGAATTGGCTTTCTGTGACCGATATTAATGTTGCTTGGATCGCGGCTGTTCAGCAGCCAGTTTTCTAGCCATGTGATTTCATGGAATTCGGATCTAAGATATCTTTACTTCTCCCATAACTTTTTCAGTTAGAGAATACACCCAAATATCTAAACGCTTTTTTGAGTACCTTTCTCAAACTCAAGCTTTATGTGTTCTTCTGTTTATATACCTTATGCTTTTATATTAATTTCAAGATTTCAGAGGGATGTATAAGCATTGGCAAAATACCTCGCAAGTTACCGATGATGTACTATTGTTATTCTAGTACTGTGGCTAGAGAAATCTGAGACATTGTGAATTATTCAGATGCATGTCATAAGGCTGCAGGCAAGAAACAGAGCGCGCCTACACAGAGGGAGGAGTGCTGGCAGCTCTGCCCCACACCAAGCTGAGTCCTGCTTCCAATGGGCTCCCAGCCAGATGACCTTGTCAGGTCTTTTCCAGGCTAAATTATGAATGCACATGCATGGTTGGGTTGCAAAGCCACCTCAGTCCTGGATGCAATGTAGATGTGTAAGCAAACAGCAATGTGAGAGTTAATAAAGCTAAAGAGAAGCGGAACTATTGTGTTTCTTTGTGTAATCTAGCAAGGGAAGAAATTTTCCGTAAGGGTAGGTATAATTCAAACTTCTGTTGCAAATGCAACAAAAAGGCAATTTAAAAATCAACCAACCAACCAAAACAAAACAAAAAACCCCAAAACAACAAAGAACACACCAAAAAAACCCAAACCAAAGACCCACAAACAGTCAAACCTTGTGTAAATGCAAGCTTTTATCCTCCTTATAACTGACACCAATCAAACAGAAGTTAATCACATACAGTGGGAAGCTGGTAATGAATGCATTCTACTATGGCTGTGTCTGCAGAAAAGAGACAGAAAACTATTTAATATAAATGTTTTACTTTAGTTGTGTTTAAGAAGATGTTGCATGTTTCTTTCTTTTTTCAAATTTTATTACTCTGGAAAGAAAATCACAGGAAGAAAAATATTAACATTATGTTTAACTGCATCCTCAGAGTCTAGATTGTGCTATTTGCCAATATGAACATCTTGGTACTCAAATGCTAATGATTCAAGTACCTTCTCCAAAAGCATTTACTACAGATTCCCATTGCAGTTTCTTGCTCCCGAATATTGTGTAGTAGTTGTGATTTGGGGAAAGGAAAATTATATCACCCAAATTACTTTCAGTGATTTTTTTCTGTGTTTTTATCCTTACTTTTTTTCACTACTCTTGCTGAAATCAGTACCTGGTATGGATATTCCAATAACTAAATCAGGTATTATTTTAAAACTCATTTAATGTTATTTTGCACAAGTATTTTCTGGGTTTAGTACACTTGTACTTAATGCACTACAAATAATGAGATGTACCATGATAGACACATAGAAATATATGGAGGTGAGAAAGCATTCAAATACTTTTAGACAGCAACAACACTGCTTGTATTTCAGATTCATGGAAGGTTTTCCAAACCCCCTTAGGTCTGCATTAGCGCACCATCCAGCACTGTGGGCTTGGACTTGGAAGGCAAAGCCTTGCTGCTGAAGAGCCGGTGTCCAAACTCCATGTATTTTGAAGATTTTGAAGGCTAGCTTGTCTGGCTTGATTTTGCTGAAGAAAAGTCCAGTTTGTGCTGAGAGCACTTGGTGATGTGAAGCAAAGACTGGTACATAGGGATGATCATGAGACTTGCTTCAGAAAGGCATACTAATTCTGAGGCAAAATGCCAGTGTAAATGCACTTTTTATTCACTGTAAGTGGAGAGCCTCATTCTATCTTTTTTTTTCCTCTCTACACAAACACTAAAGCAAACTGAAAAAACTTTTCAATGGTTATCATTTTGCTACAGACTTGACTAATATCTATGAATATGACAAGAAATCGTCGCTGTCATTCATTGTGGAGTCTACATCTGTCATCACTTATTCTTCTATTTTGCTGCAGTCTATCTGAGGGCATTTTCAATTTTGTCAGTAAATACTGAGGAGCAGAAAAGAGTAATCGCTGTTGAAAGGTAAAAGCATTATGTGTAATTATTTGCAGTTATAAATAGTAGTAGCTACATTTAGTGAGCTACATGAAAAGGTTGCAAGATCCCTTTAGTTGGCTCCTTGGTTTTGGTCACAAAACAGAATAATTTGTTTTAATTCATAAAATAGATCTGCATTTTAGAAATTTTGCAGGAGGTATTCTCTGGAGCTTTGCCTCAGTATGTTTTCTGCCTGTTTTCACTTGAGCTCGGTGAGCTGGCAAAGCTTTCAGGCTCGTTCAAGAACCATCCTTTTGGGTTAGCAGGTTAATCGTTTTTCGGTGTTTGTGGCAGGGTTGTGCACAAGTCGGGGAGAGGGGAGAGTTTCTTCCGTGGTACCTTTTATGTGGCAAAATATAATGTGTTCAGTTCTGGGAGGGTCTTGCGATAGGATGAAACAAAGGAGAGAAAAGTAAAGTAGACTGGTGGTAGGAGCCCCTGTTTATTAATCTAATTAGTGATCTGTTTTGAAAGTCAGAAAGAAACTCCTAGAAATTATGGATGGGTATATAAAATTTTCAGTAAATGCTGTTACTTGTACTGCGTTTTCAAATGGGAGCTCTTCCAGATTTTTAAGCTGAAAGTGGCATTATAATGATAGGTTTGTTGTTGTTTTTTTGCATTTTTTTTCTTCTGAAACTTCCTTAACAATTAGATACACAATAATCTAATCTTATCTTAAATTGAATTTTCCAATTGTACAAACCTTCAATCTACAAAGTAACGATTGAGTTCAGAGTAGCTAGAATGCTCTGGGAGAATATGTATGCGCCTTTATCAGGCCTGAGGGTTGAGTTACACTGAACCCATGCGTTTTCCATCAGCGTTACTAGCGGCAAATCATTTACTGGGCAGTACAAACGCATCAGTTTGCATGTTTTCCTGACAGCAATACAGTTTCTGAGCAAGACATAGATTCTTCTGCCACCAAGTGGTTATCTTGTTTAGAATCAACAACCATTTTAAGAAAGATGCTCTGATGTTGTTTTTTTTTTCAAAACTGACTGTAAATTATCACAATTGTTTTATTTTTGATGCTCAGACTATGTTAACTTATGTTGTTCTGTTTGTAAAGATTAAACTTTAAAATCCACCTTTACAAGAAAACATTTCATTCAATAATTTTTTTTTCCATCTGCTATGATTTATTTTAAATTAGGTATTCCTGCTTTTGCCCTTTTTCCTGTTGAAAAAAAAGTAATAAAGATATTTCTTTGGTATTTTTGAACAGTTGGTCCCTACATTTTGAAATGAAAAGTGAAATTAGAGTTTCCAGCACCACTGTTGAACCATACTGATTAAACCTTTTTTCTCTTTTCCCCGTTTGCTACGATGTACTGAAAAGTTAGGCTTTGCTTGAAAAATAAGAAAATGCCCACTCCCTGTTTAACAATTTCCATTTCAGTGGGAGAAGGGGCTTGCAAAAATGTTTGCAGATGGATTCCTTAACAAATTTGCTGTAAATTCGTTTTTTATCTATGCATAGGATTCAAAATTGGGCTTTTGATATGAAAACCAAGTAACAAAGGCCAGACTTCGCATGCTTTGTAAAAGGGTCTCTGACATGTCAGACCTATTGCTTTTCTTTCCTTCTTTCTGTGCTATTTTCATACAGCTCCTTCAGATTTCTTGTCAAAATAACCAGCTGCCATAAACCCCATGATTATTACGTAAGCCGTGCTGCTACTGAAATACTCATTAACATGGGAAGGTACATGTCATTTCACACCATGCGTTGTGTAAAGTTATAATTTTTGTTCTGAATTAGCTTTTTGCTTTTACTCCTCTGTAATAAAAGATATTTTTAGTAGAAGGGATGGAACTAAGTTTGAGTGTTGAAGTATGGGGTATATGTGTGCAGGCAGATTTGAAAGGTGTAATTAAATTGCTTGGCTTTTTTTTTTTTTTCTTAACTCTACTGAGCATTAGCTCTAAGGCTCAGTCATCTGCCAT
This sequence comes from Nesoenas mayeri, assembly GCF_963082525.1. Taxonomy (NCBI): domain Eukaryota; kingdom Metazoa; phylum Chordata; class Aves; order Columbiformes; family Columbidae; genus Nesoenas; species Nesoenas mayeri. Next base: position 91,807,165 of record NC_137544.1, on the reverse strand, counting down.
ATACTTTTAATAGAGTTAGAGTATGTTCAGTAATAAAACCTGATTCTTTTAATTGATTCTGCAGGTTTTGAAACCTTCAGTAAGTCAGCCTCTCTAGACAAACAGCAGTTGATTCTCGGTGCTCATTCCTTTGTGTTTGAAGCACTAGGTCTTATATTCACTCACTAATCCACAGAGCTCTGTCGTGCAGTGGTTTTTAGGCCGTGTTTTGGTAGACCCACACACCTCTCTGGAGGTTTCCTTGGATGCATTTGAGTACATTTCTACTGTGCTGATAGACATTGTGTGGATGTATTGAAAAGGCTTCAAAATTGTTTTGTAAAACACAATGAAAGATGTTTCGCTAAAGAAATAATGGTTTTTGCAAAGTGCTAGCACTTTCAGTGTGCACTGGAAGCAAATTCCATAGTGCTGAGTATTGCTTGGGCAGATAAGGAAAGGCACCACAGCCAAAACGATTCAGCAAAGTTTGTAAATGCCAAAAAACCTTGATGTGAAGAGCCAAAAATATAATCCTTTTACATTTTCTTTAAACTAGGTCATAGAGCTGTTCAGGAGCAAGTCTTCAGGGCATCTTTAAGTGAGTTCTTCTAAACAGAGAAGTAGTGCAACCACCTGAAACCAGTGATATGCTCATTAATGGTTTGTGGATGTGAGCTTTTTCAGTAGGGTTATGTGACTTTTCATTTTGGGGTTCCCATTTGAGAAGCGAACTCCACATTTAATTCACACAGCAAAATAAACCCGTTAAAGCAAGTGACAGTGCAACACTGCAACTAAAAACAGCTAATATTCTCATGTGGCTTTGTCACAGTGTCTTAAATCTACTCTAAGCTGCTTTTATTCATTTAAAATTTATTTCATAAATTGATGTGTAATTATTCTCTGTTTAATTTTTGCCAGGTGGTCTCTCTATGTAAATTATAGCATTCTTTGAAGGCAATTCGGCAACTTATTTATGACCAGGTGGAAAAAAATGAAATCTCTTTGTTGTTCCCATGAAGTAATTAGGAAAAAACCTATGGTAATTGAGATTTAAATAATTGCAAGTTGGTCTGAATGTTTTGTTTGGGTTTTTTTTCTGGAAAAACATGCCTGTTACCTTTCCGTATCAAGCATAACTAAGCTTATATGAGTGTCTGAGGATAAATTTTTTGACATGCCTAGAACAAGTAGCATGAATTAAAAAATAACATATCTAACATATCCTGCAACTTTCAGGTATGATCAAATATATCATGGCTGCTACTTACTGTCCTAAGGCAAAGTCCTGAAATTTCTAATTGCATGTTGGATCATAACCTAAAGCCTTCAGGAATATTTTATCTTTCATGGGGTATATATGGGCTTTGCACTTAAAACTGAAAGTTTTGTTCAGTGTGGAGCCTGGCAGGATGGGATATTTGAACCGCCATGTGCAAAGGTTTGTTTGCCTTGATTATGCATCCTCTGATTTTCAAATGCCGAGGATTTTTATAGCTCCTATAATCTTCCTACTTCAATAACTGACTCCTTTCTTTATCTGTTATGATTTTAAACATTAACATATTGTTTTAGTTTTTACAGAGGCTATGTTTCCTAGGAGTTCCCCTCTCTCAGAAGTTTCTTACACTTAAAATTTCTAAATGTTACTTCCAATTTTTAGTAATTCAGCAACAATTGGAAGCAGAGTACTGGTTTGTGGACTATCACTAACTGAAGTAGTCTCGAAAAACCTCAAGCGCGGAGTAGAGTTTTCTGCAACAGGGAAAACAAAACACTTCTGTCGCTGCATCTTAAGATACTTGGTCATGATTTTGTACAAGAGGTGCAAAAGTTATGCCTGTGTTTGACGGAACAGGTAGAAGGTGGTAATGAAAGGAGTACGGCATTTGCAAAATAGACTTTACATTGATAAAATTTATAAGAGAGAGCTTCTGTGATGCTGAGTTTTCTTTCATTTGCAGTCCTCCAAATTTGACACATCAGATGTGATTATAAATTTTACAGGGAGTGGAGAGCACAGCAGCACTGTGTACATCTCTTCTGACGTCAGATTGGACTAAGTACATACCTCTATGTGCCACATGCCACATTATAAGTATCTTAAATAAAAATATTTAGCCTGTCTTTCTAAAGTTTTACTTCAGTGCATCAAACATCCACACTTCTGCGCTGAAGGCTCCATTTAGGAACACAATTTCACTCCAATCTGGCAAGGTCTCCATACTGTGTGTTGCTTTGCAGCTTGGTTTCTGCAGAACTTGCATCCAGCTTGAGCTGTAGGGCTCTCCACAGCTCCTTGTACGTGTTACGTGGGCAGAAATGCTGAGACTTCATTAGAGATTTAATCTTTCTGCATAAAATGAGCATTAAACCATGCAGGCACTGTGCTTAAAAATATTCATGTGCACTTACTTTCCTTGAAGACTAGTGAATGAATCATTATCTGTTAGAAAGATGTGATAACCAAAAATAAAACAGAAAATCCTGAACTTGTCTCTCATGAAAAAAAATCTCCTTTCACAGTAAACTGTATGCACTAAATTTAAAAAGTTGATTGATCTATCTGCCTGCCTACCTACTACATTGTAAATTATATAGAAAAGTCTTGCCAGTTTTTATAGACACTGTTTTCTTAGCCCTAGATAAGGGAGCAAAAAAAGGAAGGGGACAGTCATGACCAAGTCAGTGTTAGTGAAATCGTAACTTTTATAAATAGTTTGTTATAAATAGATTTCTGCTTTTTATTCAGACTCCATAGTAATGTACTTCTTGAAATCCGTAATATTTTATTGAATATGGCTCAATTTTTAGGATGCTGACATGAAAAGAAAATGGGTATTTAGAAGATCATAGTGGTCATCCTCAAGATAAGTGGTATCAAAAGATTTTTGGTGCCAGTCCTTGCTTTAAGCAGTCATCAGTTTTCTTCTCTTTCCTGCATTAACTCATTTTCTGTGTTCAGCACTTTAATGATTATATGATATCCCCCGCTTCTTTTATTAGTCTTGTGCTAGCTTCTGCTTTTTTATTTATATTTTTCTAAAGACCTTTCTATGATATAAAAAGCAGATACTACCTGAGAAGCTTTATCTTGCACATAGACATTTGAACTACGGACCTCATGACAGTAAGTTAATTCCTATATTTGTATTGGGGAGGAAATGTTGTAGTCTGTAGTTTCTGCCCAACTAGGAGGTGGTGGAACCTGTAAAAATAACATGGTACAGAGTTAAAATATACTTCAGAAACAGAGATACAAACTTAAAGCTACTGAGGACGGACTAACGGCCTTTGTATTTTTCATACTATTGGGGAAAAAAAATCACAGGAAAGCAGAATGTCCTTATTTAGTGATCAAGCAGGAGGATTCAAGGAAGCGATTATTTGGTATTGGTTGTAAGCACCAGACCAGTCTCTAGGTGCTTAGAAATGATGGAAAGAAAATCCTGGGTGAAGACTGTGAAGGCACCACACACAAGTCGTCTGCCGCAAGTTTTCTGAGTGGCCTCAGGCATGTCATTCAATGTCTCTGTGCCTTTTGCGTAAAGCCCTTTGGACTGTACCTGAAAAAGTTAAAAAAGCTGTTTCTGAGATATGGTGATTACTCCTGACAGTCACACACACTGCTGTTGTTGTACTAACCAAGTTTGGCTGGTTATGAAGGCAAGTAGGATATGAGGGCAAGACTGTATACTCCAAATATGGGGGATTTTTTCATGTATTTGTATTTCATGTATTTTCATATATCAATAATAATATACGCATGGGATAACTTCTGGGTGAGTCAATTGACTTTTCAGTTTGCATTTATTAGGAGAAATCATTGGCTTATTCTTCCTTAGTAGTTGTTTGCTTTGATGCTATCAGCTTTACTTGTATGTTGTTCTGAAAGTGACATAATTCTAGGTTAGAACGTTTCATTTTATTTATATAGCTTTTTCATAATTTTACCTATCAAAGTTTCATTTCATTACTGGACTATTTTCCCAAAGTTTGAGCTGGCATAGTCCCTGTGATCAGTGCATAGATGATGAATACAAAAATTCTTGAAAGATGCCATGGAGTGGACAAAACCAGCCATTTCAGTTCCAGCTGCTGTTCCTCTGAAAGCGAGGGATTGGTGGAAAGGGAGATTCAGTGTTTGGCAGTGTTAGAAGAAAAAGGAAATATTTTAGGAGAAATGCTATTTTTCAGGGGTTAGAATTAAATGAAAGAAATAACAGTGCTGTATGTAAATAAAGAAATAAATATTTTTTTAAATTAGCAAGTCATTATTAGCTTAGTCCAATATAACCTGTTATTTCATTTTTACATAGAAGGAAAACTTCTCTTTTAATTTTTTAAGGAAGTCTCACACTTGCTGAGATACGTTTTTTTTTTTAATTTTGTTAAGACTAAACTACAAAGCACCTCAAAAACCTGTTCCAAAGAGCTGTTATTCTGAGAATCATTACTTTTATATGTGTAGAGACAGATTCTTTTTGTGTGATTTTACAACAATATAATTCAGAGCTCCTGCCAGTTTATCAGAGTCAGTCCCTGACCAAGACCATTATATTTTAGGACAATACCCAGTTTCTGTCTGAGGGGGAACAGCTGTCTTAAAGGTAGCATTCTCTAAAAAGATGAATGATAAGCTGGAATAGTTGGGACCAGTGGTATAACACCATGTTAAAATGGATAACTTATCAGTAGCTATTAGTAGGAATTCTCCCTCTTGTTGCATGCATGACCAGACAAGTGATGTTCTGCAATGTCAGCATGGAGTTACACGTTGTGGGAATGAAGAGAGATATGTGATATAACTACAACTAGAGATTTTCACTGGTCTGAAGCCAAGTGCTTCTTGCATCTCATGATTACCCCCTTATTTTTAAAACTTGCAAATGCCCAGGTCAGTTTATTTGGATGGTTCCATGTTCTGGAAAGCGTGCATCATGAGGAGCTTCTGGTGCAGTGGTGGAGCCACACACCCTTTCACTGCTGGTGGTGGGCAGCAATGATCTGCTGATCTCCATCTGTTCAATGAGACCAATGTAAAATGGTGATCTTACTACTTTTATTCTGTGATACAGCTTTCTACATCTTTCTAAATCACCTACAATCCATTTTCATCGAACCCACAGCTCTGGCATAATAATCGTAATGTTTAAAATGGCCTCTCTTGAACCAAGATTTATTTTCCCCCTGAGTTTCCAGGAATGTTTTCTATGCTGTTTTCCTTGCTTCTGGTAAAGATAAATACAATGCAAAGGGAGGATCATATTCATGTTTTTGTGTCTGTCTTTTTGTCTAAGGGACAAGTGTAATTTGTATTGCTTGCTGGAATTGATACTGGAATAATTATTTTAAATAAGTTTAGATGCTGCTAAGAATAGTGCTAATGCTTGCTCAGTGCAATGCTTTCTTCCCACTAATGTCCTGTGTGGGATGACTGAAAATTGCTTAGATACATCTAATTTTCGTGGCCCATTTCTGTGACTTCTTTTGCCATCGTGAAACAAGGGATTCTTTGCGTACCAAGATGATATTCTTGCGTGTAGGAGAACAAGCAAACCGATGCTGCAATGCAGACATGTTGGGCCAAGTTACTGAATACGGGCAGCTATTCTTAATACCTCTGCTTTTGGATAGGGGATTTAAAACACATTTAATGTAGCTGGGTTCAGACAGTGTCACCGCATCTTATAAAATCTGTCCTTTCTAACAGAAGCATTTTCTAATGTAAGTTTGTTATGGTGGTCTCACAAATGGAGGATCACAAAATTATTATTCACAACTGACTGGTTTGGATTCACTGTGTCATGTAAGATTTTCAAATTCAATGAGTTTTCCAAGTAAAAGGTTTAGTTTGGTGTGTTGGATGTGGTGTTGCTGGGGACTTTGTAATGACTCCAGGACAAGCAGTGAAGAGTCACTTTAAGATATTTTGTGGAGTAATTGAATCTTGAAATGCTATGTTTCTGTTTCCTTGCATTTCTTTTATACTTGTTAAAAACAGTCTTTAGTTTTGTTTTTTTTTTCTCTTTGTAGTTAAAATCCTTTGTTTACTGGGCTTGGGTGTGAAATAAAGAAAAAGGCAGACTATAAACATGGCTTTATTTAGTTGAAATTACCTTAACAAATTGGTTTTTTCTGTCTTTCGTTCTTTCTTTCTTAAAATGCATTGCATGTTTTTATTTGGCTACTGGTATGCTGATGGAAAAGACCATGTTTTATTCAAGAAAAGTTCAGAGAAATCTTTTCAACATGTAAGAATATATTTGATTTTTTGATAGTTATTTACTGAAGGAAGAAGGATACATTAGCTCTAACATATGCAATTTTCATAGTAAAGTTTCTACTCTGGAGGACGATCTTCTTAGGGCGTTGGTTTTGTCTCTATTAAGGAGGAAGCTTCATTCTTTTCTGAATTGAAACAATTGTAAAAAACTATTTCATGAGTGCAGCGGTGTGTCATATGGGTAGTCAAGTCAGAGGCTTCAGCTGTAGAGCTGTCACAATCTTTTTTTTTTTCCTAAAAAAAAGTAGGAGCTTTTCTCTAGAAACCCTTTTTCTAAAGACAACCAGCGTTAAAAGGATTTTTTCGAGGAACTTCTGACACCTTCTTAGGTAATTCACACTTAGAGAAAGTAAGTGGGAAATCAAAATCTCTTTGAAACCAACTTGGAAATGCTGCCATATGTCTTAGTTCTCTTGAGATTATACAAGTTACAAAAAAAAAAAGGGAGGCAGGGAATAATTTAGACCTCCAGCTTTCAACTGCCGCATCCTTCAACCAGGCAGTTCTGGGATCTGTTAAATCAAATCTCCATACACCACACTTCCCAGCTTGTGAACTGATAGGTGATACAGCTTCCCGTGGTGGGATTTAAGTTTACCATGGGAACAGCTAAATCGGTGACAGCGGCAATAGGGAGGCACTGAATCTATTTTTTAACTTGCAGCCAGCTGACTTTCACATCCTTATTCAGCAACCTGATAAGGCTAAGTGAAAATGAATTATGTAGTGTTTGAATATGAGCAGAGGTGCTTGGGAAACCAAAGGGGACAGGAGGGGTTTGAGAGCATGGGCTGTGACTTGAATTTAAGGAAAGCTTTTTCGAAGTGTCTGCTATCTCTTGACCTGTTAATAAACAAAACAGTAAATGGAGTCAAGTTTTAGAGGTTAGTGTTTTACAATTGCTAGAACATTTTGTATCCTTACAGTTTGGTCATAGGCAATCGAGATTTCTTTTTTTATCTCAGTTTTAAGTAAACTGAGCCAAATTCTGCTTGGTTTAATGTATGTCTTGCTGTTCTCTGGCTTAACTGTAGGGCTGTAACCAAGGATAGATCTTATCCTCGTGTGACTGGGCACATAGAACATTAAGATGTCCGCATAGTTGTCCTTTGTGCTGCAGTCAGTCTCCTTGTCATTCACCTTAGAGTATCTAGAGGTAGTACCTGTGTTGGGAAGCAGGGTCAGCGCTGAATGGAAAATAGAGCACCGGAATAGAAAGAGGATAATTAAATCAGCAGTCATTGCAAGAATTGCTTTCTCTCTCTTTTCATTGTCTGATTTAGTTTCTGGTCCAAGTTGCTTGGATCTTGAAGTAGCATTTGATACATTTCTGCTGAAGGAGAGAAGAAAAAGTTTCAGTGTTTTTTCTTCGTTCCATTTTCTTTCAGCTACAGTATACAGATGCACAGCCCAGAGTTTAACAAATATTTTTCTTGGAACTGTTACAGTTTTAAGAAATGTCAGACGTAAGCTTTCTCCCACACACATTGATTAATTCTTGTATAGAGTCTTCACATATATTTTATAAATAAGCTTTCAGTGAGTGCTGTGGGGATTTGTTAGTACTAAACTGCTTTTAGTTTGGGGAAGTGACAAAAGAGGATTTGCTGAAGGAGAAAAAAAATCAGTTAATTTAGAGTAATGTAATAGAATACAATATGTAACCATCTTGACTTGCTAATCTGACTTTCTGTACCTGTTCTGCATAAACATAGTGTGAACTAGGTTTAACTGTCACATATCTGAATAAAAGAGTAGGGGCTCTAAAGCATTATCAATTTTTTGAAGTTGGTTGTTTCAGTGAACTCGTTGGCTCAGTGTCTTTGGGAAAACCTTAGTAAGTCTAACGTTTGCTTGCAGGAGAATATCCATTCTCCCAGAGCACTACAAGGCAGGTATCTAGAACCTTGTGGAAAAAATGCAGATCTTGAATGCTTTTCTATAACTAACTCATTGTGCATATATATCTGCTAGCTCTTATATATGAGTTTTCTGTAATAGAGAGAGTTACCTTTTCTTTGCAGCAGATGAGTAGAAAGGAAATTAATTTACTGGTTGATGATAATGCTAAACTCAGATTGGCCTTGGAGTTGGGGCCGTTGACTGTTGTGAGCCGCATTGCTCACATTTCTCCCACGTGGAGCGAAAAGGGTGTTCTCTTTCATCAGCTCTAGGTTCACATTCATCCCTCCTGCCTTCTTCCCTCCCTCCCTTTGATGTCCTATTTCTTGCTGAGTTTTTCTCCAAAGTGAGAGGGTTAAAACTATGATTCCATATTGGTCATTTCTCTTTTCTTATTTTCTCGATTCCCACAGTAAGGCACCTCATCATCTAACATCCCACCCTTCCCACTTGCCAGCTGCTTCCATCAGTAAGTTCTTAAGTATTTTTGAATATTACATCGGTTTTACAGAGCTATGAGAAACAAAACGCATCTGAATGCATCCGTCGCCTCTTCAAAGGCTGTTTGCCAATTTTTCTCCTCTGTGAATATATTTTTTTATTAGAGATTTAATCTACCATGGTTCAGGAAAAGTCGCCCACATTCCATTAGACTAGTTCAAGCAGTTGATGCTTAAAAACCTTTCTGAAATTCTGACTCTGCTGGAAATTAGGTGTCCAGCAAAGCATCTTTTCATAAGCCAGAAGCACTTTTCACTTTATATGAAAGGTTGAGCCACATGCTCACCGAGTTACTGAAAATGTAAAAGACACTGATATATCTGTCTTACGGAAAGGTTAGAGAATTTAAATAAATATGGAAGCACTGGAGGAAGACTGGAGTATCAAAACAACAGCAAAAGCTAGGAACAAATAAGTCTTTATAATCTTTTTCAAACACAGTTTTGTCTTCTGCCCCTGTGTCTCATATAGTAAGATGCAGTTTGACCAACCCCATAGTGATTTAAAAACATGTATCCAGGTTACAGAGACAAGTAAGATCTTCCATAATAAAGCTGGAAAGAGTGTTCTCCCCTAGAACTTTTGTGTGATTTTCAGTCTTTACATGTATTGATGTCACATTTTTCAAGGTTCTCTGCGTAAACTGCGGGCTAGATACATGTTGCTTTGTTTAGCAAGAGCCAGGATTCTCATGTAATTAAGTATTTCAGCTAACACACTATGCCAGACGTCAAATACTGCAAAATTTTGCCGAGAGTCGTAGAAAGCAGGAGTGAGATCCCTTTACTATTTTTCTGCTTGAAGTCCTGCAAAGGAAAAATCAGCAGTACATTTGTGAGTAGCAACCTATTATTAAAAATTAGAGCACACGATGGAGCTGGTAGCAAATACATTATAGGCCCCACATGCCTTCTGCAAAAGCAAGGTGAGGTAACACTGTGGTCTGATCTTATTAATCTGCTTTTTATCATTATGTGGATTTCAAATGGTAAAATAACCTATATATTGAAATCCAAAAGCAAATAAGAAACCTTAAAACTTCTCTTATTTGATCTTGTCTCTGAGAAATACTTGATCACGGTGGTGGTCATCCTGCTGTCCCTGTCCTGTGTCAGTCTTCTCCCCAGTAAAAACCTATATGACACATTCAGGCTCTATTGACAATATGCAAGCTCACCATTTGCAATTACCTCAAGATGCTGTGCCTATAAGCCTGTCAGGGAAAAAGGAGATACTGTTTAGCACGTTTCCATTTTTCACCCTGCAAAAGATGAGTACATTTAACATGTAGCAGGGCAGGTAAGTGGTGCTTTAAATATTGATAGATTTCCATTTAAATCCGTGGCACAGTAAATACACTCTTTCATGTAGGCATATTCAGAAATGCTTTGCTAAATTGGGGTTTTGAAGTAGTATGCTGATAATAAATCATATGAGTACTTCAGGATTTACATAATATATCTATTATTGTTCTTTGAATGGAAATTAGTAATAATATATTTAATGTTGAAAGACATAGATGTGAGAGCTGCTTTAATAGCACTGCTTGTGAGTCAGAGACATTCCTAATTAAGCCTCTGTTGTGTGCATGTGGGGGGCTATCAGGATAAGAAAAATTCCTCCCACATTTGCAAGAAAAACAATGGAAAGAGAGAATGAGTTCTATTGCTGCTGATTTTTGCCTCTTACAAATGATTGCAAGAATTGCCCACTTAGGAAATGAACAGAATGAACGTATCGGTGGAGGGTGACAGGATTGTCATAATATGGCCCTTAGTAAAAGATGTAAACCAGAAGGAGCAATGACATGTTGGAACATGAGTAGAAGTGTATTATGGGTAATATATTGGGCAAAAAATGGAAAAGTAGTGATGGATGCTGTTTATTGGTGGCAGCTGATGGGTAACATTAATATCTTTCACTTGTTTTATTCAGTTCCACAGTAGAGTTATGAGAAATGAAAAGTCCAGAAGTCCTGTAGGCTCCAGCACCCTCCGTCTGAGACAGAAAATAATCTGTGCAGTTCAAGTGAGATTCCACTCTTTTACCTGTTGGGTCCCCTGCAGGCTCCACTGCAGAGCAAAGGTGTATCCTGTGTTTCTACCATGCAGAACCAACTTAAGATACAAGTGGTGAAATCGAAGGAGAAACATGATTTGAACTGCTACAAGTTATATTAGAAAGCTTGATCTTTCTGTCAGGCTGCCTGGCTGCCTCCATGGGGTTGCTCTCAGGGTTTCCTTGATGCAGACTCAGTGCCCCAGGTTGCCATGGTGGGATTGTCTCAGAGCATACTTTGGTGACACCCCAAGCCCCAGACATTCCTGCAGACATTCCAGAATTTTCTCAGGTTTGGCTTCATGGCTAGATGGAGAGCTGGCATTGAGGAGTTCAGACACCAGTGGCAACCAGGTCCTTGTTTCTAACATGTATCATGATACTATGGTGCATTCTCTAACTCAAAAATTGCCAATAATATAAGAACAAGAAATAATTTAACAGTGGCTGGATACTGTTTCGATGGACAGCCTGAAATATCAACTTACTTCAGAGAACAGTGCCTTTTAAGTTAGTTTGAAATAAAAACAGCTTGCTTTCTTGTTTTAATACTGAAAGATTTCTTTGAAATCTTTGAAATGTTAATAGTATTGCAAATTATTTGTCTAAGCAGGCAAAGCTCTGTACAGTTACAGTGATATAAACAGGTGTTATCTGGCAAATGGTGGCTATGAAGATGATTGTCTCGTGTTATTTCTAATAACACATCCTACTGCTTGGGGTCAAATCCTCTTCTGTTTATCAGAACCATTAGTCTCGTCAGTGGGTTTACCTACACAAGGGTACAGATGCTTCATGTCATGGCTTTCATGCTGTTGGGGCAAAATCACTTCCAGATTTCTACAGCCTCTATTTTAATTTGTTGAAAAATATCATTGCCATAATCTGAAAGTATAAGAAGAAAGTCTGTAAATATTAATGTATCACAGTCATTCTGCCTGCCCTCAAAACTCCCTTTGACCTTCCTGAGCGTTTTTTGAGCAAAGTATTCAGGATTCAGTGCCTTTCTAATTTTCCCAAAATTAGTCAGGCTGATGGGTAGAATTCTTCCTGCTTGGGATAAATGAGCTGCTAAAAGATCTTCTCTGGCTTTCTCAGTTATCATGTGGGCACTGTGTGAGGCTCTCTTGAATCACAAGCAGTTCTGCAATGGACTCCATCTGCCCCATGGAGAATACAAGTTGTTAGTACTTTATTGAGAAACAAATGTAGAAGAATAAAAGGAAAATGCAGAAAGGATCACTTCTCCAAAGTAAACTTACTGAAGTTTCTGTACTTCTAATGTCTGCAAAGGTGACACCTCAGAATGGTGTATTTTCTAACTGTAGGGAAGAAGATTTCACTTCTGCTATGAAGCACTCTGAAATCTGAATTTGTGTAATGTATATCACAGCACTGAGCTTTGGTGTGGGGTATACCATTATAAGCCATGTTTTGAAAGCCATCATGTAGGTCATACACTGTAGGTCCTTAATGCAGTTATGTGGAATTAAGAGATTTAACATGGAGATTTTAGCACAATTGAGCCTATTTACAGGCATTTCTAAACTCAGATGGAAGGAAATTGTCACTGTCAGGAAAGGGATCTGGAAATGGAATCGATGGTGAGATTCAGTAGCTTAAAGGCAGGAAGTGTTTTTCATTCCCCTTTTTACCTTCAGATATCACAGCTTTTCTGCAACTAGCATGAGATTCGGGTATCCATGGGGACCTGTATAGTTCAAAGCAGCTTCTGTCTTGCCATGGCCTGAGAAGGATGCAAATTTCTACAATTCTCTCTTCTGTGGCATCTTACTGTGTCTCTGGCCATCCCCATCCCCTAGTCTTTTGCATGATGTACAACAGGATAATGGTTGTCTTGCCACAGATGCTGCAGTAGTTTCTGTGCTGGCAAAAAATTGCTTTTTTTCAAGTTGCCATTCACTCATCAAGCATAATTTACTGCAAAAGGATTGAGGCTTGCTGTTAGCAAAACGGCCTGTCTGCAAGAGGAGTGAAACAAGATACGGGAACACACTGTCGATTTTCCCTCACTGTAGATTTTGAAGAATCATTAGAAAAATGGAAGTTGAGGGTGTCTGAAGTACATGAGACCCTTCCCCACTGCAGAGGGCTGGGCTCAGGCGTTTCCTAGGTGCCTGCCACTTACGCCTCTGTTATTCTATAGGAAGGAACAAAGCTGGTGTTGAAAGACTATTTCAGAAACAACTCCATTCTGAAAGACCAGAAACCTTAGTCATACAAGGTTCTGTTTCATCTCATTCTACGTAGCTTTTGCAACTACGAGAAGACTGCTGAACTTCTCTGATCTGTCACAAACACATGCTTAAAATACTGTCATTCAGGATCTGTCTGGTTTAATAGTTACCTCTGGGAAAAGGGCTTTGTCCTGAAATTTTCACAATGCTTGTTTTCCTTCTTAGCATCACAACACCATTTCCTTTCCAGGAGCTGACAAAGGCCAGCAGCTCAGGTGTTGACCCTGCAAAGAGGTCACTTGATCCTGCAGAAACTTCCATAGCCTGCCTGGGGTTCTGTTAAAATAAACATGCATGTGTACGCCACTTTGAAAGTTCACGTTCCACAGCAGCCTTGGCTGTGAGGTTTTGTCGCATTTTCCTTCTTTCCTTGGAGACAGCAAAAGGACATACGAGTGTGTGTCACGAGACTACTGACCGCCACCTCTGCAAGTGGCTGAGCGTGCTCTGAGGAGCAAACTGCAATCATATTGCAGGACATGTTTGCAGACTTGCAGCAATAAGTGTGGGGAAATCTGGTCTCAAGGATGGCTTTTGGTCTGATCATAATCATAACAATCTTATAATAATAATAATAACATAATGTATTATGTTCATTCAAAATATCATTACTTTTTTAGCTTTAGTAAGCAGTTGATTTCATAACAGCTGTTGCACCTTGTTATCCTGTCAGGACTTAACGCTATCAATACTAACACCAGGTTACTAATACTACTCATTACTAACAGTGTATCACCATGAACTGAATGTCACTGCCACAAACTAAACTAATTTTCTTCCTGTAAGCTTATCATGTGAAGTTATGGCACAAAAACTGTTCTACATTTTGCAAATTATTATTTTAAATTGCTAGTTATAACATGAGTAGACCCATTACATTCCATGGAGTAAGATTTTTCTCTTGATTAATAACTTTATATAGAATACATAACCATATGTAGAATACATTTCCACCTCTCTGATTTCAATTGCAGATTTATTGACATAAGGGCATTGTTTTTAGAGTGAGGCTGTTTGTTCCTCCTGAAAGATAATGCTGGAAGACCAAAATAACCTTGGTTAGCATTGATTTTTTTCCTCCCCTCTCTTTTTTCCTCCTCCACATTGTCTCTGACGTCCTCTCCTTTCCAACTGAAAAAGCTCTAAATTCTGTCTTGTGGAAAATGTCTTAGGAGTTGAAATTTTATTTTAAAAACCTTGCGATGTGAAATGGACTTCTCAGAAAACCTGTGATATTTCTAACAATGTAGCTTCTTTTGCCAAATAAAATGTAACATGAAAATTGTAGCTAAAAGTTTATTTTAGGAATACCGTATTTCTTAAATACTACCAATAAAGAAATTGAGAGGAAATCAGAGGATCTGTCTCCGATTTGCTTATTTTGTGGATCTGGCAGCTGTTTATCTGTAGGAACTGCTACATTTACCCTCTAAGACGAGGGCAATACCCTCTCATCTCTGTGAGCCCCCAGGGGCCTAAAAAATGGATGTAGCACCCTATATTTATATCCATCCCTGACCAGTTGTCCAGTCAAGAGTTCCTATAGAACAGGAATCTATTCATTAAATATTACATTTATCAAAACATGCTGTATGGTCATCCAAAGGTGACCATGTATAATTCCATGCTGTTAGTACCTTAAACCTGTGTAAATTGTCACTAATGCTGCAGGCACTGTGCAGGTGGAGAGCAGAAACATGTGAGGGCTCATCTCGACGGCTTTCTTAAGGAAATTCTCAAAGTCATTTGAAGGAGAATTTTGCTTGAATACATGTGGGAGCTCAGTCTTCCCCAGGCTCTGCTGCAGGGAGCGGGTGGGCCACAGCTGGGGCAGCACTGGCTGCTGCATCTGTGGTGTCAGGTACCAGGCTCCCTGCTCCTGGTTTTGGATGCTTGGTCCAAATATTGCCAGCCCGCAAGGCTGGGACATTTCTGAAAACTAAATCAGACTTCTCTTACCAATGGCAAGACAAGGGGTAATGGTTTCAAACTGGAACACAGGAGGTTCCACTTAAATTTGAGAAGAAACTTCTTCTCAGTGAGGGTGACAGACACAGGAACAGGCTGCCCAGAGGGGTTGTGGAGTCTCCTTCTCTGGAGACATTCAAAACCCGCCTGGACACATTCCTGTGTAGCCTCATCTGGGTGTTCCTGCTCTGGTGGGGGGATTGGACTGGATGGTCTTTCGAGGTTCCTTTTAATCCCTGACATTCTGTGATTCTGTGTGCTGAAATTGCAGTCGGACCTTCAGGACCTGTAAGACTCTTTAGTACTCCTGGACTTTATGTTCTCCTTTATTAAGTGAATTAAATGGGAAGGTATTTCTGTGTCAAAGAATGTGGGGAGTTACTGTTGTTCCTTCAGCTTTGAGGGAGCTAATGAATGTGTTCCTGATAATAAATATGTGTGTAGAAAAGGCTTAAACTGTGTAAATAATCATTTGGATAGCATTATAGTTTGGTTTGTTTGCTGGTGGGTTTGTTTTGTTTTGTTTTTTGGTTTTATGGGGTTTTGGTTTGTTTTGGTGGGTTTTTGTTTTGTTTGGGGTGGTTTTGTTTGTTTGTTTATAAAGGGAAAGTAAAACAAGCCCTGAAACAAAACTGTGTGCCTGTCATGAGCCCAAACCATTTATTATCTGTTTGCATGTCAAGGGAAGTCTTTAAATACATAGAAGCAGGATCTCTCTTTTAGACAAGATTTAAGCATTTAAAAAGAAGCATGTGTTTGAAGGCAAATAAATTTGAGCCTGAGCCCATGCTACAAAGCCACCCACCATACTTAGGCTTGATATACTTTAAAATGCAATTCTTCAATGCATTCAGTAGATAGCTCGTGTTAACAGACATGACTTGTCAAGACACCTATCTTTTCTAAAACTAACCCATTCTGTGAGCATTTTTTCATTTCTTTAGTAACACTCATCATCTTTGTTTTTTTCAACAATACAGCCTTATCTAAGGATCTGATTCTTCTCCTATTAAACAAGAAATTTCCTGACAGCTTTCTTTAGATTTGAGATACAGTAAGCAAAACCTGTATGTTTATTCCTTGTTAATGAAATAGGCTGGAAATATACGTTTAGAAAAAGTCTTAGCATAATTGCATGCTCTTACTATGTAGTCTTAAACTGTGATAAACTAACCGGTTAATTTGTGTTTTCAACAGTAACAGCTTTATGAAATTAGAATGTAGCATTTACCTTCTTGGTTTTTATCTCAAAGTTACAAAATTAGTTTGTTGCATAGCTTTTTGAAGCAAGGCTTTTAAAAGCAAGGAGAAACAGAAATGTAAATATATAAGGAATTTTTTTTAGCTTTTTTTCTTTAAAGAAGATTAAAACCTTAAAGGCAAATCCTGTAACAGTTTTTGCCTGGAGAAATCTTGATGATGGTATATATGCTTCTACTGTAGAGGCCCAAACCAGAGTATTGGAATAATCCTTTGAGATCTAATTTTGATGCATAATGATCTGGTTACACTCCATTTTGGAACCTGAGGAGTCCTGGAAATGGTTCCTGCCCCTTCTCACTTTCCAACATAACTTTAGGTGAATTATCTCTCCTGCCTCAATATCCTTCCTCCATTTAGATGTTATATGTTGCTAAAACAAAAGCTTTATTTCTGTACATGCATACTGGTTAAAGTGGTCAGCTTTAAATATTATGCAAAAGCTTCGTCTTCAGCACTAAAACATCAGTATAATCATTGTTGCTTTGCTTTCGTTGTTGGATTAGTCACTGTTGTAGTTACTAAGAGTGGGGTTAAACCAGCTGGTGTTTCTGGATGCTGGTTGTAGTTAGGGATGACAGCAATGGGAACACACCCAAGAGGTGTCCAAGTTGAAAGTCACTTTGCACCAGAAGAGCTGTGGAGGTGTCAGTGTTTTCTTGCTGGGGGTTACCTGGCAGCTCGACCAGCTACTGTGAGTGTTACCATTGTACATGACCTATGGTTTGGCTTCGATGGTCAGTAGCCATTTAATTACAACATCTGATTTTATTTTTTCTGTTCTCCAAATAGTTTCTCTGTTTGGTGCCAATCCCCTCCAGATTCCACAATATGTTCCCTTTTAGAAGCCGCATTCTGAGCAATAGCAAATGCTGAAAGACCTGTCTCTGTGTGTAATCTTTCTTTTTCTGCAATATTTTTTCCTTTTTTGTGTTTTTGGAATTCTGTAAGTACTTGCAACAGAGAAGATATGGAATAGCGATACCACATTTTGCTACCCAGGATAATTCTATCTGTTGTGGTTAGTGCTCCGCACTGAACCTTCTCATTTATGCTGGAACCATTTTAGTATGAAATGAGACCTGACATATTCCAACCTTTGTTATTTGGTGTACAGAGTCATTTTCTGCCAATCTTGCCGGCTTCGAGGGTTAGGGGATATTCTGTGTTACCTTCTTATCTTTTAATTTCTGACTTATAATACATACTTAAGAGATTCTACAAGATTAACAGTGTTAAACGTAATTCCAGACAGTTCATTTAAACATCCTTTTTGCAAGTATTTATGAATTTAGGACAATTTTGCTTTCCAGATAATTCTGACTTTTTTAAGACTTCTCTAAGAGTTTGGAGTTCACTATATAAGTCTTTTCAGTCTCTGAAATTGTAGGCAATATGTTTGTATGTGCATATGAGTCTATAAAAGCAATTATATACTATTGTTTTCCAAATAACTCAAGACTTACTCATGGCTGCAATTAGAAGAAGTAGTGGCATTACTGGATATAGTTTTGAGATTAAATTAGTTCTAGATTTGCCAGTTCTCAAGTACCAGCATATAAAGCCTAAACTCTGTGTGCTGCATTGACAGTATTTTCTGTGAACACTTGGAAATCATAATGAGCCTTTCTTACTCCATCTTTTGAAAATGGAAGTTAAATAAATGTATTTTAAAAAGATAAAACTGAATAATATAAGTGGTTGAATGACTCTAAATCAAAACAGGGAACAGAATGTACTTTACATAAAGAAAGAGATTTGCTGAGAAAATGATAACCTTCTGTGACTATTTAGGAGAAATACTGTGAGGAGAAATTGTTGTTTATATTGGAACTTGCTTATAGACTGACTACAGCAAATCTACTTAATTTTCATTTCAACTCCTCTGCTAAGAACAGAAATGCCACGATTAGGCAGCATGCAGTATCCTAATGGTAATAACTAGAATCTGTTGTATACCACTGTAAGACTTTTAAAAATACATTTAAAGGCCACTTTTGTTTGGGATGCTAATATTTTCTATAGCACATCTTGTCAGTATCATGCAAATATTGCGGATTTTCCTAAGTATTCTCTGTTTTCTGATAACATTTAATGATCTCTGCTTATTGCTTGTGAACAAAGAGAGAAGTTTGTGGAGAAGCAGTGTAGCTCCCTTTCATAGAAGGGGTTGGACTGTTCTCCCAAGTAGCAAGTGATAGGACAAGAGGAAATGGCCTCAAGTTGCACCAGGGAAGGTTCAAGTTGGATATGAGGAAGCATTTATTCACAGAAAGGGTTGTGAAGCATTGGAACAGGCTGCCCAGGGAAGCAGTGGAGTCACCATCCCTGGAGGTGTTTAAAAGACATATAGATTAGTCTCTTAGGGACATGGTTTAGTGCTAGATTTAGATTATTGTTTGACTTGATGATCTTAAGTGTCTCTTCCAACTAAAATGGTTTTATGATTCTATGGAAGCAGGTTCCTGTGATCCACAACCATGCTGTGAATCATGGAAGACATGGCTGTGTTTTGCTTGAGGACTGTGGAGAAGCATTGCTGATGTGTTTGTGTTGGTAACAGTGAGCAAGCCAGCTGACCTTAATGTAAACTGAGTGGAAAGCTTATGGGTAAATTAAGTTCTCTTGTGACGTGGTCTGCTTTGCTGAAAGGCTGGTGTCCGGTCATCCAGTGTCCCATCATGTGCTGCAGTGCCAGATGCTACTCCAGACAAGTTCTGGTGCCAGCTGATGAGGTGGGGATGCTCTGTGGGCTGTAATGAGAGGTGAGGTGGGGCAGAGTCACCACTGGGGAGTCTCTGCTCTGGAACCTGCGGTTCATCTGTGCAGTTCAAGGCTAGAGCAGGATGCGGGGCAGGGATTTGGCCAAGCGCTGGTCTTTGGTGATAAATGTGGGACAACAGGCTGGCAGGAGAGACAGTTTTGGGGCAACTGACTGACAGACGTCCAACGTTATCTGAGACAGACCAAAAAAACTGCATTTCCCTGAGCTACTCGAGCATCATTCTCACATACAGATTGAGACATTGAGACCTGCCATTTAATCTGATAATTTCAGGACTGGTGTATTGCTTTTATCTGTTTTCAAGCCAGGGCATTTCTGAAAAAGACACTGTTTTGTTGTTTAATTTTAAGCATTGTAAGTGAAAAATCGAAGTTTTAAATACAGAACTGGAAGTAATATAGTAAAATAAATTTTAAGGCTTTGTTGCTAAAAAGAAAATATTGTCATCATATTGTATTTATCTAGCCAAAATAAGAAGAGGGTGGGTTTTTTTTATCAGCTCTGTAAAATTATAGGTGCTTCATCAGTGAATAATTAGCTTAAGAAGAAAAAAGGAGAAAAGCAGTATTGGAGACTGATTATGATATCACGTGTGAACTGTGCACTGTCAGAACATCTTGTTTGTTTCATATAAGAAGATAACTTTTTGGGAACCCTTTCTGGGAGAGTGTGATTTTAACTTTTTCGCATCCAGGCTATATACTTCAGCAAATTCTGCAATCTGGATGATGGCCAAAAGAACAGTTCTGTGTTATTATAGGAAATAATTCTATATTAACTTTACAAAGCTGATGAAAATCTTTTAAAAGTAGATAAATCATTCAGAAGCTGGAAATAGGAGTCTTTGGTAGGACTGCCAAAGACTCACTACATGTTATCTGTGGAAGGCGGTCTTTCCAGGGGCTGTGGTATTTAGTAGACATCAGAGTTTTGCTTAATGCATAAAAATAAACATAACTGATAACTATTTGGTAATTATCTCTTGAAGGGAGACCTGGAGCCATTGCTTTTTGATTGCTCTTTGGCATAAATAAAAGGGGTAACTTTGTGTATAAGTCAGTGTTTATTTACTGAGAGCCCACTTAGAACAGAAAATTAATGCCATTCTGACCATCCCACAGGTGTGTCTTCTTACAGTGAAAACCTACTCTGAGTAAGAAGTTTTTGTAAGATATTAATGTGTCAGGAGCTTCAGCTTTTTAGTGCATAAATGAATTTACTAGTGTGAACAAAGTTGATCTTGATTCATGGGTCTGCGATTTGTATTTTCGCAGGATATCCATCTGTTGGCTTAGTTTAAGACAATTTCTAAGAACTTCTAAATCAATAACTTGAATTTTATAACCATCAAAAATAGGGTTGTTTTTTTTTGTTTGTAAAATAATTTGAGACTATTATAGATTTCAGTTGTTCTCAGACTTTTTTATTTGTGTTATTCTTAAGTACTGTACTGTTGCTTGGAGAACTCATTTGTGTACAGAAAAGCTTGGAACAGACCAAAGCTGGCGTCTTTAGGCCATTGTAATGATGCAGGGTAGCTGAAATTCAGAGAATGACAAGTGTTAAAAACATTTCAAAGTGTTATATGCACTGAAGTAGTGAGTGCAGAGATTCAGTTGACAGTGGATGACTGAACAGGGCCCCTCCAAATCCGATATTCCATTTTGCAGAGATACGAGTGGCTCAAGGAATGCTTGTAATATCTGTCTTCCATTAACAGCCGTGTACTATTCTTCATTGCTAATTCATCCTCGGCATTTGCTTAATGCATACAGAATACCATGGAGGTGTCAGGGATACATTTCAAAATAAAGCCTTGGGAAAAAAGAACTGATGCACTGTGAAGGGTTTTGTCCAAAAGCATTCATTCTTAGATATATCAGCTTCATCTTTTACTTCCTCTACCATTACATGTCATGTACATTTGAAGAGGAACAACTTCCTTCCCTTGAACTTTTTGCTGAAAGTGTATTAGTATCAAAGCGGATTATTAGAGCCTGAAGCTCAGATCGTAATCAGAAATTCTACATAGTAATCACTTCTGGATGGAATTTTTGTTCTGTTTGATAATGTGTATTTGTACTGAGATTTCTGAGTGTATGGGAACCAAGGAATGTTGGTATTTTTTGGTGGATTCTTTTTTTTGGCCCTGAAAGTCAAATGAGATGAGTCTGAGCTGTTTGGAGAATCTAACTGTGTAATTACTGTTAAAGAGGTTGTCAATGTGCTTGGTAGTGATAAAGCACAGAAGACTTATTCCCAGCTTAGCGTGAATTTACAGGTAAAGGTTTAGAACAAATAGAGGTTCCTGTACTGAAATGAAAACCCTTGCCCTCTAGTAACTGATGCTAAAAAGGAAAAAAAAACTACCCAAACTCAAGGAATTTATTTTGCTAGCTAGAAAGGATTCTTTTTATTTTTTGGAGAATACCCACTTACTGCATTTGAGCTTTCCCGTATTTGTGTCTGATACAGCCAGTGCTGATAGTTTTTTCCTCTTGTTTCAGCACCCAAAGACAATGAAGAACGTGTGTTCCGGGAACGTATGCGACCCAGAAAGCGGCAGGGTGCTGTGCGACGCAGAGTACATCAGGTTAATGGACACAAGTTTATGGCCACCTATCTTAGGCAACCAACATACTGTTCGCACTGCAGAGATTTTATATGGTATGACTTCGCTTTCTTTGCAACTCTGAATTGACGAGTTAACATACCCTCCTGTTATGGTAAAGTATAAAATGTGTAGAGTAGTAGTTCTTTTCCTCTTCATTTTAATATTAAGCTGTCATCAGTTTTGCAGACGTTAACTGAAGTGTCTTAAACATCCATAATAAATGTTAGACTTTGTTATATTTGCATTTTTTCTTTTCTGAGCCACAAAGTTCAAGCTTTTCCTGTCTAGTACACACTATAGACTCTAGGTAAACAGCCAGTCTTGTGTCCTGTAGGTGCATAAGTGTAGTTTTAGACCTAATATTAGACCTTTATGTTTTGCCAAGAAGACTAAATTCTTCTTTAGGTGATTAAGTATCACCATCTCCTTCCTAGGTAATGCCAAGCTCCCTTACATCCTACTGATGACAATGGAATATGGGAATATTAGGCATATAATGACCCGGGGTTTTGGGTGTTGGGTGTACAGGTTCTTTCTTATTACAGCAGATAACAAGAACTCCATTTTAGAAATTATTTATATTAGTTCTGAGTACCCACGCATTTCAGATAGGGAAAAGTAGTGGAGATGTTCAGTTTTCAGTTACTTTTCAGAAACTCTATTGAGGTTTTCCACAGTCACCTGGAGGTGCTGATTTGCACCTTAATACACGTGAGATCTGATCTGATCCATAATTAATATTTCTTAAGACTGTGTAATGAATCAGTCTTTCTTAATGTGAAAAGACATTAATTGTACATAAACTCAACTACATTCTTCTAAGAAACGTGTGCAGTTTAGGCTTTAGGTTAGCTAAGGTGATTTCAAGCAACAATATTGGCAAGTGCAATCTTCTGTCTGTTTAGAGGCCTGCTTGATGACTGTTTTCCTGCCTTGTGGCTTCTCTCTCTAGGTACCCTTTGGCTTTGCCTATTTTGTGATAATAAATGTGTCTTTACTTCTGAATCCCTTCATGGTCTGTCTTCCTACCTGTTACCTCTTAGCAACTGAAATGTGGTTCCTACTTTGAACTGATCTCAGTCTAGACAAGCAGTTATCAGATGATAGGTTAGAAAAAGCTATTCTTTTAAACTTGTGCATGTCCAGTAAAGAGAGGAAAAAATGTTTTTCACTTTTAAAAATATATATTCTTCATTTTCTAAAACACTGTTTTGTTTTCAGGGGTGTAATAGGAAAACAGGGATACCAATGTCAAGGTAAGAGGAAATCTATATGGGGACAGTTTGAATATATATATTGTGTTTTATATATAAAAAATATTTCCATCAAGCATTGTATATGTACAGTGTTAAGAATTTAGCACAAGATAATAAGTTTGTCTCATGAAAGATACAGCCTTCACAGAAAGATGCTTCAAACCTGTTCATCTTAGGCAGCATATGTGAGGTAGGGGCACCATTAACGTCACTGAACAGCAGATGCTCGGTGTCTCTTGGTGCACATCCAACTTGGGGGCATATCTGCAGGAGCTGGCTTCTTCATTTTTCACATCTTGCATTATAAAATTGTGAATTCTTAATTCTGCTTAAGATTCTTTGTTTAAAAATGACAGGTAATTGCAAAGACTGTAATTAAATAGATGAGATAATTATAGAGGTCATCATTAAAGAAGGTTATAGCAAAGACTGCAGAAGTGCTTCATTTTCAACTCAATTTTTCAACTCAGCTTGTTGTACTCTTAATTTTTTTATGCAGTCATGTCTTGGGATTATGTTTTTCTACTTCTTGTCTACAAGTAAAAATAATCCAGTTAGTGGTGATTATTTCAGTTACAAAAGATGAAATCTCATTTTAAATAAATGAATGCAAATAATTGTTTTACATGCTATAGTAAGAATTTTCTTTTTGTTACAACAATGACCAAAGCTATAAGAAAATGAAATTCATTATTTCACTCTGAAGGGGTTTTTTTTCACTTAATGACCGTGAATCCCACAATAAGGTAGACCTTGCAATTTTTAATCTTATCTGTCATATCAGCAAATGTTATTCATTGATTAAGTAGTCCATGTGAATATTGACAAAGCATTTGCCTCCTGAAACATTTTACTGTTATCAACTTACGATAATGTGTAGTGGAAAGAATGTTAAGAAAAATTATGATTAATGTTTCAGAAGGTAATTTGTAGTTTTACATACTGAGGTTTTGGGGGATATACTTTAGTTCTCTTAAAATTCATTGGTCTCTCAAAAGTCCAGTATCTTCTGCCTTTGTGAGCCAGACTTACTTAATAGGACTGACCAACTCACCAGTCACCTGCAGCCTTTCAAGTCCCAGCTTTTCTAGTCTTCTAAATTCAGTCTTTTGCTTTAAAATGATTCTTCATGAAAACTCATTCTTTTACTGTTTTTTGTTTATAGTTTGCACTTGTGTAGTCCACAAGAGATGCCATGAACTTATAATAACAAAGTGTGCTGGCTTGAAAAAGCAGGAAACTCACGATGAGGTAAATGTTTATAAAATAAATTTTCTAGATTAAACTTTGTCTTTCATCTCTTCAAAGTAGTGTCATCTGCTCTGTTTGATCAATAAATGTTAGAGACTTTTTTGTGCCCTTCTGATTGTCTTGTGATGTAGCATTTACTTTGGAATGACAGATTACCGTAACAGTTTCATTTACATAAGAATTATACAGCTTTTTTTTTTTTAATTACTCGCCTCTTTTTAACATCTGAATGCTTAAAGTCTCGCTCATTTTCATTTTTAACCTTCTCTGTTTCTGATTTGATACCAGTTTTGTCATTTTAATTCAAAAGAAGCAGGATGGGACCCTTTATCCCTTGACTGCATGTTGTGTGGCTGAGTCATAAGCAGATGATGGGATAGGTAGGATGCTTGAGACTCTTTAATCAACATACAGCTGTCCAGAATTTACTTGCAAAGTCTCACCTCAACAAAGACTGCATAACAGAAGAGCTATGAATGCTCGCTGTCGTGTTCTGTTTTGTGCAACAGGAAGGACCAGCTACCTTTCACTGCAGGATTAGGTGAGGTAGTCTGTCGGTGATCCCAGTTCTTTGGCCATGCAGAAAAAGTACATTTCTTAATTTTATTTGTTAAAAACATACATTTGTATGCTTTTAAAAGCCTAGTTTTAAATTACAAATCAGAGTTATATGTACCACTGGTTTTAAACCACTCTTTCAACTTTGATATGAATTTGACAGAGACTAACTGATCTCATTCTTCCTGCGCAATTCACTACCATTTTTTATACTGGAAGCATTCTTTAGTATCTGATTCACAATCAGTATTTTACATCCAAAACTTGATTGCTTGCATAGGGTTGTGATAAAGGACTGTGTGTGGCTAGCGCTGCTTTTGCGTAGTGGGCACAAGAAGATACAAAATCTTGCACAGATTTATATTCTTAGGCTCCAGACTGATGGAGACTTGTATGCTTTGCTGATACAATGCGCTCATTGTTTAGAAGAGGTACTAGATCACTGGAGAGAAGCCAGTGGTAATAGGAAAGGGAAGGAAAAACATCAAAATAAATCTCCTGCTATGCAGTGGCCACTATAAAAACTTATCAATGACATTCTTTAGTTAGTAAGTAATTGTACCTTGGAATCCCTGAACACAATTAATTATCATTGTCATTTTCATAATCTAAGGGAGAGTGAGACTTGAGAAGGTAAAGGGGTTGTGATGTATTTCTTAGTCCTGTATTTGTTCAGCCTCCTGCTCATAAAAAAACAATTGGGAGTGACTTCCTTGCCTTCCACATTAAGAGATCTTTCCTGATAGCTATGTATTTGTTGTTCCCAGAAGTCTTTATCTCTTGGACAACAGCAGCCTTCCCCATCTTTTCTCCAAATAAAGTAGTGGGAATAACTCTTGAGATGGAGTATGTCTAATGCAAAGATCATAATCTGATCACAAAACTGTTTCACCTTGTTTGAATTGTGTGGTTTAAAAACATAACAGGTTTCAGCATATGCTGATTATCAAGAAATCAGTTATAATTAAATATGCTGTGCTCTCCTTTTTCAGCAAGTGGGATCCCAGCGTTTCAGTGTCAACATGCCTCACAAGTTCAGCATTCACAATTACAAAGTGCCCACCTTCTGTGACCACTGTGGTTCATTGCTCTGGGGTCTTTTGAGGCAAGGTTTACAATGCAAAGGTAAGGATTACCACTTCAGAGCCTTTTGTTGTTTGTGAGTGCAGTAGACACAAAAGACTTCAAGTTTGAACATAATGATTCCAGCTACTTTTCCCTTTAATACTATCTTCAAAAATTACTATTCTGTATTGGCTAGGCTAGGTGGAATCAGTTTTGTGCACCCATATCCAGAAAATGAGGTATTTTGGTATCTACCTAAATCATTCTTTGCGATGGCCTGTCTAGCCCCTCTGCTTCAGAAAGCAAAGGATTCATTATGTTCTGCTGCTTAAGGACTGTGTACTCCATATACTAACTGTGTATGAAGTTACTGCTTCATGTAATTTAGCTGACTAACAGAAGTGCCTGGTTCCACACCTCCTTGTTTCAGTCAGATCCATGTATTCTAAAAGAGGGAGAAAACAGTACAAACACTTACAAAGGAAAGCAATAGTTTAGAAATAGTGAATAAAATACTTCAGTTAGTGGATTGATGGGAGTGATGCCATGAAGACTGTCAGATTTTTCTAAAGTAGCGTGTAGTGGAATTATAAGCATTTTCATTTTGTTACACCTTTATGAATGTGTAGGTCCATCTTCATAAATAGAAAAATAATTTTATGTACACTTCCCAACAACAGGAACGTGGATTCACATACATATGTATAAACATGTAATCTATTCAACATATCCTTTGCAGTATTTGAGTTGTAGGTGAATATCAGAGCTGTAGTATTTCTCCACTTAGTCTGTAAATGTCTTAGTTTCACTTTTATATTCTCTCTGAAATACCCGAGTGGTTCAGTTCCTTTTAACTATAGAAAATAATGTTCTTTCTCATATGTATGCATTTACTGTTTAGCAGATGCATAGAAACAATAATTCAGAGCACCTACATTGCTTTCTTCATGTTCATAATATCAGTGCCTTTGAAAATGCAGTATTATCTGCATGAAATCTAGAACTCACCTGAGCTGGAAATGTCATTTTCTCTGTGCTTTGTTTTCTTTTTTAACAAGTGCAGAACAATGCCTCCTTCGTCAGAGACGTACTCGCTTGCCCAGTGTGGTTATTAACACCATGAAAAGTGTATGCCAGAGGTTTATTCTTCTTCTGGTTTTTCACAGCTTATTCCTGTGCCATTGTTTTACAAAATATGTTCATGAAATTGGACTGTACAAAATTGCTTTATTTCAAACAGTTCAGTTCCTCAATGTCTAGTTATGGATCCTAGGTCAAACATTTTACTTGCCCCAGAGCTTCAGTCGCTGAATATACATACACTGAAAATACCATGGGTAGCAATTTCTTTGTGCTCTTCTTGCGAGCTGAACCATACTTGAAAAGGAAGGGCACCTGCTTTCTGAAGCCCAGGGTTACTGTGACAGGTACAGTGTCTGTGTGCAGTCTGAGGCAAATGTGGTTTGTTTTTTTAGGGCTTATACGGTGAAAGCATTGTTGGTGAACAGTATAGTAAAATGCAACTTTATAAATACATACTTTATTTTTTTCTCTAAAAAGTAATGAATTGAGAAATTTGAGCAATTGACTATTAATGTAGTATTTAATTACACTTGCAGTTTTGCATTCTTTATGCCTTGCTCCACAAGAGGGCACTGAAGTCTAAGATAAAATGTCATCTGCTCTGTGCTATGCTATTTTTAATGGAGTTATGTTCTCCCTCCTGCCCCATAATCTGAAAGCAACATAACCTTTTTTTTCTTACTAGTATGCTAGTTTCGGGAAATGGTATTTAAGAGAAAGTGCTTAGTAAATGGATTGCTGTCTAAAGAAAGAGAATGTCTAACAAGTGCCAAAGATTTATTAAAACTTAAACCACTATTGGTTTTATGCCTGTCTACATTAGGAGTTAATGTACTTGAGTAAAATAGAGTATGAAGCAATAATACATGCGGAACTGATGTTGTGCGCTCAGTATGAGAGCACAAGTGCACTGCTGAAATACGATCTCTGACAGACTTTTCTTCTAATTCAAAGATTTACAGTGTCATTAGACATTTTCATTTGTTCCTGTGTCTGTTCCGGATACTGTGTGAAAACACTGTTCTGCGTTATCATAGCCAAAGAATCATAACCAGGTTAATCATTTTATATTAGCATTCAAGTGTCACTGCAAATCCAGCCAAGTATTTTTTCTACTGAAATTCTATTTATTTGAAAATGTTATTGGTGAGTCCAATGAGATCTGATTTAAGTAAGACAAATGCATGCCAAGGTTGTATTCAATTTACTCTATTACTTTACATTTCACTGCAGTTTGCAAGATGAATGTACATCGACGCTGTGAAACAAATGTGGCACCAAACTGTGGAGTGGATGCTAGAGGCATAGCTAAAGTTCTTGCAGATCTTGGAGTCACTCCAGACAAAATCACTAATAGTGGGCAGAGGAAGAAAAAGGTAATTTTACTTTGTAGTGTTGCATAAGAAAAAAATTATGACTCTGCTGTAACTTCACCAGTTTGGGTTCAATCCTACTCACTTGACTTGCAAAAGATTTTTTTTTTTTCTTTAAGTCAGTACAGAATTAAGATTTGGCTTTCGATTTGTAAGTGCAAATTTCTAATATGAATTTGGGGCTGAAATTTATTTTGACCTGCTACAGTTTTGCAAACCTGGAGTCTGTACAAAGTCTGGAAGGATTTCCTCTTTTTGATTTTGAGGAAGGAGATTTGACAGGAACAATGTCTGACATAACAGTTCATAAAAACATAAATGTCTCTTTGGCTCAGAATCGATATTGGATAATTGACTGATTGAGACACAGCATTTCTCCATAACATTGTAAATGCTGATAAATGGGCCAATGTGCTGACTCTCATGAAGAGGAGCTGTTTACCACATGACGGTTCCAGAGTTGTCATCACTATTATAGGAAGAACTAAGCTATCCTGGAAATAAAAAGCATAGGTCACCCCGAAGCTGATGGAGTTAATCTGGATTTGTAATATGTATCCTGGATAAGAATTTGCCATGCTTTCTATTTGCATGATAGTGACAACAGACCCATTTATTTTACTTACAGAAATAGGTAAATTTTACCATAATTCATTAAAACATTGACATTTGGCTCTGTTCATTTTCCTGATTGCATACTTGGATCCCCATGTACACGGTTTTAAAATTTTACAAAAAATTAGAAAACTACAGAATAAATTAGTTGATCTGTGACTTCTGGGAAAAGATGTTGTCATGTTATTATTGCATGAGTTAGTTTGCACTGCTTGCTGATGCTTGTTGTAGTTGAATATATTTACCGGATAGATTTCTACACAGGCTCAAGGTGGCTATTTGAAACTTTCCCACTCTCTGTGTCTTTGTTCCACCTTAAGAACCTATGTTTCTTTAAATTGCTGGTTCTTTCTCAGTTTATATTACGGCCTCCATTTGGTGTGATGGCATCTGCTGTACGACTGAGGTCTTGCCAGTGAGAATCTATAGGGATAGCACATCTTCACTTTCCCTCAAACTTCTGCTTTTGAATTAATGTTTTTAAATTAATTTTGTCTTGGCATGGGGGGATCTCATAGCTGAGTACCCATTTTGGAATTGTTCTTAGATAATTGCAGGTGCAGAGACACAACAAGCAGTTCCTGGAAGTGCATCATCAGAAGAAGATAGGTCCAAGTCAGCACCAACTTCTCCATGTGATCAAGGTTAATCATCTCTTTTTATTTCATAACCAATATATATTGTCACATACTTTTCTTCTTTATAAGGAATAAAAAAGCCATTGTCCCTTTCAACAAAGAAGTCACCACCAGAAAACGAAGCATGTAAGAAAGTTCATAAACTACAAAAACTTTTTAAAAATGCCTACCTCTCATTTTTTAAGAATCTGTGAAATTAAGTGGCTTTTAAAGGGAAAACTGTAAAATGGTCATCTTAAAATATTACGGTTACAAGATGAGTCCTTGCCTAACCAGATACCTTCATATAAGGAAGTTATATATTATTTTATAAGAGTGAGAACATTTTAAACAGTACCACAGAACTTGAGAGAGCCTTTATCTATCTGAAAAGCCACCATCTGTTAATAAGTTTTTGAGATAAAATTGCCTCCTTACAATTCCATGTTAAACATGTGAGATACCAAAAACTTCTGTCTAGTTAGGCTATGCTAGTGTGTCTATGTGGTCTTTAGAGACTTCGTAAAACCGTATTTCCTTTCCAGTGACACTTTTTTTCATGCATAGATTATAGAGACAAATATTGTAATCTTCACTCATACAACCAGATTTCATTGAGCTGAGCAGCCTGCCTGATTGAGAGAACATGTGTGGCAGCACCACTTTTTGAATCTGATCTGATTGTTGTTTTTAAAAATCAGAAGTCTGTGAGGTATCCCATGTACCATCACATGTGTAAAGTGATGGATGAAACATCTTTACACAAACACATAGGAAGATGGATACTTGTGTGTCAAATTCTTTAAAAATTATTTACAGCTGAGAAATTTCTCACCCTTATTTTTAGGGAAGAGACTTCCAAAGCTCCGTGTTCATAACTACTGTAAGACTCTGAGACCAGAACTGATTTAAATTTGTCAATCTTTTGGTTTCAAAGACAGCATTTTGACTAAATAATATTTTTTTAAATATCTGATGCTTTGCTTAAAATAAGAACAAAGAATTTGTCTGAATTCGCTTTTAAATTTCACTTCTGTAGCTGTCCACTCAAGTTGTTGCTTCCAAGACCATTGGGCTTCTGCCTGTGGAAGAGCTTGAGGCAGAACCCCAAGGTCCATTAGTCACCAGGACTCACTGTGTTTAGCATTGAGAAACCTTCAGAACCATTTAGCAGATCTACATAATTGCTGCTTGAAGCAGCACTAAGAAGTGGTCAAGTAATTTATTGGAAGGGGTCTGATAACAGCTGGAGCTGAGTAAGATGCTCCATTCATGTTGACTCCAAGGACTGAGACGCTTAACTGTCCTTTGAACTTTTGAAGATACAACTCTAAAATACTTAAGCAGGAAGATGAGTAAGTGCTGGAGGAAGATAGGGGCATTCAAAACAAAGTATTTCTCTGTGGTACAGGAACACCCAAAAACACTAAAACAACTATTTAACCACTGTGCTGACTTATCTGTCAGCCTTTGGATATGTCATTCTCTTAGATTCATTTTAAAAGGCCACCCTTCCTGTTAGAGCTGGGTTTTGGCTGATTACTGTAAGGTGGAGAAGCAGTTTGCTAAATATGCATTCTTAACATCAGAATGCTCCAAATAGCATTCAGGGATGATGAATGTCCCTTCCCAAAGCTGATACAAACACAGACTGTTTTTCTGATATTTGGTTAAAATTAATGCTTTTTCTCTCATTTCCACAGAAATCAAAGAGCTGGAAAACAACATTAGGAAAGCATTATCTTTTGACAATCGGGGAGAGGAGCACAGGGCAACAGCTGCAACATCAACAGACAGTCAGCTTAGCAAACCTGGGGAGAATGGTGAAAATGGGGAGGTCAAACAGGCCCAGACCAAGCGAATAGGCCTTGAAGAGTTCAACTTCATCAAAGTATTAGGGAAAGGCAGCTTTGGCAAGGTGGGTAGACTTTTTTTTTCTCTTTTTTCCCTCTGTTGTTCAGGCTCTTTTGACTGGACTGCTTTGAAAATATTCATAGTGACATACAGAAAGTTCTTCCACCCAAGGGGTGTCTTTCCATTCTTTACCTTTTGGGTAAAAGCAGCATTTACCCCACATATAAAGAATATCAACCTCCTGATCAGCTGGCATTTTCTGTGCTTTAGCTCACTTCATTAACCAGGGTCAAGCCTTTTGAAACACAATGTCAATGTTTCACTATTTCAGGATATTGGTAATGAAGTGGAGTTGTACATACAGTTACATACATACTGTTCAACAAGATAATTAGTTGTGGTCAAGTAGGAAAAATAGGCCCAGGAATAATGCTGTGGAGTTCTGAGTTCATTCCCTTTCTATATAGTAGACAGTTCAAGTTTCTTTATTTCACAGAATAGTTAGTGTGCTTGTTTTTCCTCAGTAGGTGTGTTCACTGCTGGAGGAAGCAAAACTCAAACATTTCTACTGAGATGTGATGAGTGCAAGAGGCTTAGACAGCCCAAAATATCACATATGTGGCAAAGATGTAACTCACCAGATACCTTCCCACAGTAGGGAACTGGTGAGGAAAGGGCCTTTCTCTATTTACAGGGATTATAGATTTTTTTTTTCACAGTGCTGTGCACTGTGGAATCAAAGAGGAGGACTGAAATGCGAATCTGTTTCGAAAGTATGTTCTTCCTTCCTTAATATACGGGAACTGCAGATGCAGGGGGACAGGGCCGAAGTTCTTTTGTCTCCCTGTTTTCTAATCCTTTCTCTGAAGATTACCCTGGCTCAAAGCCAGAACTGACTTTAAAGAGAGTATAGGACTTAAACAATAACAATAGTTAAAAACAGCAACTTTAAAGCAGCCAGAATGGTACGTGGGATTGTATACTAGATTCATCACACACAAATCTCACTACCAAAAGTGGGAGATAAAAGTGGGAAATAAATTTCTGTTCTATATCAACTTCCTTCCTTTTTCAGTTTCTGAGATCTCATTAATAGGCATTCATTAAGATATTTGAATGAGGGGATAAAAACTTTTTATCTTCTGCATTCTTAACTA
The DNA here is from genome assembly GCF_963082525.1 of Nesoenas mayeri. Lineage (NCBI taxonomy): Eukaryota > Metazoa > Chordata > Aves > Columbiformes > Columbidae > Nesoenas > Nesoenas mayeri. The sequence goes on along the minus strand of NC_137544.1, from coordinate 91,774,722 downwards.
ACAAACAAAATAGATATCAGCTGTTTCAAATTTAAAGAATGCCACCGGTATATTTTTCTAAAATGACATTAATTTTATGAACACACAACTTCATTCAGGCAAGTATGTAACTGTATTTCCAGTGCAGTCAAACTCAAATGCAACCCTGCATTTATGGTAACTGTTGATCATACATGAACAGACTGTCTGTTTGGTTTAGGTAATGTTAGCTGAACTAAAAGGAAAAGATGAAGTGTATGCAGTGAAAGTCTTGAAGAAAGATGTCATACTTCAAGATGACGATGTAGACTGTACAATGACAGAAAAGAGAATTCTGGCATTAGCACGGAAACATCCGTACCTAACACAACTTTACTGCTGCTTCCAGACGAAGGTAAGCTACATGAACCTTTTACCAGTTTGTGCCCAAGGAACAATATTCACTATTTCCAGTATAAAAGACAGCAATGTAAAAAGTACAGCATTATTTCAAAAATACTTCTTAGAAGTTTTTGGCATTTCAACATTTCATTAGTATAGAAGTACTGGCTGATTTTTAGTGTATTATTACCTTGTAAGCACCAGGAGATGGCAGTAAATGAGTTAAAACACTTTTTAAAAAAACACATGCATAAAACACAAAAAAACTACTGAAGTGCCATTTTCTGGGTTTCTTCTGTACATTAATATGGTGTATTGTTTATTGAATTAAGTACAAATGTTTTTAACGTCCAGTATTCAAAGTAAAAATTATAAAATTATCTTGTCAGAAATGAGATTGTGGCAGAACACTCATCTTCTGAATTTTATTGTGCTATGTAGTATAGAAAACGTTCAGAAATGAAAGGAAATAAGTATATAGCTTATAAAAAAAGTTCCTGTAGTGCTAATACCTCCCATGTGCTTGAGGAGCAGAGAAAAGGAAAAGTAGAGAGAGCTGATAATAAAAACCTGTTCCCATGCTGTGTTCCTTGTTGATAATTTTTCATACAGAATTCCTCTTCATAGCATGTTTTGGATTTGCTGCTTAAATGTAAGTGAACGTTTGAATGGTTTCTAGTTTAACTGACTCTCTAGGATTTGTGAATCCAGTCAAAGTGCTTGAAACCAGTTGTGAACACAGAATATTTCTGGTTTTTATTTTTCAGTCCCTTATTTCTCTCTTGTCATTCAACCGACCTGACAGTTTCTTATCTGATTGTCCAGAAAGCTTTATGGACAAAGAAAAAACCTTGCAAGGTGAATCTGTTTTGCAGATAGAATATACCAATCGTATATAATTGAATTTACAGAAGCATCAGTTGCTTTTGAAGTGTATGATAAAATGTTCACAATTTCAAAGCACTAAGGTTTGAACTTTGGTTTCCTGTTGAACTAAATATGCCATTTATTTCAATGGGCTGAGTTTTTACGTATAGGGAATAAACTTAGAGGTGAGTATGTATGTATGTTTTAAATAAAACACTTTAAAATCGGTCATCTTCCTTCAGACTTCTGGGGTTTTTGTTTGTGGTGGTTTGTTTGTTTGTTTTTTCTTTCAGTGAGACACTACATTGGAGTATTTGAGTCAATTTAATGGAAAAGTTTGGCAGATTAAATGAATCATTACATTAGCATATTGAACGAAATTAAAAGTTACTAATGGTGTGTATGAGTGCATGTGTGTGCATGTAAATACCTACATATTTACATATTATAACCAAAACTATATATATCGCACAAATGACCAATTGCAGTAGTTATGTGTGCAGATTTACGGAAAAGCTGTGACTAAGAGTTCTTCCAGAGAAGTTTTCAGGAAAGATAAACAGGGCAGTGGGAAAGACATAGAAAAATGGCTAGTAGGATCAAGATTATGGTCTGTTCAAATATGCAAATAGCAAATGTTTAATATGTTTATACTGTTCTTAAAATAGTGAAAATGCAGTAGTGTTTTATATGCTTTGAAGCTGACACAAAAAAATAGTCCACGAAAGTGTGTATACAGTTTTTGTCTATGGAGGGTGTTTCATGCGTTCAGACTTTCATTTCATTTCAACATATGTGTGAACATCCTCTTTAAAAGTTTTAATGTATTATTCTAAAATCCATAGCTGGAATTGAGCGTATCGTTTCAGATGAAGAAAGTGATAAAAAGATTGTGCTGGGATGAAGGATAAACTCTGTGAACACAGAGGGACCTTCAGGAGTAAGGCAGACTGCACTCCCTGAAGTGTGAATAGATGTTATCACCAGCCTGATGCGAATCACGTGGTGGAACATTGGTGGAGATTGGTCTTACATTAAGTGAATTATGGCAGAATGTTGTCCTGCTAGTTTTCTGGGTTCCTGGAGATTTCATTTCTTTTGTATTTCTCATTTTTTCTCCCCTCTTTTGTATCATGCTTTCTGCCTTCCTTCCTGCTCTACAAAGCCATTAATCAAAGTAAGATAATCAGAAATTTTTCTCACCCTCTTTTCTCTTCCCAGACCTCTTGACCAGCGAGAAACTGTAGTTTGTGGCTTTGAACTCAGAGGAATTGGTAGTTATGTCCTTTATACTTACAAATAATAGGCTGGTGACTCTTATCAAACAGCCAAAACAGTATCTAGTGATACCCATTTAACTGGAAGTCCACAGTTTAAAAATTGAAGGGCTTTTTTGAGCATGGCTGATGAACAATTTGCAAAGAGCTCTTTATAAAGAAACAAAAAGCAAAACATATGTAAAAGCAAAAGCGATACATTTGCTAAAGCTATAAATTATTTATGAAAGACAACAAATGAAAATGTAACAAGTAGATTAGTCACCGAATTATTTGCTTGGGTTCAGTAGAAAAACTTGCTCGAACAAACACAGTCTGTGGTTAAAATAGCTTTACTGAGACAAAGGCTATTGTACAATAGTTTAAAATGTGTTTAGCAGTAGTGTCTAGTTACTTATGCTGCAATTGTATGCCATGCCATGGCTTCTGTACTTTGCAGAGCTGGTCCCAGAAGTGATCATGCTGGAATTAAATTTTACATTTCAAGAAGAGCACATTTGTACTTTACACCCTGACTTAATGGGAAAATTGACACGATATTCACTGTCAAAGCACTCAGAGGTTGACTTTGTGTAATGAAATTACTTGCTTTGTTTCTCTTCCACAAAAAATGCAAATGTATGAGGTTGACTTTATGTATTGCAGTGTTTTTCTTTAGTTATAAGGTGAAGACAGTGCAGAAAAGTTGCCTAAAGTGCTTTTTACACTAAGCATGCTTCAGTAGTATTTGTTTTTTACAAGGAGCAGACTTTTCATTAGTATCATTTACTAAATGATGCTATTATTATCATGAGTAAGGGATCATATTTAAAATTATCTTGGAATTCAGAAATTATACCAAATAATGGCTAATAACAGAATACATTGTACACTAATGTGTTTTTAGCCCTACATACCTGAATTTACTTTTAGCAGTCTCATCTAGTTTCCTTATTTTAAAGGAATATGCTTAAGACTTGTATTTCTCATGTTCCTTCTTAATCCAAAACCTAACTTTGATCAAACCAGTTTGCTTTAAGCCCATCAAAAATTAGCCCCCCAAACAATCAGCATACTATATTAAAATTATATATCTTAAAATATCATACTTCAGGGATTGTTTTGCAGTCTTCTGCAGTAACCTGGAAGTCAAGAGAGCTGGTTCTATTCCAAAGCTTGGGATAAAGTACGTGAAGCTGATATATGATGTTTTGTCTGCAATAGTTTGAGGTATGAACTCAGCAACCGAGTCGTACACATTAGAAAGAATGTAAAATCTATGGGCAGGACCTCAGCTAATGCATGTTTTTAGGTGGAAGGAGCTCAGATATTTTAGTGTAGCATATCTTATAAACCAATGTCACTGTTAGACAGTATTTTCAACACTCCTATACCATGGCAGCATTTCCCTTCTTGTTTTGCCAGAAAATGGTCAGTGCATCTATGAGCATATTTGGAGCTTTGATTTCTGTTTTGTTTGTGGTCTGTCAGCTGAGATCTCAATGAAGAATACTGCCTTCTCTGTTTGGTACTCCCATAGCAAAACTTGCCCAAGGCTTAGGGTACAGGGTACAGCGTTTTTGAAATAGCTGACCTTTGCTTATCATAATCTTCCATTTATTCAGGACTTCATTGTGTCCTTTATTGAGAAATTGTTGGATTTTTTTTTAGGACTACTAATGTTTATGTTATTTTCTCACTCTTTCATCTATCTTCACGTTCTCTCCTATGTGTTGGTTTGTTGTGTTTTCAGGAAGTAGTATCTGACAGTAATTCTGATGCTGCCCAATTCCCTTCACCAGTGTTCTCTCATACTATACTTCAGTGATCAACTATGGAACAGTATTATCAGGTTTTATTGCTTCAGTCAGGTGGCTGGCAAAGGGGTTTTAAGTATTTCTACAGCTATTTTCTGAAGACACTCTAGTATTTGCAATATTGTGTTCACAGTTGGAAGTTTCAGAACTGTGAAAATTTAAGTATTTTTAAATGGAAAGTTGAGATTCTACAAAATAAAGGTATAGCTAGCTTCACTTTATTCCTCCTACACCCCTCTCAACCTTCTCCATAGTAAATTTTCTAGACCTTTGCCCTATGAGATGCATACACAAATAGGTGCATACCTGTAATTTATAATGGATTATCCTAATAAATACTTTAGAAATAAAGTGCTTTTAAAATTAAGACTTTGAAAGCTTTGTTACAATAATTCATTATAAGTTTAGAAGACTAGAGAGCTACTGCTTTTGACATCTACCATCTGCTTTTTTAATCCAACTTCATGAAATTAGAGAAATTCAAAACTAGTCCTCTCCTGTTCTTTTAAGAGTACTATATTCAACAAAATTGCTTTGTACACAGACATAGAAAGTACTATTAGCATAGAACAATGTTCCTGTTGAATTATAGAGTTGCATAACTTGTAAAGGACCCTTAGTCAGTATTATAGCTATTTCTATTAGAGAAAATGAGCAATTAAATAAAGGACAGAGAAAGCCAGTTACTACAGGTAAACAATTAGACTTTTCCCACCCATAAAAACATCTTTTTTCCTTACAATGTTAAGAGCAGCGTATCTTTTCATAGCATAGCTCTTGAGCTGACCTGCAAGGCCATTCACTTCTTTCCTGCGTTGTAAGGTAGAGATGAGCCACATGACAAGGGCAGAACTGAAGAACATGTAGGAATAGGCTGTAGCGATCGTGTTACAACTATGTTGATCCCTTAACTGTTATCTTCTACCTAGTGGCTTACTACTGGTTTGTCCTAGATTGTGAGTACCGTGGTTCAGGTATAATAATATTCCTTTCTGCTCATTTGCACTGTATCTAGCACGCCCTGGGTAATGCTAGAAAGCTGGTGTTTGTAAAGCTAAGATTTTGGAGATTTTGTTTCCGTTTTAGCTGTCACAGTGTTCCTTTGTGATTTTGGCAAATCTCTGAACCTCTGTCTGCATCAGACTCCTCTTTGTAAAAAGCAAGAGTAATCAGCCCTTCCTCTGTTCATGGTTTGTATTTAGATGTTTCCAAGGGTGGCTTTGAAGTCCAGTAGTACAATATTATTATGGCATACAAGTATCACTATGGAAAATTGGTACATTGCAAATGGTCTATAATGGAGTTCGTTTTTAAAGTGACTTGTTTTATTTGTGTAAGAAAATGTATAACAGCAAAAGGAAATAGAATCATATGTTTGCAATACCTTTAAATCATGTTTTCGAAGTTAATTTTGAAAGAATCACTGTAGTATGTGACCGAAACTGTCTTCGGTAATCTAAAAGCAAGTCTTTTTTATCTTATTCGTATTTGTACAAAAAAGTAAATGTCTTCTGCAATAATAGCTCAGAGGAGTGTCATTTATGATATACAGTGCAAATTAACCTAACTGACTGGCCACTGTTATATTCATCTGGGACTAATCAGAGTTTATAATCCATTTTATCTGGTATTCTTGTACTTCGGTTGCTAAGCAGCTAAAGCCATTATGCAGATATTGCTATATGGGTGTAATCAGTTTAACACAAGTTTGCATTGCCTTTTATTACTGATTAGTGTCAAATTAGAACTTTTTAGGGCCCGATTCTGTTCATTATGATTGCTTCACTGGGTTTGTACATGTGTGAGACAAAAGACTGAATTTGTCACTGTATTTTAACTAGTTCAGTGCTAAAATGTTTTCATACAATTTATAAATTTATGGACATAGGTTTCTTAATGATAAGTGTTATTTATGACAAAAGAATAAAATGGCAAGTAAGCATGGAGCAATGTTATTCATACTGTTTCTTTTATGGTACCTTTTATATACATTTATACATATTTATATTAAAACTTAATTTTAATATTTTTATTTAACTGTATTATTACGGATGCATATACACAAAATATGTGCAATAGTAGCTATTTTTTAATTCCCATCTGGTTTTTACAGGCGGTTTATATCATGAGAAATTAAAATGAACTGATATTGGGTCATTCTTCAGAATATTTCCTGAAGTGCTAGAAGTTAGAGTGGTATGTGCTGATGTTTCATATATCATACAGTCAAGAAGTCATGTAAATACACAAAATTTGGGCAGAATAACCTTTTTTCAGAAATTTGGGTACCGTGTATGTTGAATTTAGATTTCCTGTTGACTGCTACACAGCATGAATGCATTGACCGTGATCATTGTATTGTCTAAAAGTAGACACCGTGGTCAAGAATAGCTGGAACGGTGGAGCTGATGGTTAAATACTGTAATCATTGTCTCTCACACACACAAGCCCCTGTTTCCAGCATGATGACCCGGTTTTGGGAAACTTGCTATTATGCAGCTCAGTTATTGCTTGCTGCTCTTGAAGGATTATTAAAGCCTGGTTAGCTCACTGAAGAGTCATTGTTCACATCAGTCCTTTTAGTGTTAAACTTCAAGTCAGACTGTCAGTGCAGCCAGGCTCATCAAGGGCCCGTAGGAGAAATTACTCCTTCAGCATCCAGCAGAAGGGTAAATGCTTCTCTTTCAGACAGGAAAGACTTTTATTTTGTGATGTAGCACCCAAACTGAACAGGACTCTTTCACACCCTCTCAAAGCTGGGGCTTGTTCCTGGTTTGCGTGTATACAAGTGAGCCCTGCAGCTGCAGCTCCAAGGATCGCTTTGCTGTAACCAACTGAGGCCTTGACAGCCCCGGGAATAGTCTCGAGTCAGCATCTGTGGCCAAAATTCACTGCAACTGCCATCATGAAATAGGTGAGGGCAAGCTGGAGTTTGTACTCATTTTGTTTACTGTGGTCCTCATGTCTGCATATGAGGGCTTTAGAGTTAACTATGCCAGTAGCTCACTGTGTTAGAAACATCTTAGTGTAGCCAAGCGTAAAATTCAATATTTTAATCCTGATGTGATCATGTGCAGACAGGAGGGTTTTAGTTTAGCAGGTGGAGCTGTTAGGTACTGTTTTCATATCACTTGGACAGGGTAGCTGCAACTACATATTGCATAATTTTCCTATTGGGAAAAATGTGTTTCTCCAGTTGAGGCATGTTTGAGGGGAGGAACTTTCAGAGTGTGTACCAGATGCTTTGCCAGTAACTTTCCTGGCAAGTCTGTCTGTCTTGTACACCAGGCTTTAGCAGAGATCAGAGAGACAGGAAGATTGTCATCCAGACAGGGCAAAGGGGGTAACAGGCTTTGAACAGAACTGGCGTAGACCCAGAACTTAGTGGGTCCACAAAATCTCTGTATAAGCTTGCACTGTGGCTGTGTTAACATCGTACTGGTTTGTTCCCCATCTGGCATTCTTAATCTTAGAGCTTTTATGGGAATGGACTACTGTTCCTCATCCAGCAGGATAATTGAACAATGCTGCTTTAAATGAAATCCTGCAGATTAAGGGGCTGGGTTGTGGCTTTTAGTTTAGTTTTGTCTTGGGAGAGAGGAGTGGGAAGCATAAGGCTAATCCACCTTGTGACAGCAGCCCTTGGAAGAAATGTGCCTGATCGGTTTGTGTCAGAATCTGTCCTCCCGCAGCCAGGTGCCGTGACCCTCCTTTCTGTCCTTCTTCTGCACCCAGGTCTCGAGACCATCCTCACACCTGGTGTATGATCCTCCTTTGGACAGAAGATGCCTGAGTACATGACCTGCATGAACCCACTGGCCCTTTGCCCTAACACCCTTTGTGCTTTTTCTTGTTTGTTTTTATTTTTTTTCTAGCCATAAAACAGTATTCACAATTTTCTTCTAATGGGTCCGATATAAAAATGAATATGTAAAAATAAAACCTATCTTTAAAATAAATGGAAATGTAATGCTCACATGGGTAGCTATCAGGATGCCTCATTTATGCTAGTTAACTATTTTAAAAGCTATTTAAAGAAAGCTTATTTTACCCAAGTGATTGTGGGAAAACATTTAATACTGTGTTTGTTAAGTGTTGATCTTGCAAGTAAACAACTAACGCATCCCAAAGGAAGAGTCAGGAAAAAGGAAACTGCATATAAAATTTGATTCTTCTGCAGCTTCTTTTCTAAATGCAGGAAATTATTCTCTTTGGAATTCATTTGGGCACTTTAATGCAACTTCTTTGTTGTTGTTTTTTTGGTAACAACAGTAAACTTAGTAAATTATAATTGTACACGAGAGAATTTCACCATGGGAAAGAAGTGCAATTTTCAAAACATTTGGTTTTGCATCTTCAGTAAAATTATCTTTGCTTTTTTTAGCATGTACACCGAGTAATTTTACATTTGGTGTAATGTGTCTTCTGCACCATTCAACATGTGTGAGATGGGCCAAATTTGAGTAGCGTATAAGTTAAATTACACTTTTATCTTCTTCTCAAAACCACACCGTCAGATTATTTTTACACTGTTAATGGGTGTGTGAGACGAAAGAAGGGAATCCAGTTTATGCCGTTTTATCTCACTTGTGAGTGAGTACTTGTAGCAGAAACACCCACACTTTTTGATGGCAGCAGGGTTTACTCTTGCCTAATTGCTGTGGGCTAAGAGTGGTGATGCCCTGCCTGTAGTCTCATGCATGAGTGTGGGGAAGCTTGTAGAGACCTGCTTTCTGTTCCCACATAAGGTGAGTCTAAGGCCATTCGGTAAGCTGAGAAGTGTTCAGTGCATTATCTCCTTATAAAAGATGACGAGGAAAGTGATCTGTAATGTCACCTTAGCAGTTAAGAGGAGTGACTCTCTACAGGAGAGCGAGTGTTATTTGTGGGCCTGTGGGTCTATTGTGCCTCTAAGCCAGGGCTGAGATACAGTGTAAGGACTGTATACACGTTCCATTAATAGTAAGAAACAGTTAATGCAGATCTAGAAAACACATAAAGGTAAAATGTATCTCATCATAGAATAGTTTGGGTTGGAAGGGACCTTCAAAGGTTGCCTAGTGCAACCCCCTGCAATGAGCAGAGACAACTTAAAGTAGATCAGGTTGCTCAGAGCCCCGTCCAGCCTGGCCTTGAATGTCCCCAGGGATGGGGCATCTACCTCCTCTCTGGGAAACCTGTGCCAGTGTTTCACCACCTTCATTGTAAAAATTTCTTCCTCCTGTCTAGCCTGAAATCTCCCCTCTTCTAGTTTAAAACCATTACCCCTTCTCTTGTCACAACATGCCTTTCTAAAATGTCTGTCCCTATCCTCGTTGTAGGCCCCTTTTGAGTACTGAAAGGCTGCAATAAGGTCTCCTTGGAGCCTTCTCTCCTAATTAATGCTTTCTATTCTCTTCTAGTAAACCAATCTGTCATTGGAAAGTAACTGTTCAGAACTAAGGAAACCTGAAATAAAGACTCCTTCCAAGTTCTGGCTGTGCTTGTTAAAACAGTAGTTCATAGAAATGCAAAGTGTTGAGCAATTTGGAGGTCATGACAGTGAACATTAGGTTCTGGACTCTGCTATTTCATCTTACAGCCAATGGATATGAACTACTGTGAAACACGTTCCATTCTCCACTTTCTATGTCTGAAAGATGTGCATAGTCACCTTTGAATGAGACTGAGAAGAGAGAAAGGGCTGTGAGTTTTAGTTAATGTTCCTTTACATAGCAAATAGATCTTGATTATAACTGAAACATGAATCATTTATGTTGTGATCTCAGAGTATATTCCACTAACGTGTCTATTATGTTACTATAATAGTATAAAACAGTGTGTTAAATTATTTCCCAAAGGGAAATCCTCTGCTTAATTTGCTCTTTTGCTATTCAGTGTAGGATAAATACTTTACTTTTCCTGCACCGGGTGTACTAATCCTTCTTTTCCTGCATCACACAGTGTATTTAGTAAGTGTAATTCTCTTTCCCATGCACAGTGACTCTCTGTGTGTAAGGTTAGCTTTGTTGTGATCAGACCACTAGGTCCTCTAAGGATTAATGAGATTTTGTCAGAATGGTATGACCCTTAAAAATAATAATCACCCAATGACACTACTTTAATTTAAATAAATCAGTACCTATGCTGGAAAAATCTTTCTTCTTTTAAAGGTATTACATTATAGGGGAACTGAGTGTTCATGGAAGGCATTCTGAAGGGTAACTTACAAACTTAACTACTTTAATTGTGTACGGAATAATACCAGCTCATAGTAAGTCTGCATGTTTCCATAGACTAATTTTTAAGTTATGACCCAGAGAAGTCACCGCATTTTATCTGTAATATGTCCAAGAATGACCCAGTTATAATTCTTCCTTGCCAAGTACACAAGAAGGAAAATTACCCTTTTAGGTACTTAGCTTTCCATTCAGCCAATAGAAGGATTAAAGGGATCCATTTTGCAAGGTTCTATAAATATGTTTTTCCAAGAAGCTTTGCAGAATCACACAAGATAAGTAAATTCAAATACTCTAATTGATAAGTGGTTTCTTGAAATGTCTATCATGGTACTCATTTTCTCTTTTCTGTCTTCAGAAACCTAATATTTAAATAATCACAAAAAATTCTACCCCTTAAAACAGCTTCCTGAATTATAGGAAAAACTACACCCTGAAGATAAGGTGCACTAGTTTCTTCTGTGCTGCTCCAGTCATTTTAGAGGGTTTGGATGGCTTAAATGATGGCAGAAGTTTGGACAGTATTTCTTGTTGTCTGGCTAATTTATACTTGTGAATTGCCAGGGTTTTCAGCTGTGTAAAGCATATGCTTTGCCAAAAATTAATCATGTTCTGGAAACAGGAAAGTATGGAAAATGAAGTAGATACAATTAATGCTCTTAAAGGTCACTGTTGCATTTATAGAACTACAGAAATCCAGACAGTGAAGAAAGGTGTATGAATAATGACTTTCAATAGATATTAAAAAGCCTGGCTCAGGTAGCTCATGTTTATCATATAGAACAATAAAATCGGTGTATGGTGCTTACATAGGTCAATGGATATTTATAAAGAAGAGGTCATGAAAATGTGTCGAATGCAGGATGTTATATGTAGACTAAAGATTTTGCATATATTTACCAGTTTTCATTAATTCTGTGTGCTTATGTAATTTTTCACTTGAAATGTGAATTTTTAACCTCTTGTTAGCTTCCTCTCAGGAAAAGCTAATTTGTACAGAAGGCCAAAGAAAGGGCAATACCAGGCTCTGATCTCATGGAGGGCTGCATAAAACTATATACACATGTAGGAACAGCCAGCGGCTTGTTTGACCCAGTATCCTGTCTCTAGCAGTGCCAAAGCAGATGCCCAGGAGGAATGTAGGTACAGAGTACAGCATATAATGACGTTTTTTTTCAAAATACTATCCCAATAGCAGGAGACGAATGACGTGGGCATTTCCTGAGTCAAAGATTGTGGGTTTGCATTTAATGAACTGTCATCTTTGCACAAAATATTGTTTGTGAGAAATGTTGAAAGTGAGAAACTATTTAGAAATATAAATGTTGGAGAGCATTTTGTTTTGTTCTGCATCCTGGAGTGGAGAAATCCTCTTAATACCACATCTGCAAACAGACAACCCTATAGTACAGTGTAAATATTTATATAATTTCTTTTTAATGGAGTTTCTGACAGTGTCTATGCCATTAAAAATCTCCAAAGTGGTGTAGCTGCACTATTACTCCATCATCTTCTACAGCAGTGAAATAGTGTCTCTGATCACCTTGAAATAGCAACTAAACATACTGAGGTTTCTCAAATAGAAAAAAAACCAGGATTCCCTACAGGTATTTTGATATGTGCTTCCATAATGTATTGTTATGCATACATCGGATATAAAAAAAACTACATGCTGTAATACAGGTAAATAGTACATAAAAATATTGATATAACAGTTCTCAAGTTACATTTTCCATCACTGAGTGCTAAGGTGCTGAAAGAGAGAGATAAATGTTACAGTATCTTGTGCTTTCCCATCAGGACAGTAGGCAGTGAACCACAGCTGGCAATGTCATGCCAGAGCCAAAAGGGCATCATGCATAATGCATTAGACTCAATTAAGGAGCATGCCAAAGAGTGATGCCATCCTCTTTCAGATTTTCAGTCTGCAGTGTTCTTTTGTTGAATTTCCAAAGTAGAAATGAAGTAAGGGTTATTTTAAACTTAATTCAGTCACTTTAAAACACATTTATTTGAGTATTTTTTAGAGAAAAGATAGACTACAGACAACTCTTTCAGAAATGAGAATAGCTGTGTTGGATACATCGATGACTATAACCCATGGATTCATTTATGGACCCCTACAGTAGTAGAACAAGTTCTAAAAGAGAAGTTAATTAGCTGCTTTGGAGATCCAAGAAATCTCACTTGTATTTTGTGGCAGTCAAAGAGTAAAAATAAAGCAAGGTTTGGGAAGGCAAAGGGGCTGTCTTCAGGGGTATAAAACTCAGTATGGCCCTGTGATGTATTTAACTCCTGGAAAGCCCTCTGTGGTTGCATTCAGCTGTGAGAAACTTGGTGGTCACGTTGCTGAGGTCTCATTCATAGTGGCTTCTGCCACATGTTCCCTTTGTGCGTTGTGTATATAAACATCGCCATCGTGCTCGCGGTGCTCCAGAGCAGGTCCTTTAGCGGCAACCGCTGCACTGCTGCAGCGGAGGAAAGGAAGCATGCAGAGCTTTTCTAGTAGAACGAGAAACGGGCAGATCGTATCGAATGAGGTTTCTGGATCAGAAATGAGAGAGTTTTAGATAGGAATCTGAATTTCAAGAGGCTTAAACTCATCCAACCTCTGAACTTTTGGAAATTTGCCATGAATCTGTGGGAAAAGTTAGGAAAGAATTGTTGCTGGATGATATGCCCAAGGAGATTAACTGCTTTCTGAAATGCAGTTCAGTGTGGTGTTATTATATAAAACACTTGAAGTGGTTCAAATATCCCTTAGGCTAACATGTAATCTCAGCCACATGTGTAACCCAATATCTGAGTATTGTTTCACTCTCCTTTTTAACTGGTTTTAGGCTGATGATTTGGGTCTCAGAAGCCACAGGCAACCCCGAAGAACCTAAAATATTGCCAAGTTCAATGTGATATTTTTGATAGACCAGGTCATATTTGATAGACAATACAGACTTCATTAGAATTCGTTAACCATTATCTGATTGCACAGTTAACATCATTCCGCAAATAGCATTGACAGAAAACAGCTTTATTTACAGGCCTTGTTCAGAGAAAAGTACTGTTTTATCCATTAATAGTATGTTGTTTTTAAAGTTGTTTACATTCTTTGGGAAAACGCGGAAGCTACTGCTTGAAGAGGTTAGAGGACATATGAGTTTAGGGGTTCTTTCTGAAAATATTACTGAAGCAAATGCTAAATTACATTACTCAAGTAACAGACGGCAGAGAGAACATTGTGTCTTGGCAAACCGAATTTGCTGTGTTATGTTTGAATAAGGAAAACTAAACTATGACAGAAGTTCCCAGATCTTATCATGATACACTGAAGAATTATATCTTTTTTTTTTTTTGGTCCTACCCACAAGTTTTGCTTGCAAGTCATTGCCTTTGTCAAATTACTGATGGTCTCAGAAAGATAAACAGACTACAAATAAAATTATTTGAGTGTTTAAGTAGAATGCTTAGAAGGTTATAAGTATAACAATCGGTTAAATGAAAAATTATGTGGGTTTGAATTATTTTTCTTTTTCCTTCTTTTGCCCTGTAAGGGTAGATGTCTCTTAATTTCACAAGTAACAATTTGTGATCTTTACTTAAAGCTCTTCTTTGAATTATGTAAATTGTTGTCCCATAGAAACCTTAGGTTATAAACTTCAAAGGAGTCTCAAGAAGCCTTGAGGTGAAAGTAGGGGAAAATTTCAAAAATACCTCCCCTCTCCTATGGAACTCAAGACATGGGAAATTGTGTCAGTACAACTGAAGTTTGCTTTGAAATGCTGGGTTAGCACAACCACAAAGTACTGAACGGGAAGCTTCAAATCACTGCTGGTGTTCTTACTGAATCACAAAGGCTCAGTTTGTGCAAATTGTTACCACTACTCTTTTGTTCCTCATTCCAGAGAACATTTTTTAATGATTAATATACTTTTTCTTAGAATGAAATATTGCACTGGGCCAATGTTACGGCATGTTGTATTCCCTGAACGTGTTTTAGTCCAGGAATTGTTGTAGAAATGCAATGCGAAACCTCTGGGGCAAATATAAACTACAAGTTCAACATTTTGTCATCTTACAAAGTCAGAAATGTATCCCACTGATGTTCTTTTTTCTGCTAACATATGGGATTTCTTTCTAATTCTTGTTAATTATCAGACTCGGGTTGCATCGTTCTGCTTTACCAGCTTGTTATGTTGGTCTGTCACTTCAATTCTTGTGGCCTGAGTATAGTTTTTGATCCTGAATTAAGAAGGATAAAAACTTTGCCCTCTCCTTGCTGTGTTTCACACAACACCACAACTGCTACAAAAGAAAAGTAAAATAAATGCATTGAAAGTTACTGCATTTTTTTATTATTGATTTTTAAAATAATTTTGTGAACCTTTGACATGATTTTTGAAATACACAATTCACCAATTGTTGTATTTCAGATACTGATGACTGTGAACAAGAAGTTGTTCATATATTATGTTTTTTGATATGACAGAAAGCTTTGCCACTTCCGGGACAGAATACTCCACAGCTTGAAGCTTAAAGCCTAAAATAATTAGAAAAATAAGTAATAAATAGAAAAATAAATACAATCATCCTCCTCTCTGATACACAGAGTGAAATCAGTTAATCTATAATTAAAAGAAAGAGAGCTTATTCTGTTTAATCAGAGCTCAAATTTAAATATGTCTGTCTACCAGAAAGGAGAGAAGGGTATGTATGTGTCAACAATCTCAGATACAACTCCTCTTTTTAGTTTTAAGAAATTCAGCAAATGCCTATTATGGGTGGTCTTTTAAAATTTTTAGTTACAATCTTGTTTGCATTATCCAAAGAGAATGCATTTTTCATGCATTATTTAAGGAAAGGCATTTTGCCTTAACTTTGCATATGCAGTGGAGAAAAAAGTCCTGTAAGGAATTTTCCATATCTTCTCCAGCTATTATGAAGCTTCTGTCACTTCACTGTTTGTAAATACCATTGGTACTTTCATAGCTGATGCTTGTAATCTCACCAAGCCACTGGCTCTTTCTGCTTATATTCTTAATATAAAAAGCTCTTGAACCTACTTTAAAACTTGCTGGTGTTATACACATGGGATGGGAATTTTGACAGGTAAGCAACACAACTGAGTATATAAACATTTGTCATTTTTACTTACTGCTTATCAAAACCTGTACTTCTTTTTGCATGTTTTTAATCTTTATATATTCTTTGTAGTCAACCTTGATATTGAGAAAAGGATACTGAAAGCTCTGTCTTTGAAGCCCTGTCTTTAAAAAGTAATGTTCTCACATTATCACTGTTTGCATGAAAAATTAAGTGAAGTTACAAAAGTTGTTGTAACGAAATTGTAATTTGAACAAGAACTCTAGAACTCACAAAAGTTACTTTGCTTTAGATCAGGCTCATAATGATGAAAGCAAGGTGCTGTGTGATGGCACTATATAGATTTTAGCCATGTTTTATAACACTTGGCTGCTGCAGTCTGCCATCTGTTGGAAGTGTTTATGCAAAGAATACAGAAAACCTACTCAGTCCATAGGTCAAGAGAGGTTCTCCTTCTGCTCTACTCTGCCCTGGTGAGACCGCACCTGGACTATTGTGTCCAGTTCTGGGCCCCTCGGTTCCAGAAGGACAGGGAACTGCTGGAGAGGGTCCAGCACAGGGCAACAAAGATGATGAAGGGAGTGGAGCATCTCCCTTATGAGGAAAGGCTGAGGGAGCTGGGGCTCTTTAGCTTGGAGGAGACTGAGGGGTGACCTCATTAATGTTTATAAATATGTAAAGGGTGAGTGTCACGAGGATGGAGCCAGGCTCTTCTCGGTGACAACCAATGGTAAGACAAGGGGTAATGAGTCCAAACTGGAACACAAGAGGTTCCACTTAAATTTGAGAAGAAGCTTCTTCTCAGTGAGGGTGACAGACACTGGAACAGGCTGCCCAGGGGGGTTGTGGAGTCTCCTGCTCTGGAGACATTAAAAACCCGCCTGGACACCTTCCTGTGTAACCTCATCTGGGTGTTCCTGCTCTGGCAGGGGGATTGGACTAGATGATCTTTTGAGGTCCCTTCCAATCCTTAACATTCTGTGAAACGTATCTGACAGCCAGTTATAAGTCATTGAAAACCTTGTTCAGGATATTGCCCAATTTGTGTGCAGTGTAGGAATTGGGTTTTGTTTGTTTTAATAGCAACTACATCTTCGTCAGTGAAGCTGAAAATTAAAATTAACTCCTGAGGGGTGAAAAATTGAAAACAAGCAGTTTGGATCTGTTTTTACAAAGCCAAAACACTGGTGTTTTATTCCAGGCCATTTGAACATTGACCAGTTAATAGTGCGGTTTCATGATCCGTGCACACTGACCCAGGACTGTGCTGCTGCAGGTGGGCGAGGACATCTCCCCCCTGCTCACTCTTGCCAGGGCTTCCCAGTCTTTCCATTGCATCCGCTCCAGTGAGCCCGTGTGTTGGATCAGTTTGCTAGTAGAGCTGAAAACTGAAGTTGCAAAAAATACCCTGTGTATGGATGAACAGCTCTAACCTACCGGGCACTCAGCAAGAGGCAGTGAGGGGGCAGGCAGGTCACTGCTGGGACAGTGAAGCCAGCTATGAAATCCTGCGTAGCCCGGCCTGTCCAGACAGCAACGGATTGAACTGCAGGTTTTTTCACGTTGGTGTTTTGTGGCTGTAATCACCTTAGACGTGATCCTAAACTCTTTATTCTCATGATTGCTATTAAGTTGCTCATGAGAATGGAAAACAAGATTTGTGGCTCAGTTTTTATCCTTTTGAAGATAATGGTTATATTCCTACTGACTTTAGAAGGGTCAGAAACATTAGCCTTCCTTTTTTATTTTGCCATGACCAGAAGTATGTATTGTAGATGAGATGTGTCAGTTTGTCATGTGTTAGAAATACAGCTTTTGACACTGCAAATAGGTGAGCAGCATTTGCAATTGCTACTTTTTTCTGGGCTTGGGTGGTTTTTTTTAGTTTTATTTCTTGTTAATGGTAGAGTTTATAGTCAATAAAGCCTCAGTAGTAATTGCTATACATAAATTAATTATACTCTTAAGGTGATATGCCATAGTTTTTCCATGTCCATCTTTCAAAGTAATTATTTTGCTTCTGAACCATATTAGATTATATGGATTAGACAGTATGTTACCTATGCAGTAGGGGACTTAAAATGGTTGATCCCAAATGGAATGTAAAGTATCTGACTGTGTGAGGTTTTTTTAAGGACGGGGAAAAAATGGTGGGTAGATTTCTGTATATCAGCTGCAGGACTTAATTTGCAGAACAGCTAGAGATTGCAGAGCATTTGTAATTCGAATGCACGCTGGTGCTGGCACTCTCCGGACACATCAGTCTTTCAGGAACTTGCACGTCCTTGTGTATTCTCCTTTCTTAGGGCAATTTTGTTTGAACATTCTCGGAGTCTCCCCTGTGCCTGCCTGTTGCTATTTGCTTGCAGGACTGCGAGCTCTCCAGGTGGGATCACGCTTACTTTGTGCCTCGCCCACTGTTACGAGAGTTTTGGGGATGAAATTGATAAAATAGGAAAGCTGAATAGACAAAATGGCACGGAAGGCATGCACAAGTGAGTTTGCTGTTGCTCTTTTGATTGTGTTTCATGAGGTGTTTTCTCATGTGTCTTGAAACCCAAGTGACTGTATTTGTATGCACTTTCGACTACTTTTTGAAACAGTTTCTACTTCCTGTTCTAAATCAGAAAAGAGAATGGAGGACAGTATGTTTTAGGAGACAGAAGGAGGTTAGGCTGTCACTGTTCTTCTGGCCAAACCATGTCTATAAAACATTTGCAGGAATATGTTTGTATACTCATGCACCCAAAGCATGTACGCTTTTGCCAGAATGTATTTCTGTCCTAGTTGTTCAGTGTTCATCTAGCTTCCCCGACGCACAGCCTAGTTATTTTCATGACCATTTATTTAATATTTCTGCTACAACTGTAAAACTTTTGGAGCTGTTTAACGAAGTTAGCCTTTTTAATTTCTTCTAACTCTCCAAAATGTCTTGGCTTTCTTCTTGAGTTGATTTGAATTTTCATCTATATCTTTGTGATTAAAATTGTGTTCACATTACAGACAAAAGCTAGATCTGCTGCAGGGATTTTAAACGTGGGGTTTACTTAAATTCACCAATATGTACTAATAATTTATTTTTTTTTTACATTTTTGTATGACTCAATCCTAGAGAAACAGTTCAAATCCCACATAAAAATACCTTGGATTGCGAAAAAACCCACCTAATTGAAATGCATTGTCACTGGGAAGAATGCTCAGTGTTGAAGGCCTGTGACTGATGATGCGTGGAAATTATACCTGCTGTTCATGGTCTAGCAAGTGGAAGGTCACAACAGATGTCCATGTAGTTACTTCTCTGTGTTACAACACAGTCACATCTTCAATGCAAAAATAAATTATCTGTGTGAGGAGAAATATGTAGGAGTATATTATGTTGGTAAGCTGTTCATGTTTATCTTAGAACAGGAAGTTTCTTTTTGCTGTAAACCAACACTATACATGCTGGATGCTTGGTGACTTTATTTTTCTTCCATTTTTCAAACCACGAAGTCTTTTAACTTTCTATTTCCTACACTTTGGTGTGCTAAATTTAAATAGTAGGCTCTGTCTTCAAACAGCTTTCAAGATCTGTGGAAGTATTGATTTACTTGGGTTCAGAGATAGATTAGATTCTGTGTACATCCAAGTTGTCTCTGTCAGGAATTCTTAAAAAGTTTTTTTCCAAAGAATTTCTGTAAATTTCTTAGATCTATGACCAGCTATGTCCTTCCATGTAAATACTTTCATTCTAGATACAGCACAGACATTCTGGGTCAGGCTTGCTACTAGAAATGTTTGGGGGTTTTTGTTTGTTTTTATGTGTATTTTTGGTGTGTTTTGTTGGTGATGGTGATGTTGATGTTTCCATAATGCATGCACCTGTACTCTTGCCGACCTCCACTAGAGGTGTTTGTGAAGTGCAGAATTGTATGTCCTAGATGTTGAACTGTGTGTGGTTTGAAGAAAAAAATCTAGGTTTGCACTTTTAATGACCCAAACTTTCATTCATCATAGAATTCTGAGCTTAATCTGTTCTAGGATCTCTGCCATAATCTTAGCACTTTAATTATAGTCCCCAAAAATGCAAGAAATGTTATATAACTCTTTCTGAACTTGTTCAGGCTTCTTATAGACATGTTTATGTGGCAGGAAAAACATCATGCAGTCCAACAGTGGCATGGGGGAAAAGTCATACAAGCAACAATTAGAATCTGATTTTTCTAAAAAGAAATTTCTAGACATATAGTGTTGACAAGAAACAGATTTTGAAACATTAAACATTAAATCTCAAAGAACAGTTTCATTAAAGTTCTCTCAAAAATGTAGACTTCATGATCTAAAGGCTGAAGTTGAGTAAATTTGAATTTGTCAAATTGAAGTTATAGCAAACTTCAGGGTTTTTCTTATGAACTCAGGTTCTAACAGGTTAAAAATGTGTTCCACAAAATTACTTGCATCTTCTTCTCTCTGTAATTTAGAAAACTATCATTTCATTGTTTTCATATAGAAATAAAATATACCTGGGACTTATGCCTGTTGTTAAAAATCTATGCCTGTAGGGGTTACCCAGCTAGAATCAGGATGACTTTCTGCCTTTTCACATTGTGAAGGGTGTCTGCATTTCCTTTCCTGGAGTCCCTGGAAGAAGGACTTTTAAAGCAGTGGGAAAGTTAAACCATTCCTAGATATTCTTACCTGTGCTGAGGAGACCAGTTACAAGTTTGTCATTAATGTCATCATAACTGTAAAGCTAAAGGCAAGGATAAAAAAATCCAAGCAAACAAACAAAAAGATCTTTTTCATTTTCAGTTAACAAGACCTTTTTGTGCGTGTCTGTAGATTAAAGGTTTTTAAGGGCTTTTTTGTAAGAGCTACTGACCTTCTGAATTGTTCATTAACTCTATTTCTAACTTCCCTTGTTTATGCGCGCATGTTTTTTCTGTGTCCTCAGACTCGATGTCATTTTAAATCTCTCATATTTTAATTCTACTTTAAATGTCAAATAACGGGTCGTATAATCGTAGTAAAATTTAGACCTGTGGTGCAGGTGTGTGTGCACATGTACCCCCAAATATGCTTAGCGCAGGGTCGGATTGATCACTCTGCCTGGAGTCACTGGGTCTCTCATCTTGACAGCGCAAGCAAATCCTCACGTGGCAGCAGCTCAGGCTGTTCACAGGGAACTCAAACTCATTTGGTGGGAGCATAATAAAAGCAGTTTCTGCAGGATTAGTCTCGTGAATGGTGTACTGTGTGTTAAAGTGTTATGGGAAATTCCATCGTGTATCAGAAACACATTGGCTGTTGAATAACTTCACGGAAATGGGATGTAGCTGTTCGTATTGGTGGATACAGACAAGAGTGGCAAAATGAAAGTGTTGTATAACCATTTTTACGGGTGTTCGGGCCATCAGGATTATTGGAAAAGATGGCATATATTTGGACCACAACAATCATTCTTGCTGAATAACACATATATTTTACAACCTGACAAATTGTCTGGACTCAAGGAATCTGAATGTCAAAACTGCCATTAAGCTGCCACCGTTATCTATGTCACATTAATTCTTAACTCTTGTAAAACCTATTACATGAACTTAATGTCTGTAATGTACAGGACACAAGAATTGTTGATATTTAGGAGCAGCCTGCTGGAATGGATATATTGGGGTTCTTAGTAGACATCCAGACTTCCAGTTCTTGTGCATTTTGTCTTTGAAGTATCTGGATTACAGTTCAAGAATAATCTGGGCATTTTGAGAGGTACATCACATTTTCATTTTTATAATGCAATTGCTTGTGTAACTTCTTGGCTTTCGTGGCTGCCATGTCGGAGTTTCACTTGAAGATCACATTATACAGAAAATCATTGGTTTATTTCCCCTTTGTTAGAGCTTTAAAAGTCACCCTCATGTAATTGGTGACAGTGAAAGTCTGCAGTCCCAGTCCCATTCCTGTGTCACTAGCAGAGCCTGCCCAAGAGGAGCCTGCGGGCTTCCACAGTTCCTCTCCCTGAAGCAGGGGCCTTTCCTGGCCAGTTCTCCAACTGCGCTTCATTTTGTGATCCTTTTTCCATTAGTGGTTGTTGTCTGTCCTAGAAGAGGCTCCATTCAGAGTGTAAAACCCTGTGTGTATAGTTGGCAATCCCCTATAAAATGGATTTTTAAGAACTTTGCTTGGACAAGGACTGTCAGGAGTTTGGCTGCTGCTTTCAGACTGCAAAGATCATCTTCATTTATTTTTAGAATGTCTGTACACTTTATCTTTCATATCAGGACTATTTCTTACTGGGCAATCTGTCACTTAGTATTTTTAATTTGTTTTTACTTGAAGAGTAACTTGTAGTAGCAACATCTGGGGAGATCACTCAGGAGTTTGAATTTCCAGGCAACACATGCATCTGAATTACTGACTCTGATTAGAGAAAGTGACTTCTGAGCCCTCCAAAACTGCTGGAGCATTCATTTTGGTCCCCTCTGGCTTTTTTTTCCTTCTATTTTTGATAAGTGTGAAATAAATATTGCTGAGGTATTCAAGCATGACGGGGAAGGCGGGGGGCAGGAGCAGTTTCTCTGAGTGTATCTATGTCCTTACATGGCACTAATCACAATAGTGTTTGTGCTAAGCATTCCTCATCTATTAGGCAGCATCATGATATTTAGTTAATTTTTTTTATTTCTTAGAAACAATTTTTGCAACACTTTGAAATTGCTCAAACATTCAGCTTTTCTACAGCAACAAGTTTAGAAGAAAAGAGAGGATTCCAGCAATGAATAGCTCCAAGAAACTATGCTGGCATACAAACTATCTTATATAAGAAGTCAGATTTTTTTTTCCTTCCTCTCTTTTCTGCCCAGCCCCTTTTCTGTGCTAGTCAAGGTCTTTGTTATAGCAGTAGCCCAGCTGGGTGCTACTTCCTCTGCTTAAGTGAAGTTCAAGATACCAGCTGCTCTTAAAAGAAAACTGCTTATTGTTAAGTTCCCCTTCTTCCCCCTGCCAAGGTTAAACATGTCCCTTCTCCGTCAGCACCTCCAGTGTAATGTGTCCCTAGATATTGTGGGGCACGCCTTCAAGGATATAAACGTTGTCTTTACCAAGTTGCCTGCTGACTAGGCAAAAAGATAGACAACAGTTTCTAAAGTTGGCTTAATGTAAGCCAGCCAAGATCAGTTTCCTTACCTTTGGGGGGTTTTTTCCTATATGTAGATATAGTGCAAGGTAAAATTCTCACTCTGTGGAATTCTCACTCTGTTGAATTCATTGAGGATGTTTAGGAAGGTGTTCACTTTAGTTTTCTGATTCTCTTCATTACTATTGTAAGGAGTGGTATTTTTTGCTTCTCTTTATAAGCCTCTTAAGGTGCTGTATAAAGTCTTGTACTTTTAAATTTTTAATACAAGAATTTGCATGATAACTCCCCAAAGCTTTTCACCACAGCGATTCACTCACACAGCCCATAGGAAATGGTTGGCCAAACATACATTAGTATCTTCTTATATGCAAACAGCTACTTTTAAAGAAACTGATCACCTATCCTTTACATGTTTAGCTTAAAAACAAGCACTCTAACCTTTCTTTAAAAGTGCATCATGGTACGCTGCCATAAAGTCGCATCACCAAATACTCATAAGTTTAGGAAAATTCATTATTTTACTGAGATTTCCTGTGATTCAGCCTTCTGAGTATTCAGTGTGATGCAGTTCTTAATTCTATGATTGTGTAAATTTTTATCTGAAGCCGTTGCTGTGGTAAAAGAGGAGGTGTCTTTTTCTGCATCTGTGATAATCACTGTGATGCCTTGTTTACCTACCAGATGTAAACCTTTTGTTGAATTATTTCCCAGCCTGTGTATTTATGGTTCTTTTTTTCCATGCTGCCTGAGTGCTTCACAAAACAATAAACAGGGTGGGAGCGGCTCAAACTGCCGTGACTGTTTTACAACTGGAGACCTTGGGTGCGGAGGGATTGCAGCCATCATCTTCAACAGTTTTGTTTTTATAAAACATCACAAATGCCCAGATTCGTTCTGCCTAACTGTAGCACTGAAATTGGAGATAAACTCTGTCTTCATGTAAGGAGCTGGCGTTGACAAGGCTCCAAAACTAGGCATCCTTATTAGCTATCTTGAAGCTGGATTGAACAAAATTGTGCCCAGAGCATACTGATGTATTTTCAGTGTTAGTGTTTTATGCTCTATGAGCAGCACTTTTTCTTTGACTTCAAGTATCACTGTTAATGTCCACTTTTAAATAAGAGGCCTGACTTTGTTGGGTTGATGATTTAACCAAGGGAAGAACAGACTCCCTCTGCTTAGAGTGATGATTAGTTCTGAAACCATTCTTTTCCCCCAAATCAGCTTCATTTGTGAAATTACCTGAAGCTTTTCTGTGGTAACGAAGTTGGGTTTCAGAAGAAAACATAGTCATCATTTAGGTAAACAACATAAAACTGCAGGCTAAAGAGTCAAAGGGGGAATAGATGAGGCTATATAAGCATTCTTAATTCTGGCATTTCTTGGGTTTTGAGTCTTTGACTGCTTCTGTAATGCCATTTTACATATTCTTGTGTGTGTTTTTTTATGTTTAATTACAAAACACATATGTACTTCTGTATGCATACATAGATGCACAGTGATGGGAAATCAAGTTTAGTTCTTTAGCTCCAAAACCAGCTTTTACTGCTATGAGCAATTTCACTTATTTCAGGGCTGTGCATAATTTGGCCCTAGTTTTAGCTACTTGTTGTCTTTCAGTAGTTTCACTTATACTGTCTGTTTTCTTCAGACAGATCTGTTCTTTGGCTTGCCTTGACTGCATTTACTGAATTTGTTGTTTGTAAGTCTCTAGTAACATGAAGTGTACAGCGATGTCTGAAGCCTGTCATAAATTCCCTTATCAGAGTGATTTCAGTAACATACGTGCCGCTGTGTAATTAATGGAAAGTCTGCTCTTTGATGACAGAAGAGTTTAAATGTTATTGTCACCTCCTAGTTTGTATGTCATCACATAGGTTCAGAGTCAAGGGAACTGAAAGGTAAAATTAAGGGCTTTTTCCAGATCTTTCAATAGGTCGTTTCCAATTTAGGAATAGATATGTTATATTTCATGTCGATGTGATGTTTCACTATATCCAGCATTCTTTGTGTTTTTAAGAGTGCATTATTAATAGCGTGTAACATGGGAAGCTTGTGTTGACCAGGGATTGCTGTAAATCTGTAGCACAGTATCATTTGCAGCCCTAGTGTCTATCTTGGCTTTGTATCTTCTCCTGAGGACATTGTTTCTGAATTCACATCTCTCTTGGGAGAACCACAACGGGAACTCTTCTTTCCCTCCTATGGAATCCTGAGAATGCTATCTGAAGTGTTAGTGTAAGCTTATCTGTAGCAAAACAAAAAAAGAAGTGTTGGCTTTGTCTAAGCTTCTCTCTTGTCTTTCCACCTGGCCAGTGGGAGATAGTGTGCTGGGCTGCCATTTAATATGCATCTGTGTGGCACACAGTGAACTGATCCTGCACTTCCATTGAAGTAAGAGAGGACTGGGGCTGTTTATTGAGGCTTTGTGATAGGCCTCAAAGGCTAAAAAAAAAGCTCTGTCCAACAATAAGTTAATTTTGAAAGCACTGTGATTAATTATAGCTGCTCTGTTTTTCTTAAAGCATTTCTGGAACTGCGTATGAACTGTAGTTGAAGGTTTTTAAAACTTGGTTACCTAAAGCCAAGTTCCTGAAAGACAGCTTAACAAACGGGCAAGTTGTTGAAAAGTTGTTTATGAAAATTCCAGTGTCTGAATCCAGTGTGAGGCAGAAATTTATGTATTGCATTAAAATAACTGACAGTCATTTTCTACAGAAGGTTTCAACAGATTAATATTGCACCATAATGTTGTTTATTTCAAGTCAGTTGTCCAAAGCAATGCTAGATGTTGCAAATCCATCTTGCTGCTGTGTTCAGTTGTAAAATATATGGATGGTCAAAGTGTCAATGTTATTTTTTAGCCATTCCCCAGAATATTCCATGAATAGGAAAAAAAGGAAGAAATCTAGGAGGACCAGAACTGTGAAACTCAGTAATAAAGGAATAGGTTTTCTTGGTTTTGTTTTTGTTTTTGTTTTTTTTTAAAAAAAAAGCCTGCCGTGATGAATTATCTCAGAGAGAGAGAGAGAAGTAGTTCACCAAAATTATCTGCTAAACTCTCCAGAAGAGAAGCAGCACAGCAAGTGACATAGTCCCCAAAGACTGTGTAAAGAGCACCTTCTAGGAATAAAAGAGAATGGCTTCACAAGCAAAATCTAAAGAAAAACACATCCCCATTCTCCACTTTACACCCAAAATCACACTTGAAGTATAGTCAGTTCAGTTGAGTGATGGACACCTGTTCCTAAATAGAAGCTGCTGATTTAATAGTTTCCAATTGCCAGAATGCTGTGTATAGCATGAGCTGGAAATATTGAAATATAGTCAAAATATTTCTTATTGATGTGCTGACTGCAGGAGAACTAAGCCCAGTGGAAATCAAATAGTGAGCTCCTCTGTCTCTCATCTGTGAGATAGTCTGCAGGTAGGAAAGAATGACATCATTTGTTATGAAAAAACTTACCTGTTTTTTCCTGATGGAAGAAAAGCTGATCCACCTCACCAGGATGGTCCAGAGCAACTGATGCCGTAATGAGAACCGCTCGAAGTGTGTGATACATTGGACTTGGATCCCCAGATATGTGATTCATGGAGCCTACTGAAAAAAGAAGAAACAAGCAGGATAACATTACATTTAGATTCGTGTGCATTTCTTATTTCTGCAGCTTAAGCTGATGGTAACAGGATGTATAGTCCTACCAATATCTGTATTTTCTGTTTAACCTTATATGTTAGTTTTCTTCAGCCATACAGAAGCACCTTGCTTTCTGTTCACAGAGAAATTAATAGTACAGAGTCTGACTGTATAATTAGTGAAATTTCTTCGGTCTGGAAAATATAGTTCAGTAAATTTATTCCTTGGTTACTTTTCTCCTTCACCCCCCTTCCTCATTCCAGGGGATTCCAGGGGGTTTGCCTCAAAATGCAGCTCTGCTTAGAGAGTAAATTCTCTTCAGCCTCCACAGATAAATAACATCACAAGGCTGGTGATACTGTTATCGTTCCTTCAACAACTGAACTCTGCTTTTGTAGCAGGGAAGAGAATTAGTACAGCTCTGAGTAAAAGAATCATCTAGTGTTCTGCTAGCTGAGCAAATATTTATGAGGTATATAAAAAAAAAAAAGCAACTAGTTTATAACTGATCATATAAATCTCAATAAAGTGTCATAAAATTAGATGAAATTAAATGATGTGCTACCAGAAAAAAATTAAAAACAACTGTTGTGTTGTCAGAATGTTTACTGCTATTGATTCTGATCCTATTAGGTTTTACATAATTTGCTTTTCTCTGTGTGTGATTTTATTTAATGTGTTTTGAATAAAAGTTTTTTTTCTCTTTTGGATTCAGTGAAGGGCTTTTAGAGCTTTGTAAAGTTTTAAACAGGATACAAACGAGGAGTGATTGATTTAGTATAGACTAGAAATTTTCTTCTCCTGCATCCCAAGTAGGAATCATGTCAGAGTATTTCCTCTGTCTACTTGGGGTAGGAAAAGAAAAAGGTTCTTTAGCCTGTCTAACAGTTTTGCTTCCAGTCT
Source organism: Nesoenas mayeri (assembly GCF_963082525.1). NCBI lineage: Eukaryota > Metazoa > Chordata > Aves > Columbiformes > Columbidae > Nesoenas > Nesoenas mayeri. The sequence goes on along the minus strand of NC_137544.1, from coordinate 91,747,453 downwards.
TCATCAGACTAATAAGATTGCAACCAGTACAAAAACAGAAAAAAGAGTTTTCTTGAAAATTCAGCTTCATGTCTTGTCTAAGTAAGCACAGATCCATTGATTCAAGTGAGTTTTGACTTGCTTATACCAGTTAATAGTTCATTTTTTCTTTTTTTTTTTTTCACATGAGATCATATTACCAAAAGTTTGCCAAGAACTTAATACCGTGCTGGAATTAGATTTGTAGAAGCTTACTACATCTTGTGACCTCAATTTACTTAAACTTACATGTTTTCTACTCCGGTAAGACACAAATAAACCAGCACTGGAACACTTCTCAAGCTGCACAGAGCACAGTGCAACTCAGGACACTGCCATGGCCACCCCTTTCCAAAGGGTAAGCGCCTTGTCCCGCCGTAAGCCAAGATCACCCTGGCAGAGGTCCAGCGACTCCTTGTGTTGTGATGGAAAGAAACGCTTGGAAGCAACGGGCTCACTGTCCAGGATGTTAAATATTTTTTCAATAAAACAAGACTGCATTTAAGTAAGGTGAAAGGGGGATAAAGTGGCAAGGCTTGCTGTGCTGGCTGACACAGAATTTAGCAACTATAAAGGGCAGAACACTTAAATCAGGTCCAACCTGTCTCACTGTATTTTAACCATCATATCCTCTAGGTTCTGTATAATTAAGTGGATTTTTTTTCTTTTCGTCATTTAATAAGAGTAAACCTGAATGGCATCATCCTGCATTTGGGTTTGTTTCCACAGTATAGTAGAATCTCACATAACAGACCCAGGAGGTCCAAGATCCCTGTTTTGCCCGTTGCAAAGGGGCTGCCTGGAGGCCTTAGAAAGAGTAGGATGAAGTATAACACACTCCTGCAATCACCAGGTGGTGAATGGACCCTTAGTGATTGTTGCCAGACTGCCTTTAGGACTATAGGGAAACCTTTGATATTACACTTAGACTCTTTCTGGCGGGGTGGATTTAACTACAGTTTGATGGCTGGAGGAGAAGGGTGTCTGCTTTCAGTCAGCTGTGGAGCATTATCATGTTGACATTGGGTCAAAATTATTTACTTTGCATTTTTTATGTTTTTTTGATGTGGAGATTGCAGAACTTAAAATTGTAAATGTTTAGTGAAAGCAATTGTATTGTCACTGCTGTCTTGGTAGGAGTAAAACGTGTCTCACTTATAAGTAAGGAGAATATGAGAAGTGCGAAAGAAGCTGATGATTATGCTTCCTCTGATACCTTGGTAACTTGCACTAAAGTGGAAATTCACCCCAATGCTGCACTGATTTCAAAAATGAAAAGGATTTGTAAGGTGAAAAGACTAAAAAGGTTCCACAGTAGTAGTGAATTGCTTGTTGTGTTAAAATGCTCGTTAGGCAGTACATAAAGACAGTGCTTTAAATGGTTCTTAAATGGTAAAGGAATTATTTACATTTTTTAATAGTAAAGGAATTATTTCCTGCCTTGGACAGAGGGACCATCATCATTCTTATGGCAGCTTTGGTGCAAAAGGTGTCTTAAGTTTGAACTTGCCAGATAGAACATCTTTCCTTCTGCTGTGCCCTTCAAATACTCTTAAAATATTTTCATATTAGGTAGAATTTCAACAGTAATACAACTTGCAAACTAAGGCACACATCACTGCAAATGCGCATCACTGGGTACAGTCTGTGCACTTGCTCACAGGCTGACTTCACACTTAGAAGAACTTCGTCTGAATGGTTTGACCAGAAAATACTTTGAAGCCAGCAAAGCTATATCATCCTAGAAAATAACCTAATAAATACTGATGAAGGATTGTTTCTAGCAACAGGATTATTCACTTTAGCAACAGGATAATAAATGTAGAAAAAGGAGACAGAAAGCTAGGAGTTTTCTTTCTTGCTCTGGCATCGTATTTTTGTTTTACATCCTCAACTACAGCAGCTGAAATAATTTTATTGTTTCATTCCTGCTTACTGCAGACATAGAAACATGTTTTGGTTGGCTTTAAAGTTAGAATAAAAAAAAGAAAATGCCCACCTGATGGGGGAATGGAAACATTGATTTTTTTAAAGGCATTTGAGGTTCAGTGAGTCAATGGTGAGTTTATATTTTTTCCAAGGTGCAATAAGTGAAACTGAAAGTGATCCCTGCCACAAAAGCAAAATGCATATAGTTTGAAAAATATTTCAGAAACAAAGGTGGTTATGCTGTGTTGTGGAATTACTTTCTAATATTATCATTTTCAGTGTCAAGTATTCTCTTAGGAGGATAATCTTGTACTATAGTGTTCCCATATATCGTATGAATCTATGTAAAACTCATGTTGACATAGATACCTTTACTTTGAAAAACTTCAGGGATTTGGTTTGGGTTTTCTTGCATGTAGTTTGTGTGGTTTGTTGTTTTTTTTTAATCTGCAGCTTGAAATCAATCTATTTATGTGGGTGTGCATCCCTGGCTTTTTTTTCTAGTATTTGAGTGCAAACAGAACATACATACACGTAAAAGACCCAGTAAAATAATTAGCTCTCATTCAGCAGTCAAATCTTCAAATTGACCTTTCCATCAGTGCAAAGTCTGTAGATCCATGTGACTGGAGGCTTGGAACCATAATGAGCTTTATTCAGAACATGATATTCTAAATGAAATTGTTTGGGTTTTTTTTAGTGCTCCACTACACACTTGAAAGCTTTTAATGAGAACTTGTGATTGATCAATGGCATTTTTTGACTATGATTTGCATTTGATCTGCATTGCTGCACATTAGCAGATGTCACAATTCATTGATAGATGTGGAGGAAAAGGCTTTGAAATTCTTTTTCAGAGTTGAAAGACACCTGTTTGTCCTTGTTTTTTCCGAAAATTTTTTTTTAAATATTTTCACGTTAATTAGTTCATTAATCCCAAATTAAGAATGTTTAGAGCCAAGTATTAATTGAAAGCCTGAAACAAGGTAATCTGCAGTCTGTTTTCCAAAATAAAGTGAAACTAAACAAGAACTTTATGTTTTCTGCTATCATTCTTCCTTCAAGCTGCTGCAGTCATAATTTCAGTCTTTGTTCTGATGATACCTGTATCACCTCCTTCATTGTTCTTTTAAAATAATTACTATAACAATGCATTTATTCTTCAGATAAATTTCCGCTTTCACTAGGTTAATGATCTTTAAAAACAAATCCATTTTATATCTTCCAAGTTTTTTTGTAACCTATGAAAATAAGGACTGACCTAATGCGTATGATCAGTGATCTGTCTAATCCATTTTGTTGCTACTGACACAGTGTAATAAAGAGGCTATTGAGAGAGGAGATGTAGTTGCCACTTTCTGCAGTCTATTCCCTTTGTACTTCACCAGCATCCAGAACTGCAGAGGGATGTTAAAAGGGACTTCTCTGCCTTACTCCTTTTACTGTCTGCTTATGGATCTATTATCCATGAATGTTTCTAATCCCTGTTTCAAGTAGCTGATACAGCCTGCCTCCACAGCTACAGCAGTGAATTCCTGAAGTTCACTAATCACTCTGTGGAGAAACACATTTTTTGCCTGTTTTACTACTTTCACCAGTGCCCCAGTTCCAGTATTACAGGATTTGGTGTACACTAGTTCCACTTCCAGCTGACCCACTGTCTTCGTGATTACGTGAATCTCACTTGTACACTTCTTCAGCCCCCAGATTTCAGTCAGTTCTTGTATGGCCACTGTTTCATCCCTCTGATCGTTTCAGTGACCCTTCCCTGTACTCTCTGTACCTCCACTTTGTCCTTCTTGAGTCGTGCAGGCCAGAAATGCACATGATATTCAAGATGTGGGAACACAAAGGTTTTATGTAGCAGCAGAGTAGTGTTGAGTGCTGCTGCACCTCGGAGGACTGTCAGCAAAAGCACCAAGATGTTTCTCCAACGTGTTAGCTCTGTTACAAGTTCAGCATCACGTAGCTGTGGTTTCAGATATTTTTCCCCTAGAAATAAAGTCTTTTTGCTTTACAGTTAATCTGTTATGAAGCTCGTCACCACTCTTTTGCCCACGCAGTCTGAGTGATCCTTTTTGGAGGATTAGCACATTAGCACAGCATCTAACTGTTGGAAAGGGCTTAGTATGATCTGCAGATTTGGACATTTCACTGTTCAGTCCTTTCTCCAAACCATTGATAAAGATGTTGAATAAAACTGGACTCAGAAGTGATCCTTGGTGGGACCCTACCAATAAAGTGACATTTTTCTGCCAGTAATAAAATACTGATTTGTTAAGGATCTGTCAGAGGAATTAACTCTACTCCTGTATTAGTAAAGTTCTTTGTATACCAATTCCACTAGTCCTAAAGAAGTTCCCTCAAGCAAATAATACTCTCCTCCTCCTTGCATTACTCTTGCGTTGTTTCTTCTGGATGTGATGCCACACTGACTTGTGCACTCTTCTCTCTACACCTCTTTTTTTCAGCTACTTCTTGCAAATATTAATAATATTCCTTTTGCTACCCATAGTCACCTACTGCCCTGTCTGTTGTGCTTGTCAGTGTATGTTGCATCACCTCACAAGCGTTCCTGAGTTTTGGGTTGGACTAAGAATGGTGCTATCGGTATTACTTTCCGGATGTGGAAATGGATCATTAAAAAGTCAGAAAGTTATTTTATTTTTTTTTCTGTTTCCACTGTGGCATCACACACATATACTCACTACCTCTGGGAGTTCAGGGGACAGTTGTTCTGACAGGTGGTGCAGGTGAGGTATACACCTTTATGTTGGTACTGATGTATGGCACAGCATAATGGGTAGTGGCAGAACAGGATTTAGGCTGAACCATTTACACTGTGCCAGTGTCCTGGGTGATAATGCCCCATTTCGTATCATTTGTCTTGATGCCCTTTTTCTGGGTAAGGGAGACGTTTCAGTCCTATGTGCAGTGGGCTTTCCACACACGTTATTGCATATCGGAGTTGGTGTGAACTTGGGTTTGCATGAGCTCCTCATTTCTTCAAGATGAATAAATAAAGAGTTGTTTTGAAGGAATTTTAATTCGAAGATTTACTGAAATTGTTGAGCAAGGTGTGTTTGCAGACTTCATGCACCACAGCCAGGTCTTAGTTTCTGAGGTTAATTTGTTCCATCTGTTGGGTAGCATTATATGCTTGTAATGGCACCAGATGGCTGAAAATTTTGTGGCAGTAGAAATACAAAGAATCCAGTGTAAATTGAATGTTTCCATGTTGTAATTGCTCTCTCTTGTACTTTGAAGTATGTTACCTTTTCTATTTAACTTGGAGTTAAACTGTTCTGACCTGTATCCATTCTGTCATATCTTTAAGTATTTTTCAGAAACCTCTTTCCTTCTAGATTTACAAAAAAGTGGTGCCGCTGAAGTTATTTCAGTGACCGTCAAAATAGGAACTTTACTGTATTCATGCAGATATGCATTCCTTTTTCAGTTTATCTTACAGCGCAATGTGTTCTGCAAATTCCTGATACACACATCTTTCTTTTTTATGGGCATTCTGCAGAGAAGTAAACTGGCAGACTATTCTGTAATCATCTTTGATGTTGCAGTAAATGCTGTGCTCTTTAAAGTTTTTTTAACCTTTAACCAGCCAAAGAACAAATCAAAGAAGCAGATTTCTAGATAATTTTAAAGACTATAGACACAGTAGATAAGTTGAAGTCTGTGTTTGCTGTGTATCAAAACACTTTCTTTCCATGGGGAGATACAAATTCATTGGGCAGCTAGCAGCAACACTTAATTTAGAGACCTCATAAAAAAATAAATGTATGTCAAAATATGCAATTATTTCCACATACAAGCATGTATTAACAGTTCTGATGTTTTAAATTAGCCATGCTTCAGTATGGACAGAAGATGCCAAGTGAATACAATGCAACCTGAAGCCTCCATCCCTATGCTGCTCCAAGCAGCAGGTGCAAATCTGGTCTCACAAACGCTTTGCTCAAGTCAGAGCTCTGTGACCGCTGGTGCCATCCTAATGATATCACTTTATATGTGTGTCCCTGCTTGTTGCTTCAGGGGAAACTTGCTGATCCAGTTTTAAAAACTACTAATATTTTACTGGGTCTTAGAGTGAGCTCCGCCTTATTCAATCCAGAGCAAAGTCTTGATCTGTGACCTGTAAGGCACTGGCCGTCTCCACAATAAGCAAAGGCAACTCTCCCTCCACTTTCTTTCCCATAATGGGCTTGGCTACTGATTATGTCCTGCAGGGGACAACCTGTGCTTCAAACAGGAGATCTTCCTGTACCTGAAATTCCAGGGGATGCATTGTACCAAATGCTAATTGCCTTCCCTTGGAGATATAAGTGGAATAACCATTTTCTCAGGTTTACTCACACTGTTGAAGGTGGATACACAGCATCTGTCAGGGAAGCAAGGACCAGCCTGAGCACCAGCTCTCACCGGCTGGCACAGACCTCTGGGCTCCGAGCACTATGGGCAGAGCTGGGTGCTGGTCAGGGTGTCCATCAGCAGCCCCAGCATGGCAATGGGATGAACTGGGGCCAGACTTGCACACGTACAGCCCTGGGCTGGGCTGAAATGGGGTCCCACGGACAGTGCTCAGGGATTGTCCCTTGCCAGGTGGCTGGCTGAGGACATTAGGGCCTGCAAATTCCCTCAGGGCCCTGACTTCCACTAGCAATTTTGTAAACACAAAGAGGGTCAAGTGCTAAATTTGAGGCTAGAGAGAAAGATAGTGCTCAGCTCAGCAGAAAGTCTTGTACTGACATAGCTTGCCCGTTGTCTTCTTGCTGTGTCAGTTCATGTGGTAGCTCTGTACCTACACCGACCTCTCACGATTTGCTGAATAGGAGAATCTGTGCATATATTAGTTACTTTGAAATGGATGTATTTATTTGAATTTGTATTAAGCATATTAAATGTTAACTTTTGTAGTCTTTATTTATAGTTACAATTTCATTCTCACTTGCTGTTGTGTTTCTTTTTGTTTGGGGGTCTGTTTGTTTTGTTGGTTTTGGTTTTTTCTATGTGAGATCAAATCAAAGCACAGAACACTGGATTTATGGGTACAATAGTGGTGTATACAAGAGACACAAGGGAGAGCACATGAAGGTTAAGTTTCCCTCCCTGGCAGCTGCTCTCTAGCAGAGCAGGTTATCTGGTTTCTGCTTAGCAATAGAGGCTGCACAGGGATTTGCTTAGAACATTTACCCAGGGTGGGAGCTCTGCCTGTAAGCTGCTCCATCTCCCCATGACAAGGGAGTTTTTATGTTGTCATGTTTCCACAGAGAGGTTTCAGAAAAAGCACTAAAATTTTGAGAAACTGTTTTATATTATTGCTATATAATGAAACTGTGAGGTGAACTGTTACCTAGGGTAGCCTAGGAGTAAGAAATTAGTGTAAAAGGAGATGAAGAGAGGACACAATTTTGTATTTGGCCTAACAACATGTCTTTTAGTCTCTTTCTTCCCCAATAGCCTGATTCAGTGATAGTTTTGTTGTTGTCCTCTCTGAGTGAAGGATACACTTTCCAAAGTGTAGATGAGCATCTTTTCTTTCATTGCTGCAGTCAATGGGATGAGGCTCGCTCAATGGGAAATAGGGTGGGCACCTGGAAAAAGTGAGACATAACTTGCAGCCCATGGAGCTCAGCAAAGTGTGGTGGTTCCTATGGCTGCATCAGCGGCTCCAGCACTCAGCAAAGGCTGCAACTCGCTCAGGTTAGGCAGATGTTCCACAAGCGCTTCTTTCTGGTGTTGCTTTCTGTAGTTGTGTTTCTTGTTTCTCCCTGTACATCCTGACTCTACTCCTTCCTGGCACATACTGAGTCCCTGTGCAGAGGAGATTTCAGTCTGTATTACTAAGTACAGTGTCAGTGGAAAGTTGGTCTGTCATTGGGTCTTGTTACGGTATTCTGTTGCGATTAATAATAGTATACATTTGAGTTCAACTTGGTTTTTGTATATGTACAGTCTGAAGGACTGAGCTTGAATTTGAGGAAATGAGCATCAGCATGTTAATGTGTCTGTCACTGTTAGAGTGCTATGAATTCATACCTGTAAGAAAAGAGGGACTCTGAAGAAAAAGCTGGAATTAGATATTTCTAAATGGAAACATTTCTTAACTTGCTTTAGAGCAGCAACACATCTATTTTTGCTGTCATAATTATTTTGTTTTGGCTCAGGAAAGTTGCCAAAAAGAAAGTATCTTCTGTAAAGACTGCAAAATAATACTATGCTGTTTTTCTTTCATGTGAGTGGAGACACAGTTACTCATCCTAATGTCTCAGTTTAGGGAACTTTAAATCCTCAGCAAGGTTTTGTTAGTGCAAATGCAACTATTTTTTACTATTCAGAACATCATGTTCAAGTAAACTGTAGAGTTTAAGTTATTTCTGGCATCCAGGGCATAGTTTGTGAACTGATATGACAGTATCTCATATAAATTTTCCATCTGGATGATCACAGTGCAGTAGAAGTTTCTTGCTGTGTTGTCAAACTATAACCAACTGTTGTCACTGGCTGACCTTTGTTTTTAAGTACATGGGAACATTACTGAAACACTTCACATAACAGAGAAGAGCTGTTTCTGTGGTAGTGAATATCTCTATGTTGCCAAAGACTTCATTCATCTCCTCCTTTTGAATGGAGCACAGGCCTCCCTGTGCTCACCCACCACGAATTTTCAAGAAGTACAAATGAGCCAGTTCCTCACCACTTAATCTCGCAAAATGTCCTGTAGGAGTCAGTGGCCTGGTCTAATGAACAAAAGGTAGAAAATCAACTAAAACAAGGCCAGAGAATGTTTTTTTTGTGTTCTGACATTTGTAAAGTTGCTGAATACAGAATAATGTGAGCTGGTAGGTGCATCAGTGAATAATCTTACACTTTTTTTTTTTTTCCATTGTGCAAAATGATTGGGTCAGTTATAGAGTAAAGAAGTAAGAAGAACATGTATAGAAGTGCTCTGATGGGAACATTGATTATGAATGACTTATTGATGAATGTAAGGGAGATGATAGCCAGCTAGAGATTGGAAAACTGTCAGCTCCAAAGCATGAGGAGATTATACTGAGACATTGGTAAAAGCCCTCTATTTAATGCTCATACTTTGTTTCCTGAGTTTCATTTGGTGATTCTTCTTCAGAAAAAATATTAGCTGTGAGGGGAGCACCAGTCTTTTCACCCACCCTCTCTTTTTGCTTATGCAAAAATAACAATTTAAAAGCAGTAAAGAATATCTGGTAGCAAATGCTTCTGTAAAACATAGAGCATCGTAAGTGGAATATCTAGGAATATTTAAAAAAAACTTCATCATCTGGGTAACTTTTATACAAGTTACTCATTGGTAAAGAAATTGTAGTTTCATCCTGGATCACAACTGATGGTTTAATAAATCTGAGAAAACAACTTCTTTCAGTCAGTTGATTGCATCCCTAGAAACAAAAAGTACTGATGCAATACATCATAACTGTGATACAAAGACTTGCTCACTCAGCTAATTACTTCTAGGTGTTTTGTTTCAGCAATAATGGATAATTTCTCAGAAAATGCTTGCCAGATGAGTATTTTGTCCCATCATTTTAATTATCTTCCTTAACTGGGTTCCTTTTCCTTCTGATACAACTGCTGCTGGGCCAGCTGGCTGAATTCCCCAGAGTGTTCTCTATTAGTTGTAGCATCTGATGCATTTCCCTGTGTGCTCAAAGACAAACTAGATACCCAGACAGCATAAGAAAATAGGAATTATAAAGACAAGAAAGGTTCCAGAACCAGCCTAGAGGCTGAGGAGACACCTAGGACATGTGCCATCTCTGTCTAAGCTCCTTGGTAGAATATAAACAGGTTAAAAGTTGTTCTTAGAAGTTCTGAAGTGCCTTCAAAAACTACATAGTTAGTTCTAATTGGAAGAAAGTGTTTGTATTTTTTCCTGTAAGAATCAGAACAAAGACATATTAATTGCTGCCTGCACATTGTAACATTTTCTGCATAATGACATTTTGCAGGCTTGATATAATTTTCCACCATGTGCATCAGGCCACTAAATGAGCGGTCTTTAAAATTATCTCACCAGAACAGTTCTTCTTTCCAAAAAACTCCAAAAGAAGACGAGATCAAAGAATTTTTAAAAAGGCGCTTTTCACAGCTTATCTGTCATCAAATGAAGGTATTAGGGAAATGGCCTGAGAAGCTTTTCCTACTTGATACCCCTTTTGAAGTGACTGGAACTACAAAACACACCATTTCTGTAGAGGATTCGAGTTGTGTTTCTGCCTTGTATGAGAGGAAGGGCACAAAGTGCGCCTTACACCAGCTGGAACAATTCTGGGGTCCCCATTCTCCAGGCTTGCTTGGGCTTTCAGGGAGCGGACAGGAATCAGGGTTGCCGACCCTTCTCTGAGCTTGCCGTGGAGCTCCCGGCTACCAGCGCTGCACCTTTGGCAAGCTGAAAGATTTGCACCAACTCGCAGAAAAATCCAGTGACAATGGAACACATATCTCTCCAGGGTAATTTGGGCTAAAGATTTTCCCAAAGTCTTTTTGTTTCAGTTTGTTTCTAAGGTCAGGTGGTAGGGGATCAAGCTGATGAAATGGCAGTGCGTATAATTTGATCTGCATCTTCCACAAATTCCACATATTACAGCATTAAAAATTTAATCCCGATCTAAACCCCATCCGAGCTAAGGAGAGTCTTACCACTAAGCCCTGTAGATACTCTGTCAGAACATTAGATATTATATTACAGGTGTCACAGAAAACATTCACATACTCAAAAGGCGCAATATCCGTTAGTGACTGGGAAGAACAAAAACCCAAAATTGGAGTTCTTTTTTAAAGTGGGGAGAAACTAAAACAAAACAAAACAAAATGTCTAATTAAGAAACTCAAGTAGCTAGAATTTTATGTCATTCCCAGTGAATAAAATGACAACTCTATAGAAAGCAGGCTGTCAACTCTTCACCTGATGTTTCTGTGCTACATTGAATTAGTCTAAATTTTATATTTTTTAAAAGCAGGGTTAATGAACCATAGTTTATTTGCCCTACTGTCAGCCTGATACACCAACTAATTCAGTGTTTCATAAACTTGGTCCAGATAGTAATCCAAAGGAATTCATTATCTGAACAAACAGTAGGAAGACAATATTCAAACATCAGGTATTTGTAAACTACACAGGGAAGATTTCTGTGTCAGGGACTTAACTTTCATCTGTTATTCCGATGCGCATATGGTGGTTAGTTGCATATTCTAGGGTATAGATTTTCTTCATATCCATACTTTACTGTATTCCAATATTAATGGTGCAGATGAAGACCTGTACATTTCAAAAGTCAGTGGATTTTGCTGGCTGCAGTAAAGTCAGATTAAGTTCTTTGAACAATAGAAAGAATCAACTAAACTTTTCTAGTAGTGTTAGTGCTAAGGGATAACCAAATGGCACATTTTTTCACTATGAATTTGGGTGAGGCTGGCTTGTCTTACTTTTGGACAATTTAGAGTGTTGTTGGACCTGTCTTCATAATAATAATTAAACGACTTGATTTTTGAATCAAACCTAATCATCCCTTGACATTTTTTTGAAAAGAATAGGTGATATATACAAGGTCCTGGCTAATGTTTCCTGAATCCCAAGTTGTGATTTCCATAGTTGTGTGACCTACCCCTGGTACATGATAAGTCCCCTGCCCGCAGCCAGCCAGTGTATCTCAATGTAAATACACTGGCCATATTTTGCATGGTGAACGGCACTGTGGGATGTGCTAGGGGCATGAAAAACATGTTAAGAACCCCATTCTGTTCAGTATCAATTCATATCCCATGGGGAGGCAACATAAAACTCCCATGTTGAAAGTGACATACCAGGTCTGCTTTATGGAGATTGGAGGTCTCGGACAAACATCTTGCTTAATAACCCTTTTCCAGTGACTCACATTATGAGTAAATGTTACAATGCAAGTCTTTACAGTATCACAGTCTAAAGGTTTTGAGAACCTCTGTACTGATTCTGAAAATACTGTTTGGAAACTAGTTTATTTGTAGCTTTTTTTGGCCCTTCAGATGGTATGGTATGATAGGATAGAGAGAGTTTTTCTGAGAATTATTCCAGTGTCTCAAGGAGGGCCAGCTATTCTTGAAACCATTTTCAAGACTTTAAAAGAGTTTTTTAACCCATAGGTGCTCAATTGACATAGTGTCTGGGGTCTCTGCAAACAGAATAGAGATATTTTGTGATCAGTTTTGTAAAATCAAGGAAAGTCAATAAGCAGATCTTTACAGAAGAAATAAAGATGGAAAGCACTGAAGTGTTTCTCTAAAGGTAGCATATAACTTGCAGCACAGCCAGGAATTGATATTGTGAGTAAGGTAAGCACAAGAAGCAATGCAAATTATTTGCAGCAGTGGAAAGAGTCCTCAGTGGTATTTTCTATAAGTACTGAAACAGACTGCCGGTGGAGGCCAAGCTGTGCTTATCAGTGGTAATTTTTAAGAGCTGATCAGAGTAATTTCAGGAACTGATGCCATTTTCTGACCTGCGAGGCAGAATATGTTCAAGGAACACTCTTCACTACTGGCTGTGAGGGGACTGAGAATGGAACAGAGCATTTCTGGCACAGCAGGAGACCTCGTCGCAATGAAGTGCAGCGAAACCCACTTGCCCTTCAGCAGGCCAGGCTAGCAGAGACTTCTGCTTCCCAGGGCTTTGTGGGCCAGACGGAGTCCACTCAGCAGGGCTGCTCATGTGCACGGTTCAGTCGCTGGCTCGCAGTGCCCAGACGCTGACTTTTGCAGCATTGCCAAGGTTAGTCCCCCTCAGCCCGGGTGCAGCTGATCCCGCCTGTCAGCTGTGGGATAAGGTAGATGACCTTGCAAGACTTCTTTATCCAGTTTGTTGTGTGGTTCTCTGGCTCTCTCTGGTCTGTGTTTTACCTTTGAGATCATTCCTCCTTTCAAGGGCAAAAAAAAGGATTTGAAGTTGAATACTGGGCAAAGCAGAGCAACAAGTCCCTAACTATAGTAGTATTCATCAGCTTGACAGAAATTTCAAGTGTCTGGTTGCCAAAAAATAAACCTTTAATACAAAATACGAATGCATGCATTTTTTTTTTGTTAAGTGGAAGATGCAAATATCCCCGGTGGAATTTGAGATAGCAGTTCCTATGTACAGGGCATTTCTTCCAAGAAATATGGGATTCATAGAAATTGTTCCCTTCTTATTTGGAACTCCATGAAAGCGCTGGTACAAAACAGGAAAAACAACACAATTAGCCCTGAGTATAAACACTGAAATCAGAGACAGATAACCTATTGTAGCGTCCTGTTGAAGATTGTTACTGTAAACTTCAAAAAGGAATCAAATAAAGAGGAGAGAACTTTTTGTTGTTCTCTTTAGTGTTGTACCTGGTTTATCTTTTGTTTTCACAAACCAACCTTGTTAGTCTTCTGCTCAGGGTGTTGAAGGTTTGCATATAGTTTTGTGTACAGTGTGCCTATGCAATTTCCATCAGAAGCAGGAAATGTTTATTCAAGTTCTGAGGGGTGGAACAGTTACTGTAGTTTTAGGTAATTTTAAACAAACTATTGGAGCATCCTGTTTAAATAGAGTTAAGTAATCACAGTTTTGTGTTAGCTGGAAAAGAATTCAATACATGCATGACATGAATAAAATATCATCTTACGGAGCATACCAAAGTTGTGATATATATGACTTTTTGTGCAATAAAAGTTATGTCTTTGAGTTTTATTTTGCAAGAAGTTTGGTGGCTAAACCTGTTCTGTTATACAACAGTACTCTGCTAGAATATGAACCATATTGTATTTAAATTCACCTATAATTAATACACGTATTAGTTTCCTTGATATTTTCAGTAGCCTCTGGAGAAATCTGATTTAAATACAACTTAATGAAATTGTGAGAAAAAAAGTGTATTCACTTAAACTAGGGAACCTAGTGAGAATCAGGAAGAATTTATTCAAAGCCAATTTTATGAAAACATAAACGGAGGAAAAAATGGTAGTTGGAGTAGGCTGGTAAGATTTATCAGTTGTGAATTTTACTTGAGGAGTCCATGTTTGATGCTTTTCCTGAATTCTCTGATTTTACGTGTTTTAATGGTTGAACTGGGAAGCAAAAACCTGTAGTGAAAAGATTTTTTCTCAGGCTTGTAGCATGGATGCGTGGCTCAGATTTGAAAGTGAGAGACAGATTGAATGATTTTTTTGGTTTGTAATATTTCAGTAATGAGGTTGTCCTGAACTGCATATTGGGTCACCCAGCTGCTGGGACTCATTTGAAAGAAAAAAAATGGAAAATTGTACTGTTCAGATGGCAGTGGTAATTGTACTTGGCCTTATGTCTATCAATGGATTGTCCTTAAGCTGCAATCTAGTGTTAATGATATCTTAATTGGAAAACAAACAAAAGACAGGCAGCTTAATGACTGATAACAATTTTTACAAAAATCTTTTAAGGGCTACGCATTAATTGATGTAAACAATACATCAAAGTCTTTCCATGTCTAAGCTTCCATACAGGGTTTACGTAGAAGCTTGTTCATCAACAATGGTATTATTCCACATGTAAACAACTAACAGACTGTATAGTGTCATCTGTTAAATCAAAACTGATCGGCAAGATTATCTGGTCTTACTAGCAGGAAGGTCTTGGTCATTAATCACACCTCCACAAAAAGGAGCTGGATTGAGTCTGTAATGTCCTGAGAGCTTACTACTTTTGATATTTCTGGAAATCACCCTCTTTTCCCAATCAAAAACTTAAACAATATTCCAAAAGAAACGAAAGGTAGATGCTCTATACAATAGCACTCATAACATCTAGAAACAAGCAAATATAAACTGGTAGGGAGTGCACATCGTATATATAGGCTGATGTTTACAAAACATATATAAATAAAACTAAAAGTCGGAGAATGGTTTTGAAGAGAAAAAGGTGTGGTAATAATCAGAATAAAGAGTAAAGGGTTAGTTAGAAACATTTACTGCAGAGCTAAAGGGTGGCTATTTTGAATGTCAGGCAGGATGAAAAACAAAACTAGGGCACAATTAAAGGAGTGGAATGAGAGAGAAGATGAAACAAGATTTCTAGTTTAAGTGACAAGTGTATTTCTCCAGAAAAAGAGACAGAGACTAGAAGAGAGGTTGCTCTTAAACTCCAGTTTTGAAAACATAACTCATGCAGGAGAGTATATCAATTAGGAAAATCAAGGAGTGAGACTGGAATAATAGAGATGGCATGACATGCATTTCAGTATAGTTGGTAAAGTCATACTCAGAAAATACTATGGAAATACAGAGTGAAGTTGAATGTTTTTTGTCTTCTAGCCTATTTCATGCCCCTTTGCTTTTGAAATCTCTGCTCTCTGCTGTTTTTCTTTCCATTTGTTAGTTTAAGTGTTCTCATTCAACCACACCTTTCAAGAAATTCAAGGAAAAGCAAGTGTGAATAAGGGCTAAAATAAACCCTGTAAAAGAATGTAATTACTTCAGAAAACATATTAGCTTGTTTTGCAGTACTTTTTTTTTTTCTTTATAGATGCCAAAAGAGGATTAATCTATAATGTCTTTGCTTGTGATTTTGCCTTTTATTTCAGTTTATATAATTAAAGAGTTCCCATGACTGCTTGACATTTATTTTGTTCGTCAAAACATACTTCTCAAATGTTATGAAAATGGAGTCCAAAAACAATGCAGTCCAAACCAGACCCATTCCATTTTCTCTTGGAATACAGTCAATGGTAAAGTCATACCTTGTATCTCATTTTTAACTGAGTAAATATTGTGCTGTCCCTTAATGCATAATTCTTTAAGGCATTCACTTTATATTCTCCCACTTCAATATTTGACTGTATCATGGTGATACATGTAGCGAGATGCATATAATCAGGCATAATACAGTTATTTCACAATTGCTATTTCATGATGAAAAATATCCCCTTTGCACTGAAATCACAAAGGTCTGTGTGTGTGCTTACATTATGACAGAAAGGAAATAGAGCATTAAGAACCTATATTTTGATCATTAACTTTTGATGAAAGGCAAGGAAAATGTTTAAGTACTAAAAGTCAAAATAATGTCTCTGTTGTTGTTCAGGTTATGGGAATCAGGAAAAAAATGGACTTATCAATCTCAGCTCACATTCATCATATATTTTCTTGTCTCTTATATCCTCTTTTCATGTAAATTTGAGTCCAAACTGATCATGTCATTGTCCTGATCAAAAAACAAACAAAAAACCACCAGAGAGTTGTTTTAAGAAAGTAGTTTTCATGGAGACTGAGTATATTTCATGAGAAAATTGGCATGTTGTGCATCTTATTGTTTATCCCATGTTAGTGGGTGAGAATTAGTATTTTTTTTCTCTCAAAATCAAACCCTTTCCAAGGCTCATTGTAAACAGAAAACAGAACTTTCAAACTATTTTTTTTTTCCTATGAATTCTCACTAGGAAGCTGAAATGTGCACCCAGGAAAGCTGAAAAAGTAACTTGAAATATCGATACATAGCAGAAAAATGCAACAGCAGAGCAATTTCAGTCACTGAGCTGTTAAATCTGGTTTTAGTAGGTATACTTTCAGAAAGGTAGTCAACTAAGCTGCAGAATCTGCCAGGAACAACCCTACACATTGAGAATGGGATGTGCATGAATGGGAAGATGTGGAAGAGAATGGGATGTGCATGAATGGGAAGATGTGGAAAAGGGCAGGAGAGTTAGTGCTCTGCAGCTCTGGGAACGGTGCTGCTGCTAAAGCTTTTGTTCAGGCTCTCTAATGACACAATATTCTGCTAAATGATGCAAGTTAAATTTTTGGTTGGCTAAACTGGGAAATGTCCTACCAAGGACTGAACCAAAATTAAAATTACTTGAAGTTCGAACTCAACACAGTTTGTGATATTTAGAGTCAGCAATTGGGCATTGGTGAACATTGCAAAAAAACATGGGTTCTGTTCAGATCAAACAAAGAATACGTAATGTAAAAATGCTACTATGTATATCCTGAAATGCTAGGAAATGACAATGATCTAAACAGCTGTGTAAACCAGCCTTTGTGTGTGTGTGTGTGTTTATGTACCACCACTGACAGCTGGAAGGTTGGTGGTATCACCACTGGGAGCAGCAGCTCCCAGCTCCGTGGCAAGTTGAGGATCAGCATTTATTTGCAAGTCACAGTTGTGAGATACATCATAGTCACTTTGCACTTTGCATCAGCATCGTTTCATACTTGTGATACAGTTGCTGAAAAAAGGTAGCAGTGTTGGGAATGAGTATGGCTGCTCAGGCGAATGTGAATTGTAGGTTCCTTTTCCTGCTTGTGCCCACTCACATCCAGACTGTTGACTTTGGAAGGTTAAAATAGCCATATAAGAAGTTTTAACTTCAGCAACTGTTAGGAGAAGTTACTTGAGCCAAACATTAGTCAGATGCTCCCCAGCCTGCAGCCCAAATGGGTTTTGTATTTGAAACACTGAACCGTACCCATGTGAGGAGAGACAGTTGTAGTGAAACTGCTCTTCAGAGTGGACGCTCAGTCTGTAGTGCAGTGATGAGGAGCCTAACGAAAGACAATACCTGCATCATCTCCTTAGGGGTGGTGTATCCTCTTGTGTTACATTACAGCACCAACGTAACTATGGTTTTGACCGACTTCGTTATCACAAAACTGACTGCACTGGGTGTTATCCTTAGGCTCTAGCTTCTGAAATCATAATACCATCTGACAGCTATCAGATTTTCTTTTAAAAGCATGGCTGTGATTCTCATCAGTTCCAAAGAGAAATCAGGGAGATGGCATAAGGACCCATATTTTTGCCTAAAATGAGCAAAGATGGTATTTCAAGCCTACAATAATACTGAGAGATCTGCACAATGATGTTGAATGTTTATTATCAGCACTATTAAGCATTGCAGAAAGAACAATGGCATGGCTCTAAAGCCATGCTCTTTTGGGTGAATGATACAGCCAGAGGCTGTTCTGTTCTTTACTAGGTTTTTCTTGCTAGGGAATGGTAATAAAAATGTTGGAAAGTGTACCAATGTTGTTAGCAGTGTTTTAGCAATAATGACAGTCCACCTGAACTCTGAATTTGGTCCAGTCTGCCAGTTTCTGTGTTCCCAAGATACAGGGGGAAAGGCACAAGGTTTTTTTCTGCATCCTCTTTCTGTAATCAGCAAAATGTCAGCCAAACATTTCTAGCCTCCTCCAGGAAACATCCCTGATAAGTATAACATTTAGACACTTAATGAGCACGATTAATGCACATGCTTAAGCTTAAGGATATTTTTAAGTGCTGTGCTTTGAATCTGAGCCCTAGACTAGATCATTAAAGGCAAACAGCAAACATTTATGAATTTCTGGACTCATATATATAAACTATGTAATCTGCAGGCCTGGATTCTCTTGTGAGAGGTTAATTAACTTCCATCTTATGTTGGTTTTGCTCATCCAAAGCAACGCTGCATCTTGTCTCCTTTTCTTCAACCCAACACACCAGACATGATGAGCTAGAGCCAAATTGCAGCTGAGCTGGAAGCTGAAGATCCATTCTCCACATCACATGAGAACTGCCTTCACCTCTGTCTACACTCTTGTACATATAGATATTGTACAGTAAGGAAATAAATAATGTACAAGTAGGCTTATATATGCAAAGAATTGATGATTTAGGCCTGTTGGTACAGGTTGGGGAAAACTATGAAACTTTACAAGAAACATTTACAAAAACAGTATCTAAGTTATTTCAAGTGAATGGGTGTCATTTCTTTGCTTATGCCTTCATCTGCATTGTCAGTTTAGATTGTAAATATTTCAAGATGGCACACACACATTTAATTTACTGGTGTTCTCTCACTATTTCACTGAGTGCTTAACTTTCGGATATTTTTTCTGAAACACCAAAATGGGGTGATTGCTTAAGGATCTCCATTGCTGTTCTCAAGTAAAGTTCATTACTCATTCTCTATCATGAAATAAGGCTTGAAAATTTGAACTTTGAAGTAATAAACCTCAGAAGAAAATAAACATAATTTGATATGTATTTTAATTATGTAATTATATGTCATTGTCATATGAGAGTTTAAGGCAATTCAAAAAGTTGTATGTAAGTGGTTTTGATTCTTAGCCCTGGTTTTTACAGCTTAACAACTGTAATTCATTTTTACATAATTTGGGAAAGATACTTTGGAGGCAAAGTAGCTGGTAAGAGTTAATAGGAGAAATAAGGAACCTGAAGTTTGCCAGCAGCCCTTCAGTAGATGACAGAATTGACTTTATCACTTCATTGTTATGGCTATATTTCAAAAGAAACAATATCATATATGTATGTCCATTATTATATAAAATTTATTATAATTCCATATGCATTGGGTGTGTGGAGATCTGTGTGTGCGTTGCGTATTACCAAATTTTGATTCTATTCCCTTTTTCTCATTTCTCACTTTGAGAATCGTGTCTCATTTTCTTTAAGTTTGGGGGATTTTGGTTGTCAGCTTTTCCTTTTTTCAGAATTCTAGCTTTTGTTTCTTTCCTTTCTTGACGTAAATGCTGCAGTCGCTTCAAGCAGTCCTTTGTGTGACTAAAAGAAATAAGCTAAATAGCACTGTTTAATTCATTTCAGGACCGCCTCTTTTTCGTCATGGAATATGTAAATGGAGGAGACCTAATGTTTCAAATCCAGCGCTCACGCAAATTTGACGAACCTCGATCCCGCTTTTATGCAGCAGAGGTCACATCAGCACTCATGTTTCTTCACCAACATGGCGTCATCTACAGGTACTCTTCTTGATCAAAAATAAAGTGTTCTTGAGGCTTGGGGCTGGCTTTGGCTGAAATCCTCTGTCTCTTAGCAACCAGATTTAGATTAGTTGTTTGTTCCGATTTGCTTACCTAGAACTTTTTTTGGCTGTTTATCATTGAGAATGTTAACATTTGAATAGCCCCTGCAGCAGTCGCCAGCTGTGTGTGCCAGTTTTGTATTATAGTCCAAATAAAGCGGGTTTGAAAAAGCTTGGCACGGTGCGACCCAGAGGTGACCTTTCTGCAGATCAGCGCAATCTCTTCACTTTCCTCCCTGTGCCATGAATTTCCTCTGGGTTTCTAACTCCCCGCCGCTTCCTGAGTTTGTTTGTTCTACTTGTCTCCACTCCGATATAATCGCGATGGTCGTTTGCAATCCTTTGCTTTTGCCCCTTCCTCTTGACTGTTTGGGTGAAGGCTCAGTCACCAGCAGGAAGGGGCTCTTTGCAGACAATTTTGATGTGCTTGCAACTGCCCCATATCTACTTGAACCTCTGCCCCGCCACCCCAGATCTCTGATCTTTAGCACACACACAGAAATGCATGTAGTTGCATTATGGTGAAGAACAGGTTTAGGGATAAACTACAATATTAAAAGGAATCACTTTGAAAATTTTCACCCTGATGTCAATGTGTTTAGTAAGTCTTTTATCTCATAATTTCACGCTTCCTCTCTCTTCTTATTTGTTTTTAGCAGCCTGTCATTGCTTGTGATAAATTCGGACTTTCACGAGCAGATTGCTTGACCAGCTTTGTGATACAGGTCTGCCCTGTCTACAGAAAATTCTGAGTTCTGTGGCTCTAATTGCATTTTTATATTCTCTTGAGAGTCTCACCCTCTTTCAGGTTATCAGTTTTGATTTGGGGTAGTCATCTCAGTGACAGGCAGTCTCACATTTCAAGATGAGGATGTGGAATTTGTCACATGCCTGGATTCGTATTAAAATTGTTCTCAGGACTACTAGAAATTGAAAGAAGTGAATTGTAAATGTCTAGTAACCAGGACTGAGTAGTAACTTCCATCAGAGGCCATTGGCTTTCCCACCAACTGGAAACCAAATGGAAACTTCTCAGAGAAGAAGTCTCTTTTCCAGAGACAGCAGAAACAGCAGGACATTGCATATTCTAAGGAAAACAAATCTCTGAAAGTGATCTTTCAGTCAAACTTTTTTTTGCTAGCTGCAGCCCTTAATCTCTATCTTTCATGAACACTGGTATGATGTTTGTATACTGGGCTAGTCTTTCGGCCCTACCACTTTGCGTGGGTTTGTTTTCAAGTGCTGAAGATCCAACACTTTTGTTACCTTTGCTGCCCATATCACATTTCCTGTTGGTTGTCTGTATTTATTTCCAAAGCTGTGTATTTGTACATTTACATACTAAGAATGTGGCAACTTCAGAATTTATAAGTATCTATCATAAGGGAAGCAGACAAGATTGGTACTTCAAAAAGTGAAGGATTTTTAGGATTTGTTTCCATAAAAATACTTGAACTAATTTCCTCTTCCTGAAAACTGGAGTTTAGACACTTCATAATTAGCAGTCAGTTTAGTGATTGCTGTGAACCAGCAAAAAAGAATTGGTGATATTACTTTCCCCCTTATTTATATGAGTGTGCATTCATTCTCCATCTCCCCTCCCTGTTCCCATCTTTCAGCACACATCCCTTTTTGTCTCCTCTTTTCTCTTGTCTTATAGGTAGCTTCTACTGTGTGTTGATTCCTAGCTGCATTGAATCACTTTGTGTGCCTGCGTTCTTTCTGTGGCTTTTTATCATCAAAATGCTTCAGTCCCAAGAGAAATGTCATTCCAATGAGACAATGCTTTGTAATTTAAAATTTGCAAGATAATTCGCAACTTCTGATTCAGACTATGCTGACATGTCTTTGGCACGCTACAGTAAAACACTAAAATTGTAAATGGCATGTTACATTGGGTGTATTATCAGAAGAGACAAAAGAAGAGAAATAACATGAGTTGTAGGATGAAAGCAGAAACTAAAAAAAAGCAACAAGAAGAACATTAGGAACAGATGTAGTTGTGACACAGGCTTTTGGATCTGGGTGTAGTCATGTCTGTAAGAATAACTTATTTTCTCAACCAGGGAACACTAGGAGCTTCAACAGTTCATAAAATTAATATCCCAGTTACTCTATAAAGTACAAGTAGAAGGAAGAAGTTAAAGATTACCTTAAAAGAATTAATAGTAAGAAAATGTCATAGTTCATTCATAGAGTGCCAGGCCCTGGGAGAATGCGTTTGTTGATGTCACACGTAAGTTAGAACATTTGTCGTGCACAGTACGGTTTCTGCCTGATTATTTAGTACCTCTCTGCATCTTTTATTACAATGTTAAAAACGCATTGGGCTCAAGTCACTCCTTTATGTCTCCAAACCTCTTATTAACTGGCAAACAAGGAAAGGAAAGGGGAGGAGGGGGAAGGAAGAAAACCTATGGTCCTGAATAACTACTAGTCATAACTACCTAGCATGCCGTCAGATATTTTAATAAAGAATACTTGTCTTCTGTGTAATTGTATCTCTAGGACAAACACTGTGGTGTGAAATTAATGGTTATTCTCCAAAGTGGGGAATGCTGCTTGTGTGGGCAACACTTCAAGGAAAGTGGGGAATATATAAATAAACTAAGATGGAAATGCAGGTTTCAAAATAGCTGCTATACCTTCTGATCTTTTTTCAGCCATGTATGTGGAAGTGTTGGTTTGGAGCTAAACATAGTTGTATTTTTGGAAGTAAATAACTAGTTTTAGCTCATGCTTTGGCTTGTTGGTTAGATTTTTAGAAAGTGCTATGATGATACTAAATGATCATCTTTTATAATAACTAGTTTATCCTTATTTCCCCTGAAGTTCAAAGAGGAACCTAGCTCCCTGTTTGGCAATAGAAATTATTCTCTAAATTCACATCTTTGCAACTGGCCCAAGTTGTTCCCAGACTTGTCCAATTATCTGTACACTCGCTGGAATTACATACCTTCCTTTGTTTGTTGAGTTTATGTTTGAAACAAAGATGAACCTCACAATTTTTATATATAAAGATGCCGGTGTTACTAAATGCATAAACTTTAGGATAATTTTCAGTGTGGCATTTTTAAGGATATAACATTATTGTTGTTGTGTCAAAAACACTTCAACAACTTAGTGAAAATATTTGCATTATCCCTGCCACCTTCCCTCTCATCTGGCATACAGCTATTCAGGCACTTGTCAAGCTGGGGCCTGATAATACAAGTAGAGTCAATCAGACACTAGAGAAGTTTCAATCGCAGTTTCTGGCAGTCGTTGTTTGTGTTATGCAATTGCATCACTTTGAAAAAATGTGTCCAAGCTTCAGGAATTAAGGGGTAGACTATGAATCGTGTTTTGCCTGTGAGCTGAACTGGACTTCAAACTCAGTGGTGAAAGGTTGTGGACTATGTTCACTGTCACCTGTCCCTGGAGTCTGGTATATTTAAAGTCCGTCATCATCAGCTTAATAGATATTCTCATGTAGGGAAGATGCAACAAATGGGATGTTAAGAAACTGCCAGTTCTGTACTCCCCTCTTGTACTGAGTTTCAGCATTCCTGTGCACTTTCCACAGATATATGTAATTGTTACATGTTCTTAATTCACCAGTAGCTGTTGGGCTGAGGACGGGAGTACCCGGGTGGGTGTCTCTGGCTCTTATTGTAGAAGTTCAAGTGAGGTGACACAAGTGGCTCGCTCTGGCCTGAAATACATACAAAGAACTGTTGCTCCCCCAGGCAGGGACATCAGCACTGGAATGGAGTAACACTTCATTAACATAAATGCCAGTGTCCCCAGTTCATATTTGATTTAGGGAATAACTGTGTGAGCTACAAACCTTGTTACAGTGAAGACGCGAAGGGACAGTAGTTGCATGTCGTCTGATCTCTGGTGTGCTCCAGACCATTCAAGTGATTAAAAGTGTTGCTCTGAAAGACAAGATAAGGAAACTGAATGTACACAATTTTGGTTCACCTGAGAGGATAAAAAAAAGTCTTAAGCTGCTTTGAGTTAACTCATTCTTTTGGTTTTGAATGTAAGGTTTGTGAGATGTTGCCTTCAAATCGTACAGCACATGGTCACAGGGAAGTCCTCATTCGTAGCTGTGGTTATCATGTTCCTCAGCCATATGAAGTAATAATCCAGCCTGTAACTTGCTGCAGCTTTCTGAGCCTCTGTGCACTCTGTAATTAGAAAGTTGGTTGTGATGAAGGATATATTAACGCTGAATTGAGGAGAATGCGAACATAAATATGCTGATGCCAATCCCTGAATACCTCCGGGCTTTTTCCATCCACAAATACCCTAAAAACTTGTTTGAACACTAACTGAATTTTTCCTTGGATTATCAATTTTCCCAACATTCCCATTTATCAAGGTAACACACACCAGTGTTTCAGAAAGAAGTACTATCTAAAATTAAAAGCACTTTCATTAGTGTGTTTTTATGTGAAATAAGAATATTTAGAAAGTCTGACTTCACTGGTGGTTGTATGATTCAGTGCAACCTTGGCAGAGTAGCGAGGAGTTATATTTACACTGATTAAAATGCTGCATGGTCAGTGGTTAACATGTTAAAAGTCGTAACTCTCCCAAGTTTCCTTACTGTGTTATTTCTGAATGGCAGAAGCCAAATAAAATTCCCCTCCTCCTCTTTTCTTTTTTTTTTTTTTTTGGCTTTTTAAAATACAAAGCTAGACATGGAGCATTTCTGGTTTAAATTTGGTTTTAAGTATGTAAAGATCATCTTATTGCAACTCTAAACAGTTGAAGGTTAAATTGCTGCCTGAGCTGTGGTCCATGAGGGAGGGCAAGAAAGACCTTCTACCCTCAGACATCTTATTCAGACCTAAGCATGGGAATTTGCTGAACTCAAGCCCTTCCCCACATAAACTGCCTATTGCAGGAGTCTGCTACGGAGAAGTTACAGTTTGCTTCTGCGAGCAACAAGGTATTTCCATCACCTTCAGTGGAAGTGGGGAGCAAGGAGGGAACTGTGCTGCTGGGTGCGTGTCTGAGTCCCCATGTCTCTAGGGACGGCTGTCCGAGCCACACCGCCGACCGGCGCTCCCTGCCCAGGTCTGCATCCTGGGCCACATCCATGCTCTGCTCTGCCTGCTCTAGTTTCCAAAACTAAGCATGAGCTCCGACGGGATTTTAGTCAGTGGCCTCCTGCCCTCTTTTCACTTTTTCTTGCTGGATCTAGGCAGGCCAGCAGTCATGAAACCCATAAATAAGCAGGATATCTTCCCCGCAGGAAAAGGCAGTGGTGGGCCGGGGTGGAGAGGAGCGGGACTGAGGGAGATGAGAAGCAGGAAGAAGGGTTGGTTCCCAGGCTTCTGGCATTCAGACCGAGGGAGTCCACCCTGCCATCTGCCCAGCTTATGTATTGTGCTAAAGGCTGCTGTCGCATAGGAGAGCCTTTGACAAGGTTTCCAGCTGTGGAAGGATGAGTAAAGGCTGTGGGAATAGGATATGAACCATGCGGTCTTGCCAACAGAGGAATGCTTTCTAAATTTCTCCTGGGTTTGGAACATAAGTCCTCAGTTGGCTCTTGCATGGGAGTTGGGTATGCGGAGGAGCACTGCTGGGCAGTTAATATTTAGAAGGATAGAGCAGCACCATTGACCTCATGTGGGATATGACAAGGTACTTCCAGGAGGAGTTCCCGGTAGTGAGGTCAGCATTGTTTTTTTGCTGCATGTTTATTTGGTGCAAGATTTTCTTGTTTAATGACCATTTGTATAGTGCTGTATTGTGTAAATAAAGCTATGACCTTTACCTTCTGATAACAGTATAGGAGTGAGTTAATGTTAAATGAGAGAGGGCAGGGAGTGGGAATCTGCCAGGGTTAATGCCAAGTTTACATTCCTATGAGGGCAGCCATGTTCCGGTACGCGCAGTAGAAAGGGCAACAGTGCTTCTCAACAGATAATAGTAGCGATATGTGACAGAGCATATTTGTATTTATTTCTGGGTGAATGTCGCTGATTTTAGATGATTGATGCTTGTGCTTTTATTTTATAACAGGAAGAAATGTGTGTTATCTTTCTGCATTTGATAAGAAGATTTTAGCTGAGAGAAACATACACAAAATTAAAATCCCCTAGAGCTGCAGCACATGTAAAACTGAAATGTACTGACACAAGACAATCCCTGTCGTTTTTCTAAAATGCCGAGACACAGCTTTGTTTCTACAGAAACATGTACACCAGTTCCAAACAAAATCATTATCTTCAAACAATTTCTGACAGAACAGAATGTTATGTGTTTCACAGTGTGTTATAACTCTGATGGGGCTTTGTAGATGTAATTCTGCTGCTAACAGACAAAAGTTAGGACTGAATTTTGCTGTGCCCTTCAGCCATGTTTGTCTTCCAACAATGGAAAATGTTTCTATAACCCAGTTGCAGTGGTGTTGAAACTATGTCACTTTATGGGTGAGGCTTTGCCTTTTTGCATGCTATTGAGTGCATCTGCCAAAGTTTCATAGTAATACAAAGAAGTGCCCAGCAAACGTGGTTCAGGGGTGATAGGCATTTCACAAAGATTTTGTTGTGATCTTGAGATGCAACAGAGAAGTTGGACAGTAATGCAAAACAAGAGATGAAAACATGTAAGGAACTCTATTTAGTGTTTTTAAAACAATGATACTCAAAATACTAAACAACCTTAAAAGAAAATTTGCATGATGTACTTTGGTAAAGACATTTGCATGCAAGTTTCTTCCATCTTTTGGCCAGAACCTTGCTATTTTTGGCTCAGGGTTTGCATTTATTCTGTTTGCCTCCTCTCACCACCCTTTGCTTTATCCACCTCGTTGTTATAAAAGGGCTTATCACTTAGATGCTGCTCCAGCAAACATTGCTGCATGAAGATCAGTGTACTCATAGGCTGATTTTGATTCAATGAGATTATTCATATGCATGATATGTGCAGCTTCCCAGATGATTTGGGATCTTGTTTTGACTTTTCAGATTGAAAATGTGTTTATTTCAAAATACAAAATCATAAAATTTGAGAATACACTACTATAAAAACCCATGTTGTTTTGCTTATCATTGCAAAAGGCTGTGGAAAAATGAAAATTTAGCCAATCTGAAAGCCAACATAACTGAGTTATCACTGAAACTTTTTAAAACTTTCAAAATGTCTGTTTAGCTGACAGCTTGTGCTCAGATGTAAGAAAACAAATAATGTTGTTCACCAGGAGGTTAACTAAAATGGCCTAATGAACTAAAATGGAGAAAATACAGCCAGTAAGAACCCCAGCATTCTGGGGAGTGCACCAAAGTCTCTGCTGCTACCAGAATAAACAGTGGGAGGATTACATCAGAAGGACCTTGGACAGACTAGGTGCAGCCTAACCAGAGGAATCTGAAAGTGGAACAAAAGGGATCAGGTGGCTGTGACTGCTACAGATGAGCAGAAAGGTGAGGAGTAACGAGGCCAGAGTGGTAACGATTCACTCAGCTTACCTTCTTGTATCAGAAATGCTGCCTGCCCCGCTCCTTGGCTGCCAGAGTTTCACGGAGTCCAAACAAGGAGTTGCCCAGAGCAGCAGGCAGTGGCAGAAATACATCTTCATCATCTCAGCAGCACTGGGTATGTGTGGAGGAGGCAGATGTGAAGCGGGGCTGAGCAAGAATGGCACAGAGGCCAAGGCCAGTTTTTACTGAGGATGGGAGTTTGCGTGGTTTCTGCACTGTGATACACCCAGGGGTGGGTGGCACCAGGGAGATACACTCTCCTACCACCACCAAATTAAATTTTGACCTTCTGAGACCACATATGTTGGGATTGTAATGTATTGAATTAAAAAGAAATTCCTACTTCAACATCCAGTTTATGAGGAGAAGCCCAAGCAGCACGTCTCACGATGTAAACACCAGATGGGTCTTCACTTCTTGCCTCCTGCTTGTAGAATTTGTTTCTAGTAGTTAGTCTTGCAAAAGAGCAGAGAGAGAAAAAAAATAAAGGGGAGAGGCCGGAAATAATGCCAATACTTACAAAGATACACTTTTTCCTGCAGACTTTTATTTCCTTCTGCTGATGTATGAAAGTCACAGAAAATAACATTCTTCGAAGCATATCAAATGCAGATAGTACATGCGGTTGTGTTTGGGTTTTTAATGTAGATTTGACAGTGGCAGCTGTAAAAGTATATTTCAGAAAGTATTCCAGTCTCAGAGCATGTGATTGCCCTGTCAAGGGGAGGGAAGGATGGGGTGGCTTTAACAGGAAATAGCCAATATACCAGCTGGTACGTGTGCACCTTGGTGTGAAGCTGAATAACATAGAAGCAGTGCCCCCCCCCAAAAAAAAAACCCAAAGACAACTAGGTCACTAATAACCTGAACTGAGGAACATCATGGGTTCGAAATGTGGAATATTGAGGGTAAAATTAAGTAGTAAGAAATAAACATTATAGCAGTTCAGTAGGTATTTACTTGATTTATTATAGTGTTTCCAGGGGAGATCCTATGGTCTATTAACACACATTGAAAAAGATGCCTAAATATATGCTAACACAAATAATGAGTCAGATGTATTGCTATGGTCAGTTGAGTGGGTAATGGATATTTAAAAGCTTCCAAACATCAATAAATCTGAAACAGTTCTAAAGGAGTACTTGTGTAACAAAAATAATATGCACTTAAGAAACTGCCTGAGTACATACTTGCCTAAACTTAACTACCAGTAAGACGACAGCAAGTGTCTATGGTACTGTATACTGAGGGCATAAAAAGGCATACCAAATGTGTGGCAGTTCATTTGTTGATAATTTGTAATAGGTCCAAAGGGGCCAGTGCAGTTTATTATGCTACATAACCACGACAGAGAGGCTCTGAGTCTCATTTATGCAAAAGTCTTTAAATACCTGATAGCAGAAAATTATGCTAAGATTGTGAAGGGAGAAAGCAGCCTCAACAGCGTCCTCCTTGGCAGGAGGCTGAAGGCAGTCCTTTGCAAGCTGGTTGAAGCTGCCTCTGCCAAAACCCTCTGAGCCAGTTTCCACAGCTGGTGAGGGAGAGATACCCATAGCAGAGGTGGAAAACCCTTTGGACAGCACTGGGGTTTAGGCAGGCTCTCTTTTCACCTTTGGAAAATTCATGAAAGGAAAAAGAGGGGATCTTCTGTCAACCTTCTGAAATCGGAGTGAGCGGTGTGTTTGTACACACAGTAGAACAAAGTTCTGTTTTTCTGTGGGTGACCCAAGAGGAAAATGGTTTAGCTAAGATTTTTAAAACATCTGCAGATTGGGTAGAAGCTGTTTTGTCCATGAGCAAAAAGGTCAGAGGAAATTTTGAAAGAGCATCCTGGAGATTCTCTGTGTAATAATAACAACAACAACAGATTAAGTGATATTAGTGAGGTATAGCTTATAAAGCCATAGATAAATTAGTGATAAATCCGGTATAAGTCATTGCCTCTCAGGCCAAGCTAATTGTCTGTAGAAACCCAATCTGAAAGACATGTAGGCTAAAATCTCAAAATCCTGCCATAGAAAATGTGTTTTATTTTTTTACACCTTATTTAATGAGTTCTGTTTAAAAAACAGTCAAACACAGTTATGTTTGCCTAATAATAGTGATGATGTTCTGGGTATATGGAAGAATGTGGAAGGTACGATGGCTGGGGCAGGGTGGACAGTGAAGGGTTGAACTGTATCAATCCTAACAGAGTACTTTATGTCATCACTCCAACTCTGAATCTGGGTTGAGAACCATACTGTTGTACCCCTTAATATTGCATTTGCTATGCTATCAAGTCTTAACACAATGCTACAGATTAGCTACAGAGGATCTAAAGTGATACCCACATTTGTTTCAGGGTTGGGCAATGCGGAGTTTAATACATTGTATACTTGTCTTTGGGATATAGCTCAACTTCTGCAGCTTTTCTCCTATTTTGTTTTACAGTGTTTTGATAATCTTTCTCAGAGACTCATTTGTTCACACATTTTTATGTGGAATTCAGAATGTGATTATAACATGACATGTGTGTATAGAGGTTGCTATCTGGTGTATAAGACACTGGTTCTTTAAAAATCATGATTCTCATTTACAGTAAAACTCTGACACAAGAAGAGCAAAGCAATTTTATAATGGAATTAAATTGTACTCAGTCTGCTCAGTTTAACACTGTCAGAAGGCTGCAAAGAGACTTTTTTGAACATTATAATTTAATGAAACTTTATGTAAAATAGTTCTTCTGTAAGCTGTATAATTAGGTTTCTTGCAAGTCTTTGCCCACGTAACTATCTGGGAGTTTTATAAGATAATTTCTGATCTTGTCAGAGCATGGAGCCCTCAAGAGAGACCTGGTGGCTGGGCATGCAGAAATTACAAAGATAATTCTTCAGGGTCAAAGTAACTTTTTTTTTTTTTTTTAATGTTGACAAAATTGTTTAAGAACAGCCCACTTTGTTCAATAGTTTACATTTAGAATCATAGGATTACTGAAGTCAGTATTTACATGCAGTGACTAGCCAGGAAGTACTAAATGTTAGAGATTAAAATGATGTCTTAGTCTCCCAAATCTTGTATTCAGAATTGCCTCTCTTTTCTTCATTTGGGCTGTACTGTTAGGCTCTTCTCTGTAGCCCCTCTGTCTTTACAGCTGAAGGTAAATCAGTAATGGTGCTCTTTGCCAGCTTTGATGTTGGCAGAAGTGAATACACTGTAAATTTCCTAAGTTGTGCCGTGTTTTATTTCATGTGAGTAGCCCATGAGTCATCTTTCCATAGCATTCATATTAATTAAAAATAGTGGGGTGCTTTGTATAAGTAGATTTTAAGTGATAATGTTAGACATTGGTACTACAGCAGAAGTGGTGTTCCCAAGCACGTGTTTTCTGGGGGAGGCTGCAGGAGCTGCATTTGAAACAGTGCTGGAGCTGGAGCTTCCTGCACAAGAAAAGTTTCTCTAGGAATGTTTGTGCAGCTTTCAGGCAGGGGTAGGGGGTGCAAGGAATTTGATTTTGTTATGCAATCATAATTTTAAAAGAGTACCTTGTAAAATGCAGCTCTCTGTATTAACCTTTTTAATGTTCTCTGTATATAACCCTTTTTAATTACATCTTGAAGCAAGGTTTGGAGTTGGAACCATCAGTACAAAGCCCAAATCTCTACGAAGTCTCTCTGGAAGCAGCATTAGGACTTTATTTTATGTATAGGTCAATATAGATGGGCAAGCAACTCCCATTTGCCTTCAGGCATCTTCTTTGCATTTTACAGACAGACAGTAGAGGTTCTGCTGAAGTTTTCCAGAATCTCTCCACTGCTGTCAAACTGAATAGAAAATTGTTAACTCTACAGAATTTGAAACAGACAAATCTATCTGTATAACAAAATGGGTTTAGAAGCTAAAAAACCGAAGTAGATTTAACTCACCGTTTTTACAATAATTTCTTTAGAAATCTGTTAAACTGTTGTTGACTGCTGTTGTTTTGATCCTTGATAAATACAGCAGGGTTGGAAAAGATTTTAAATTGAGAGCCTACATACCTTTCCCAAATTCAGACTACATGATTGTGTACAAACATGTTTAGCCATGTGAACTATGCTTCTGAAATCAGAATAGAAGCAGAAATTATTAAAATCAGTCTGCTAGTGATTCCTTATAAGTAAACATTTTGTTGGAAGCAACATTCTTGTTGAGTTACCTCATTTCATTTATGCTATATAATTTATGTAATCCATTCCGCGTAATATTATATGCACCAATCTGTGGAAAGGCTTTCCATAAAAAGACCCAGGAGGTTGAACTGAGACCAAAGTGAGGTTGGAAAAAAAATCAGTGTCTGTACAAAAGTTCACTGCAGAGTTGTTGAGATTTTTTTCTGACTAAGAAAGCATTTTTCACCATGGAGACGCGATATGGAGCTTTAACAGGAGTCTGCTTACTGCTGGGAGCTGCGTTTGTTCCCTGCTAAGGACACCCTTGGGAGAATAGGAAAGAGGACTCTGATAAATTTGTTTCTTCTATAAAAGAAACACTGTATGTAAAAACCTTCAGCAACCCTTTACAGTTTCTGGACATCACAAAGCTGCAGAGAGCCTTGTCTAGTACAGAAGAGGAGCTGAAATGTAAGCTCATGCTGGTGCATCAGTGGCTTGCTCAGGATGTGCTCCCAGTCCCCTGGGTTTGGCCATTTTATTCTATACCCTATGTTGTGGTTACCAGACTAAGATTTTTTTTTTTAAGTATCTTCTTTAAAAGTCTACAGCGTGTATAGAGTTTACTCAAAGAAATGAAGGAAAAAGAAGACCAATTCAAATTATGAAGTAGGTCTCCAGCATTGCCACATTTTCATTTTTGCCTTGAATCCCGATAGTGGTTCTGTTCCTAACAGAAGCACAAAATAAGCATTATTGAGGATGTAAAAGATTTGTGCTACCTTTTACAAGCAGATTTTAATATTTTAAGAGCTCATCTTCACTATGCGTTGTTGTCTTTCAGTATAGTGAAGGTCTGGTCCCTTGGCCGAAAAAGCAGGATTCATGTGTCATTGGTTTTCTTTGGATAAACAATCTCAGCTGAATTGAAAAGAGAACTTTTCTGAAGTCCTGAAGCTAGAAAAGTGATGCAGAGCAAAGAAGAACAGAACATAAGCCAAGCTTTGGAGCCTCCACTGTGTGCACCTGTGTTCAGTAGGCAGATTAAAAGATTTCATGATGAGTTAGCTTTCAGCCTTGTCAACAGTGTTCAGGCAGGCTGGTCTTCTCCTTTAGGTGACAGAACTGGATTGAACTCTGGGATATTTTTAGTAGCTACTGGGCAAACATGGCAAGCTTTTCCCTTCTTCAAGTCAACAACATGCTTGGAACTGGTCATTTCTGAGGGAGGTGTCAACATTTGTATTACATTAACAAGTAAAAGAATGTCATTTACCATTCATGGAGGAAAAATAAATACCCTCTCTAGAAAAGGAATAGGGTCAGAGCACAGGACAGGGATGCTAGATACCTTAGAATAGTCTGTATTTAGTGTAACAGCTGGATGACAATATACAGGATTGGATCAAATTAACCTATGCTATAGTAGCTTTGACTTTTGCTTAATAGTCCTTTCAAAGCTTATACTTGATCTTGATAGGCAGCATGACGGAAAACGATAGGCTTCCAACTGGCGGAAGCTTTTGGCCCAGTGTTACAATTGTGAATGAAAACCCATCTCCCCCGTTGGACTTATATCATCCTAAAATAATACTGGTATTGTTATGCAGCATGAGGTTGATTGACCTTTAGGCTGAGGGAAGTGTAAGGCTAACAAGTTAAATGCCATTGAAAACAACTATCTAAACCATAAATTCAAAATGACCTGGTTTTTGCATCTATGATTTAAGTAACAAAATTGAAGATGTGGGATGAGATCCAAGACTAAACATCTGAGAGAGAGAGAGAGAGACTAAAGTAGTCAACTTTAGTTGATTGAAGATATTCTGATCCTTTTTTTCTCTGGTGTCTTGACCCTACTAAAGTTCACTTAGTATGTAATGGAAAAAACAACTGGTTTGATAGCAAAATACAGGAAATGCCTTCAATCATGGCTGATTACAGTAGCAGCTTTTCTTCTGTTGTTTTTATTTTTTTAGAACGCTCTTTCTATGTGCCTGAAACAATGTAGAATAATAATGCTTTGGAGCCCTTTATTTGCTATGTCCAACTAGAGCAGTTAAACGTTTGGCTTTTTGATGGATATGCATCTTGGGAGTTTTTGCAGTCAGAACAGTGCCATATGACATAAGTGAGAAAAATTAAGAAGTATTACAGGGCATAACTTCAAAGCCTAGTAAACTCTGTGTGTGTGTGTGTGTGGCAGTTCCACCGTGAGTAACAAGACAAATGAATACAGGTCTTTTTTAAAAAAATTCCCTTTGTTTGACTTTTACAACTAATTCAAATGAAATCGCTAGCTGGAAGATACGAATTACATTGAATATACATAAAGGCTCAGATTCGTCTCACCTAACTTTAGGAATGCAAGTGAAGCTTCTGAGTCAGTATCCTGCTTGTGTGTTTGTGGTCGGTGGAGAAGGGTAGGCTTCTTTAGGAAGCTGTGCAGCCCACACGTTCCATAAATCATCCACTCAGAAATATCTGTGGAGATGACCATGGAGGAAGCCTGGGACAAACTGTGGTACCTCAAACCCTGATGTCTGGTGGGATAAATCTGGGTCTGAGTCCTGGAAAATACAGGAAAGAAAATTACCATAAAACCAGGTAAAATGTTGCAGAGCTGTAGTTACTTTCATGTTTAAGGTAAATTTTTTAAAAAGGATGGTATTGTGGTTTATTACATTATTGGCTTCTATTCCATCTTTACGATTGTCTGTATAAGGCAGTAACGCAACCTTGTTGTGGATTATTAAGTGTTACAAGGCTTCAGTGCTGGGATAACTGAATGGGATCTTCTACAGAAATTCAAGATGCTACCTGGATAGGCATGCATTTGTTGGCTGTATGTTTTTCTTTGTGAGAGAGCTTCATTCAAAAATAGGAAAGAGAAGAAAGAAATTTCGATCTTTTCAGTTAGCCATGGACACTGTATACCCAAAAACCAATTACTCTTTTCTTTATGTTTGCACAATTTGTATTCCATTGTTGTTCAAATGATAGTGAATTTGTCATCCTACCTACTGAGGTCACTGAGAAAAAAAAGAGAAACTATGAAAGAAAACATTGCTTTTTGTTTCCAAAGACAAACTTTTGAACAGAACCAAACTTAACTAGTATATCTGCTGATAAATTTGCTTTCTAAGGTTATGGCAACATTTTTTCAGAATAGAATTTTCAAAACTTGATCTGACAAGCTTTTCTAGCTTCACGCTATCCTTTTGCTGTCTTTCATCGAGTGGTTTTATCAAATAACAATTTAGTATTGTTTTGTTTAAAAGGATTATAGACACACAGAGTAGGCACTTTCAGTTTGCGCTCCACCTAACCTATTGTTATAATACTCAATCTTATTTTTATGTCATTCGAGATACTTAAAAATAAGAGCACAAAGCATTGAACCTCACAGTGGAATACCGCAGCTTGAGTCAGCCCTTGGCTAAGCCTGGGGACCTCTATTGTCTTCAGTGGGATCACCGAGGTCTCAGTGAGGACAGGGTTTATCATATTACATATTTAGCAATAACACTGGCTTTGTAGAAGAGGCTGAAACAGTAAATATCGTTAGTGGCAGTACAGATTTCACCCTGTCATTGCCAGCCTCAATACACAGAGCCAGTTAGGAATTTCTCAGCTGAAGTCTTCAAGAAAAAAAGGTAGAAAATGCATTTGTGTTGGTTTTTTTGTGTGTGTGTGTGATCAAAGTGAAGACGGTGAGAAAGAAGGAAAGAAAGAAATCCCGGACAAAAGTGTTGGTAGCCTTAATGTCAGGGCAGTCACACGGGTGGTGGGTACAAGGATGACCAGGCAGCTCAGCTGCGGTTCAGACGAGTCACTGTCCTGAGCACCAGGCCATCGGCTGTTCATATGCTGCTTTCATAAATAGCTTTGAACATTCTGTGTTTTCACCCAGTGTGAAGCACAAGTGGTTTGTAAAAATCTCAAGCAACCTTACAAAATGAGAAAATAATTTTCTATCTAGTTTAGCTGCAAGTTTCTGGGGCAGATTGTTTGTCCTATACAAATGAGGGCTTTGGCAGTAGGCTAAGCCAAGAAGCACAGTTGTAGCGCTGCATCCCACTCCTCAGGCTCATAGAAAAATTACTGCATTCCCAGGTAGGGGCTTATAAACCCCTTTATAAACCCCTATGAAGCAGTGTGATGTGAATGTAAAAGGCAACCCTCTCTTGAAAAAGAAATAGAGACCGCTCCCCTCTGTGCTTAGCCAATTTTTGAGAATCTTGTACATCATGCGTATTTAAACTTCTACATATTTCACTTATCCTCACAAATAAAAATGTGGAAATAATAAGAAAAGCCACACAAAGGAAAGCTGTTAAGTACAATATATTTCTTTTTCTGCACATTATTTTAAGGAAACTCAGCATAATAAGATAAGCAGATCAGGCACTGTAATGTCCTAAGCTGCTACCGACAATTGTAATAAAGTTATTGTCCAAGCCATTAAAAAGCCATATATAGAAATTATTTTACAGAAAATGTTTTTAGGCTGCCAGAAAAGTCATTGGTTTCCTTAAACTACTGGAAACTAACATTAAACCTTTGTTTAGTACGTCATTAAGATCTCAGTAAATAGTTAGGGCTACATGTTGAACACACAGCCTTCTTTTCCATCTCAGGACCTCGGTGACCTGAAAGTTTTCTCAATGGTAGACGTTGCTGGAACGGGTGATGTTATACATCGTGCAAGCCATACTTTTGCCTGGTAGGGGTTGGAGTTTACAGAGCCACAGATAGCAGTCACATGTTTGTCTCCCTCCCATGTCCTTTGGCAGGTAGACAGCAAACTGCCTTCTGCTGCATCCCTCCTCCCATCTCTGCCACCCCATTAATCCACAAGATATTTGTGTAAATGGCAGGGTGATGGGCATTATGTTATACAAGCAAAATAAATGTGTGTGTTTTTAGAAGTAAACATGCCTGACAGAGGGAGTCAGTATGGTCACATTAATGTTTACTCTGCTATCTGACCTGTCACCATTTGCTTCAGTGAAAAATAGCTGTAGTATCTCAGCACTGGTGAGGCCCCACCTTGAGTACTGTGTTCAGTTTTGGGCCCCTCATCATAAGAAGGACATTGAAGCACTAGAGAGAGTTCAGAGGGGGTTACAAGGTTGGTGAGGGGTCTGGAGCACAAGTCTGATGAGGAGCAACTGAGGGAACTGGTGCTGTTTACCCTGGAGAAAAGGAGGCTGAGGGGAGACCTGATTGCTGTCTACAGCTACCTGAAAGGAGGTTGTAGCATGGAGGAGGTTGGTCTCTTCTCCCAAGTAGCAAGTGATAGAACAAGAGGAAATGGCCTCAAGTTGTGCCGGGGGAGGTTCATTTGGGTATTAGGAAAAAATTCTTCACAGAAAGGGTTGTAAAGCAGTGGAACAGGCTGCCCAGGGAAGTGTGGAAATAATAAGAAAAGCCACACAAAGGAAAGCTGTTAAGTACAATATATTTATTTGTCTGCACATTATTTTAAGGAAACTCAGCATAATAAGATAAGCAGATCAGGCACTGTAATGTCCTAAGCTGCTACCAACAAGTCACCATCTCTGGAGGGGTTTAAAAGGCATTTACATGAGGTTCTTAGAGACATGGTTTAGTGCTAGCGTTAGGTTATGGTTGGGCTTGATGATCCTGAGGGTCTCTTCCAACTGAAATGATTCTATGATTCTATGATCTCTGACTTTATTTGAAACCAAGTCTATGTGCTCTTAATTCATCGGCTGCTAGCCATCATAAATCCTGATATACATCAGTATAAAGTGGATTCACTTTATTCCAAACTTGGCACTGATGAATAGTGCTCTTTTGAAAACTGTGCAGCAGGTTTTTCTGTATATTGCTGAATATGGCTCTGCTATTGTTTTTGTGATAACATCTTTATTCTTTGATAATATCAACTAATGTAACAGTGACAAAGAAAATGTGTATCATAAATCCAGTAATTACTTAAAGGGTCAACATGAAAGCAAAGCAGAGGAATTCCAAGACTTTCAGATATAAACATAGGCAAAACTTCCTCAGATTTCCTACAACAAAAGCAGCAGAACCATCTTTTTCTCACTGTTAGTCTCACTCAGGTTTTTCCATGTTCCCTCCCTGCTAACAAAAAACTGCCTTATGAATCCACTCATAAGCATGAACAGTCCAGCGTGTGTCCTATTTTGTACTCCATGGATAAGGAAGGTCACATCAGCTGGTAGTACCTGACACCAAATGATACTGATATTATTGCATCTTAATGCTTGGTAACATCAGAAAGTATAGGCTGCTTCTTTTCCATTCAGTTTTTCAGATGGGAAAATATTATATTATCAGTTTGTGTTTTCTTAGAAGTTACGATTTGGATTTTCCCATTAATCTTTGATCTTTTGGGGTGAGGAGAAAGCCTTGCTGATGTGCTGTGACTAAAATACTGAAGGCAACAAAAGAGTCCCCTAGTGAAGTACAGTCCTAATATTAATATATATCTGTCCCATACTTCATGTATGGAAAGTAAGAATAAGTTGGTGAGAGCTAATCACTAAAAAGCTAACATCAGAACATTAAAATTTTTGATGTTTCTTTTTGTTTCTGATCAGTTCCATATATAACTTCTTCTTGCTTAGACTGTAACCTATTACATTAGTTATCAATATTTTGAGGGCACCAATGTGTTTGAAGAACTGAGATGAAGATTTTAGTGAATTTATCAGTATTCCAGGAAATACCATTTCAGACAGTGTGATTAAATAGAAAAAAATATTTCATCTTACTCACTGAAACTGCTAATTGATATAATGAACATTTTGCCTTCAGTTATGAGTTTCAGTAACTGTAGTAACAAGACAGTGGTTCTGATGGTTTTCTGTGCTGTTGGGGGAAGCTTCCCTTTTACCCTCTGTGGTTTCTTCTGTGAACTGTTTGTCTATTTAAAGCCTGCAGAGAGGATGTGATTTTCCCATGCAGGGGAACAATGGCCATGATTTCAAATACACTATTGAAAGGGTTTATTGCAGCTGAAAGTCACCAAAAAAGTTTAGTAGCTATGTTGCTTTTGGATCTTTCTTCTTCGATGTTGTATGGATGTTTAGTAAGGTACAGTCCTTCATCACACTTTCACCCTATAAAGAAATATTCTCGCTTCTGATGTTGTTATTTGTAGAAAATAATTATTGCAGTTCATTCTGACATTCACTGTGAAATGTATATGCTTTCTAGTTTTGTTGCTCATTCAGCAGTTACAGTAGAAGCAGATGCTGCAGAGGCATTTCATTGTAAAGTGATTGCTAAACCAGCGTGGGATCATGTTTCTTAGCTACTTGATCTTGTTCTTCAAATACGGATTTATTTAGTCACTAATGTTTACTGTGTTCAAAGGCTACTGTTAGTCGTGTTTGGCAGACTTTCTGATTTTACTGGTCAAGACGCATCTTGACTGTTTAATTGCCTTACTTTCAACAAGAAAATTGCCTGTTATCTGGATGACACATGAGACATGTAGGGCCACACTCACAAGGTGTTTGGCTGACTGCTGTTGGGAGTTAGCCTTAGGAACCCAGTCCTGTGAAGGCCTCATTCTCCGAGCATTTGTGGGAAGCCGGGGCAGCCCGTGTCTCGTGGCGCTGGCGTGTGGAGGAAGGAATTAGCGTTAGGGAAGTTTTCTCGCAGGTTACCTGCTGTCCGCCCACTCTTCTGCTCCGACTTGCATAAACCTTGCTGGTATAATCCTGATTCTTTCTTGAGATTCTGCCAATCACTCCAGCTTCTAAGGTGATTGCGATGCTGGCAGGTATCCAGAAATAGAAACCGAGGCTTAAATTTCTGTTTAAGGCTGTCTGAGAAAGAAAAAAAAGTTCTTTTTTTTTTTTTTAATTATGCAATTGACTGCTCAAGTTAACTGAACTGACGGTACAAAGTTATCTTGGCAAACAAAGGAGAGAAATACCTTAATGTAGCATTACTGCATTCAAACAATCTGGACATTTTCCTGGCTTAACTGGTTAGGTTGTTTGCAGTTGCATATAATTATTCAGGTTGTAGGAACTCTTTTTGTCAGACACAGAGACTTTCTTAGTTCCTACAAAGAGAGCACAAAATGAGAAAAAGTAGAATTTAGTAGACCTTTGTCACTGAGCTATCTGATACTGCATTATTTGGTATGCTCTGTTTTAGAGGTAGACAGCTGGCGCTAATACCAGGAACCAAATAAAAGATAGAATGTATCAGAACGGATCATTCTGTACAGACAATTAATTTACATTCCAGGGATTAATAGCTGTTTAATTTTTGAGATGTAGGAGAGCAAGCTGTTGCTTACAACAGTTCTGGTGAGATATAAGTCTAAAGTAGAACTTAGAAGTTTGGTTTGTTGTTTTCTTTCCAGTGAGAGACAAGCTTCATTCACAACTCTTTCCATGTTACTTCGTCATTTGTTACTTCATTTCTGTTTTGCTTTATTTACTTTTCCC
Source organism: Nesoenas mayeri (assembly GCF_963082525.1). NCBI lineage: Eukaryota > Metazoa > Chordata > Aves > Columbiformes > Columbidae > Nesoenas > Nesoenas mayeri. The sequence goes on along the minus strand of NC_137544.1, from coordinate 91,707,587 downwards.
TCTGAGGTGTTAAATAGTGTGTTACCTATTCTCTTATATTTATTTAGTTAACTAAGATTGCTTTTTGAAAAGTTGCATAGTTAGGGGCTTTGGGTAGAGTTGGTCGGTTGGTTTGGTTTTGGTTTTATTTTTGTTTTGTTTGGGGTTTTTTTTTGTGTTTGTTTGTTGGTTTATTGTTTTTCTTTTTTTTTTTTCTTTTTAATCCTGTCAACTGCAGTTTAACAGAATGGCTTTGAATGGGTTTGATGCAGGCACTTTTATGGACCATGATAATCTTGCAGGCTAGCTATGAATTTGACTGGCAGACTCAGGGCTTACCTTTTAACCTCCCATCTGTACTTTAACACAAGTCATGCTGCTGTTGTTTTAGCCTCTTCCAAATTTCTTCTGAAACTTTGATGCAGTTTGTATTTGTGATAACAAAAATGTACAGGTATTAAATTCCATTATTGCGTGAGTAATTAAGGTGATGTCCTCAGTGCCTACAATAGGGTGGGTTTTGAAGAGGCTTAGAGCCTTCACTGCTTTGTTTTGGCTCGATGAAGGGGTTCCAGATGTTTTTCTTCTGTTAAGTAGGATTATAGTTTGGTAAATGCTAAGAAAGTTATATTGACGTGAGCTTTTACAGGTAGGCTTAAAATTTCAGTTGGTCTTTAAAGGTAGTCGAAAGTTAGTATTTAGGCTCTTCCTGTATTACTCTTTGCTCAGTTTGTTCCTTCTCTTTTTCTACTCTGAAATTAACTTTCTAATGCGAATTTCTGTGTGTTATACGAATCTTCAAGGAAATAAAAACAATGGTGAGTATCCTGTCCTTCTCCATTATGTGGTGGCTTACTGTTAGTGTTTTAATACTGTTGAGATTTCTCATAGCTTAGGAGTTTCTTGAGTTACAGATTATATCAATAACATTAAATTCAATGATGAGCATATGGATGGCATTAAAGGAAACTTAAACAATTTAAGGTCCTAAGAGCTCCATTGTGTCACCTCCGTGCACTGGAAAATCCTGCTTCTGGGATCACAGTTAAGACAACATATAAGGGTCTTCTGATGATTACTTAGCACTCCAAAACAAGTTGGATCCAGTTTTGTGAGCAGCCTCTTGAATTTCATCAGTTGCTACTAGAATTATTTGTATTATGACCTTCTTCCTAACAAACTGTTGTGATGGTGGCTGGAAGTGGTTCCTGGATTACATCAAATATGATTATACTTTGATTTCTTTATCTGAACATCTTGGCTTTTTAAAATACAGCTTTTATTCTTCCTTAGATTAGGAATATGCAATATATAACACTGTATATGGAAGGTTAAAAGCTACAGCTACAAGCTTGTTTCCTTCTCCCATCTGCAAAAGCCTTATCCTGCTCTTGATCACATTCTACTTGATGATGTTATAGTCTTGTCTTTAATGCAGATCTTTTGATTGTAACACTTGTATTTCACTGAAAGAGCAGTTTGGGGAAGACACGTGATTTTTTGAGTGGGTAGCTTTATTTTGTTTATTTGACTTCTTTGGGGAGCACAGAGCTGTTGGTATCTGTTTGCCCTTGCATGATGTTGGATAATTCTTCCAAATTGCTTTCCAGGGATAGACAGGGGTTATTCAAGGGGTTAGATGATTAGATGTACCAGATTGTGTTATAGCCAATTTGATCTTAGGGTGTTTAGGAACTCATAAAAAGGATGACCTTAAGAAATGATAAAATACGCAGTCTGCTCCAAGGAGCCTTATGTGGGTTACCAGCTGAGAACCTACAAGAGCAGTATAACTGATCTGGAGATAGCTAATTCTGGTGTACGGTATATTGGTTGCAATGAATGTTTGTACAGCCAGTATATACTTCAGCTACATAAACCATATCTAATAAAGATGGTTTATGTGGGAGACAGTGAATTTACTGCTAATGAGGTAAATCTGACTTTGTTTTGCCACATCAGACTTCTTATACATGCACTAACCACTTTGTAACATATACACAACACAAGTGATATCTACATGCACAGTACATCATCCAGTGCTTCCTAGAAGTGTCTGATTTGCTGGACAAATGTGCAGTGATTACACAGACCTTGAGTAGTAAGCGCACAGTGTCTCAGAAATATCTGATATTTATGCTATCCTGTGTACATGTTTCAGAAATATATGTTAGATACAGATGGACCAGCACATTCAAAAATTTTGAACAAATATCAAAAGAAAAAAAACATTAAAAAATAATTAAATCCACCTAGTGAAACTGGGGTGATAGGGAGAAAAGAACATTTCTAGCAAAATCCCAGCATGCTGTAGCCTTGAATATGTCCACAAAAACTCTTAACATAATACAGCCCTGGAAGGGTTGTTTAAACATTTAAAGTGTGTGAATGCTTCCACAATGCTACGGTGCCTGTGGTTCTAAGGTCTGGGGGCTGATAAGGAGATACTTCCCTGAAAAAAATCCACAGAGAAAGGTGAAGAATTATCATCCCTCAGTCAGGTGGAATTTGTTGGCATAAAGGATTTTTTTTACCAAGACCTGTATCTTTTCATAAGCTTTTGGGGTGAAATTTGTTTACGGAGGCTGGCGTGGGATTTTATTCCTCTATGTGATTTAGAACTTACCTACCCACACTTTTTTTTTTCCTCATTAATTCCACCTGTGAAAATTTCTCTAATTCTTCTAGGAAAAGTGTTCTGATCAGAAAGTGTCCACACAGAATCACCTAAGGACATGTGTTCTGCATTTGTTTCTCACTTCTGTATGAATTCATACATACAATGCGTTCATTTATTGAGTATTTTTAATACACAGCAGAGGTGTCTAAAGCCTAGACAGAAGTATGAAAATAAAATGGTCTGTGTAATATGGGTGGTTTTGCCTCTGTGTTATGTTTGTTTTATTATTCGTAAGTAATAATTTGTTTTTTGATTGAGGGGCTTTATTCATGCAAGTGGGGGTTGTTTTCTGCATTGACATTCCAGATCCATTTATAGCTTAGTCTAAGGCAAGTGGCAGGTAAGTTAAATGGTACCTAGCATCCATTGTGTTGGAACAGGCGATAACCATCAATGGTATATTTAGAAAATGTGCAGAGGGCAAGACAGGAAAGGTGGATATCCCTTTCTCAACCTGTTTTTGACCTCACTCAATTTAATAACTGAAGAATTGTGTATTTTTGACACAAAGACATTTGAACAACAAGTGATCAGCTGCTGAGATGCGGTGTTTAACAATGAATGCAAAATACTCCTGTGAGATTATTTTTGAGCAGGTTTAAACTGCAGAAGATAATGCTCTTAAAGACAAGACCATTGTTATTTGTCCCTCTCATTGCAATCTGAACTTTGAATTGCTAGTATACATTAAGAATCCAATTCAAAATAATCCGAGTATGAAAGTACCTATTAATTCAAAACCAGAGAATGGCTTCATTAGCCATTGTTGACCTATTTCACATAGGCAGAATGTTAGATTTGTAACAAATGAATCTGATCTTTTCCAAACATTTCTGATTCTGTCTTGAATACAGCTGTGCTTTCATGCAGCTAAAGAGAGTAAAGGCTCAGTCTTGCAAAATGCCTGTCGTTGCCTGTTTCCTTATTGCCTTTAACCAGGTCTATTTAGTGATTGCTACCAACTTTTCATGCACACATGTGAAGGATGGTTTCTCAGTGGTGTTTCTGAAACGGCCTGTTTGTCATATTCTGCAGCTTATGATGAAATTCAAGAGCACATGATCAAAGTTTGAGAGTTGATTTAATTTTGGGCCATTTTATTTCAGGGACCTGAAACTGGACAATATTCTTCTGGATGCAGAAGGCCACTGTAAACTGGCTGATTTTGGGATGTGCAAAGAAGGGATTCTGAATGGAGTGACCACCACAACCTTTTGTGGCACACCTGACTATATAGCTCCAGAGGTATTTTTTTAAACTATACTAAGAATTACATATATTATCAACAGATACCATAATTCGTCAGACTGTTACATGTATAATTTTAGACACTTTTAACATGTAGATGAAAACAATAGAAGATACAGACTGTGTAGAAGATATAGACTGTGCCGCAGTTTTTCTTGGGTAATCTTGCAGGAATTGGTTACTCTGCTGCTCACAAGCAGTATTTCGTGTTGACAGGAGTGGCAAAGCTTGGTTTTCCTGTTATTTATTCCCTGAACTTAACTGTATTCTTGTCTATATGCTCATTTCTGGCTCAGCGTCGTTGTGAAGGCACTTACTAGTCTTTAAGGTGCTGGGTGCAACTAAGTACTGCCAGCACTGGTCTTCAGTAGTTACAAAAATTGTTTTAATTTTTCATGAGACTTAGAAGGGGATGTTCATGTGGAAGACACCACGTTTGGTGTCATTTTACCTAGGGTCTTTTTTTTCCTTTCTTTAAAGTATCTGTGCGTGAAAGAAATAATACTATGTTTGTGATACTTCTTACCATATGGATGAACAGAAGGTACAGACTTGCGTAGAAAAGTAGGAACTTTCCATGTGGCTGCTGCGTATCAGCTGGCAACATCCAGTCATTTCAAGGCATTCACTGGATGAAATAAATGACTGAGAATCCTGCTTGTTTTACGTATCCTAAATTTTAATATAATGAGATGCATTTCCAAGTGCCTAAAATGAATCAGTATTTTACAATTAGTCTGCTAGGCAGACTTTGCTCAGTTTCTGTAGTAATCTGTGCATCTTTCCGCTGAAGATTTGGTGTGCTGATACAATATAAAAGTTTCATTGCTTTGATCTTTCATCAATTATATATTTGCAGTTCGGAAAAATGTTAGTTTACTACTTTTTAGAGACAATAAATTAGAAATCCATATTGCTAGTGTTTGTGGCTGACAGGCTTTGGTAACACAACTGATAGAGTGTGAATCATCTTGAAATATCATAATACATGTGTTTTATGGAGTTTGAAAAGCATTCTGGCCTTAAAAGAAAATAAATGCCAGTATGGTGGGTTTTGTTTTGTATTATTTCTTTTCTGATTTATTATACTAATTGAGTTCTTTGGCAAATTCTTTGAGAATTAATACTGAAAACAAACCAATAATGAGATCCCAGGACCTTTTATGTGAAGCCCTGGTCTCACTGAAGTCAGTAACTCAGGCTCCCATTTTGTCATCCTAATTGCAGAAGTTTCTCTCCTGCTTCTATTTCTCTTGCATCATGGTGCTATGTTTCAGTTTCCTTTTCTTTAGCAATATATGAGTTCCAAGGAGCACCCAGAACACTTGTAAAGCATGCTGTTGAAGAGCTTCGTTTTCTCTAAGTACTGTCTAGAAAATGTAATATCCATTCAACTAATAATCAAGTTGGGATCGAGACCTCTGTATTCAAATGTTAAACTCATTCCTGTTTTCATGTTAGGACTGCATTTGGTTTTATGTTGGTTGTGATTCCTGAATACCGCGCTAAGCTCACGCGGTTCACCACAAGGCTTCTGACTGTAACACTGGGGTTGTTCACGGAGGCGGTGGAGTTATTGCCATTTCAATTCATTTTATGGCAGTCAGCTTCACCTTGAACAGTTGCTCCTTTCCCCAGTCCGCTGAAACATTGCAGCCAAACTACAAACTTGAGTGGAGAGGAGCCAAGAATTCAATTTGCTCCTTGTACAATATTAGTTCTGTAACACCAAGTACAGCACAGCAAAACTCCATCATGCTCACCTGCTACTCCCCAGTAAAGGTATTTGCTACAAAGCTGAACTTGTGCCATATGAAAAGTTGTAGACAGTTTTTCTGAAAGCAGAAGCAGCTAAAGTGAGTCCTACTGCCACAGATAGTACAGTTTTTTAATGCTGTAGAAAGAGCTTGAACAAAAATGCTTTTGGCTTCCTTCAGCCCTACCTAAAGGACTAGAACAAATCTCTCAGATGATTGCAGCATTACAAGCTGGTTCAGTTTGTTTTGTTCAAGATAGAGACAAGGAAATGTTTCATGTTTTCCACCAGTCTGTTTTGTATATGTGATCTTTTTTCCCCTATAGCGTGACCTGCTTTAAACAGCTTGGAAGGATATACAGCTCTGTTGCTCATGAGCATATTCTTTTACCCATGGGACTGATAAACTCAGTCAGTACTTCTGAGAATAACTATGCATTGACACTTAGCTGTGTAAGTGCAAACTGCATGGGCAAGAAACCATGCCTGCTGTTACCCAAATCAGTGCAGGATTTAGCCCAGCTCTGGGGGAAAGAAGGGTGTATCGTGTTGAAACAGCAAACGTGCAGCCGAGGGTATTGTCTAACTTGTCTATTCAATCCAATCTCTTTTTCTATACCAGATCCTCCAGGAGTTAGAATATGGCCCATCAGTAGACTGGTGGGCTCTGGGTGTTCTCATGTACGAAATGATGGCTGGGCAGCCCCCCTTTGAAGCTGACAATGAAGATGATCTCTTTGAATCCATCCTTCATGATGATGTCTTGTATCCAGTCTGGCTCAGTAAAGAAGCTGTCAGCATTTTAAAAGCAGTGAGTCTTCTATTACTTGCTTTCCTCCTCTTCATGTTTTTTTTTCAGGATTGGGTTTTGCTTGGTTTTTGGTTTCATTTGTTTTTTTCCTTGATTAAAATTGAATTTGCTGAAAGTTGTTGAGAGCAGTCACTGCTGGGAGTTCAAGCACAGTTCAGAGTGCCACTGTTAGGATAATGGAGCCTGGGATAAATTACACCGCTTGTGGGAAAGGAACAGAATGTTTGTATTCCACGCAGTTGTACACTGTGTAAAACCGTGTACTGCAGATTCATGTTTCAGAGAAAGCTCAGCCAACCAGAGCTGTGCTATCACTTTGACACTTCATATGCCACATGTTCATTAGTGGCAGGGAGGCACTATGTAATTAAAGAAACAATGTTTTTATCTAACCCACTTATAAAATTTCCTATCCCTCTGCCTTTCTTCCCCTATGATCAAGATGAGTTGAAAGCCCTTTATTTGCAGCTGCATGTTCTATTCTATAGCTCACATAACACTTGAATAAACAGTCTTACTCTAGAGTAATTGTTTCTGCCCTGGCTGGTGTGTTTCAATATGAGTAGTGACTTGACAGAAGCGCGTGTCACCATGTGCCACAATTTTTTTAATCAGCCAAGTGTGCCACTGGGCAACTTCAGTTTTTAGATTACCCTTCCTAAAGCCAAGTTTACATCATTAATGTAACACTGACATAATTATTTCTTCTCCGCTAATATCGTCCTAAAATAAAAACCAAAAGAAAACAGAAGCAGTATGCCAGTCCCCATAGTTTGAAAACCTGAGGAGGATTTCTGGCTTTAAAAAACCCTTGGCTTATATTCCAGTTTTTCACCTTCTTTGAAAGTGGAAAATTTCTACTTTTTCACTTTTATTTTTCTTTCAGTATCTGGATTAAGGGAAACTTTCAATTAAGAGGGCAGGTGGTAGTGTAAAGCCCTGCAGACATCTTCATATAGGGTTACGTTTTGAAAGTATATATAAAACTTGAACAAATGCTGATTTTAACACCAGTGGACAGGTAACACAGTCTGCAGAAATGCTCATCTTGCTCTTTTAATAAAGATATCTTCAGGCTCATTGTAGCTGAGAGCAGATGATTCAAAGCAGGAGTCAAAGTTAACCTCTGAATTGTTTACTGGAGTATCTCTTTTGCTTCATTCACCCTGGTGAGAACATGGATTTATTAAATCTGACCTTTATACACATTCTCCCATGTCCCCCCAGATACCTCTCTGGTGACTTTTAGCTGACATGATACTTTTATGCATCCCTTTTTGTTCCCAGACCTTTTGATTATTTTCAGTTCAGCAATTAACATGTACGGATGTTAGCTGCAGAATTCAGGCTGATATCCAGGGTTCAGGGGTTATTTGGGCTTATTTCAGAGAAAGCATTGTTGTCAATATTCATATCTGCATGTGAATTTCACTGAAACCCAGGAGATTTTCTGCAGTGTTCTGGTTTCACAGTGTGTAAGATCTGTTCCTTTGCCATCTACAGGCTCCTTCAGTGAATCCACGTTAGCTGACCTTTCTGTTATTCTGAATTGTGGAAATATTTGTTGGAGGGGAAAAGTTAACCAATAACTCTTGGTTGAGCATGGAATACAGGAGCAATGTGTTTTACAGAGGAAAGGGGGAAACCGATTTGACAGACAGAGCTTTACTCTTATCTCATTTGTGGTGCAAGTAGTGAGATGACTAACGGTTAATACACGTTATTCATTAACCACATGCAAATGCAGACACAGAATTGGTCTGCAGGTGTAAACTATGTGTTTTTGTGAATATAAGTGCAAGGGTGTTAAACGCTTTTTTTTGTTTTAAAGTTGACTTTGCTACGAATTCTCATGAGGATATTTTCCTGGGTCAGAATTTTGATAAGTAGGCATAGTGGTTTGTATTTTGCTGTAGTTGTAGCATTTTTTTTCCACATCTTTCTGTCTAAAGTTAATTCTGAATGCCATTATAAACCTTAAGAAGAGTTGTATCCATTAAGCAGATTTGCACTATAATAATAGATTATTCCTCATTGGGCAAGATGTCTTCATTAGCATAAATTGAAAGAATATAATGGATCTGTGCCAATTTACACCATAAAAAGATTTACGTACCTTTAGCAACCTACTGCCTCTGCAGCTATGGTGTGAAACATGTTTGAAACTTATGTTCTTCATCTGATCCTTGTCAACATGCTGTTAAATGGAGAACAGGAAAAAAGGAGGAAAGAAAGAGGCGTCTATGTGTTTTATTGCTGAATGGTAGCAAGGGATTAACTTTGGAATGCTTCGTTTCCTCACATTGTGCTTTGAGGCATGGGTTTTATTCTTTAGAAACTGTATTTTTACACTCCTTGAAACAGCATGTAAGGAATTTTTAATAAGAAGATGTTCTCTTGTATTAAGTAACAATATTTTCTTATTTTCTGAAGAAACATTTTTCCTGTTATTTCAAACTAAACACTAAGGAGGATAACTTTACAGCTTGGTATTACAAGGCAGCACATTGCTTATCCCATGAAATCCTGCAGATCTTATTAGTCCTGTTTCTGTGAATCGACAGGAATTGCTATTTAAAATTCTTTCCTGTCTGGTAAGGAAAACAATTCTTCATTGAAATTACTTCTATGCTCCTTTGCAAGCAATGGAGAGAGGTTGTGTCGCCAGTGTGTGTTCTCTGTGTACCCAGATGACAGAGATCTCTGGGTACAGAAGCAGAACTCTGTTTTTAAGCTTTGCTGTTTATTTCAAGAGGCAAAATTTTGGGAGCCTGATGATCCTTGATTCGGGCCACAAGTTGCTTATCTATCTCAGCAACCTTGTGTCCTGGTGTCATTGAAGTCAGTAGGAACTCTGAGTGTAGAAGTCTTCTCTTTTCATAAAAGGAGGTTCCTGCCTTAATATTGGAAGATAAAACAGCAACACCTAACAGCTGTGGCTGTCAGCTCCATTGGCAACCATCTCAACAACACAATACAGTTAACAACTGTCTCTATCCTGACAGTTGCATCATTGTTGATGCTGTTGATAAACAGGGAATAAATGTCAGCTTGTACTTCAGAAATAGAAGTTGAAAAAATCACTATTTATTGCAGGGAATGAAATTTATAGAATTAACTGTCCACTTCAGAATTCTGAGATTATTTCATTGTATCTGCATATGATCTTCTTTTTTTGTTTAAGTATTCATTCTTAAAAATTGTTTTCCCTTATCATCCATTTCCAAGTTTATTGAAGTTTGGGAAGTACAGTACTAAACTGTACTATCTAGACATATTTTCATGTCCTGGCCTTCTTAAAAATGACATGTTCTGATGTTTTCCCTGCCTCTGGCTTAAAACAAAGATAGACCGTGGCAGATACTAGGATCAGGTTTTACTTCTTTGATACCTGGATTATACAGTACAAAAAGCATATCCTGTAGTTTCCATGTTTCTGCAAAATGTGTAGTTGCTGGTTCCAGGCCTGCTCACTCCAGTCCTGGAGGTGAAATAAAGCAGAAGAGTGTAGGAATGCGTTTTGTGGTTTTTCAAGAGACCTCACCAAAGCACAGTAATCCTTTGAAAACCTTTGTTTCGCCTGCCCTTAGAAAATATGTCCTGTAGTTTAGATATGACTTGTCCACTTGCAAAAGAACTTGCAGAGCAGTTGAATAGAAGACCAAAGAGAAGGGTTGTTTTTGGAGCAGCGTGTCTGTCAGGAGTCACAGAGAGAATTGCCTCGCTGATCTATGTTATATCTCTTAAATGATAGCAGTGGTATTCTCCTGTGGATGGTTGATCTAGCTATCTAAAACCATCTTAGGGGCTTCAGTAGCTACTTATCTAAGAACGGGACTGCTAAAGCCAGGGTATGCATTATAGCGGGTTATTTTTTATTAAGTTTCTTTTTTTTCTGCAGGTGTATAGTATGATGTAGTACCTAGGCTAAAAAGGCAATCAACAATTATCACATTTTGGTTTATTTATACACTTTTTTTGTAAATTTATAAAATGTTATAGTAATGGCTGAATATGAAGTTACAGCAAAGTTTGAGATAATTCTATAATACGAGCGCATGTGTGTAAAAGAACAGCATATTTGAATTGCAGTGATTCTGTGCCCACATGCATTAGGAAATAAGTAGAGCAATTGCTAATAAAAGAAGGAAGAAGTAACAGAGCAAAATAAAGAAAAATACTGTTAGCTGCCATGATTTGTTATCAATGTCTTATGCTGGTTCTACAGCTTTTTGCTGAAAGGAATAGTAAGAGTTTGAAAGTGAGAAGTTTAGAAATGACCACACCAGAGGAGACCAGTTCATTCCAGTTGCTGCCACTAACAATGTACCAAAGATGAAAGGGAAGGTGCAAATGTCATGAAGTTTCTCAAGGGCAGCTTTCTGCTAGTACTGATCACTACATGTATTTTGTGAAACATATGGACAGAACACTTATAATACACGTAGCTGCAGGTGCTGTTCTTACTCAGAATAAAATCCTGGAAATTAGTAAGGAGGTCATGGCTTTTCATGTATCTGCTTCACTGGAGTTATGCATTATGCAACCTACATACCCAAAGGAAATAAAAACCAGTAAGCATAATGTGTAGCCTCTATCCCCAAAATTAATAGTCAGGATAGAGCAAATAAGTTAAGAGCTATCCTGAACATCTATTTGGAAGTGTCTCTGGAAAGTTCAATATTTTATTTTCTTTAACATTTTTGGCCAAAACTGGAACTAGAAATGCTGAAAGAGAATCTGTTCCTGTAGCACTCCCAGCCATACAAAGTTAGGAGGTCTCGGCAATCAGTTGAAAGAGCTTCCTGCAGGAAACTTACACTTCAGAGTCTCTGGATCTTCTAGTTTGGCTGGAACCTCTGAAATTTGCATGGGCATCCATGTCACTCTTACAGAAAAAATAACCTTCTGAAAGAGAGCTGTCTCTAAAAGCTAGGTGTTGGGAATTGGGATGCGTAATTGAACTGCAAATGGTTTCCAGCCATTGCCAGTCATGTCTTACCTTTTTCCTTCTCTCCCTCCCCCGCCCTGTAGTTCATGACAAAAAACCCAAATAAGCGACTTGGCTGTGTGGCGTCACAAAACGGGGAAGATGCGATAAAGCAGCATCCGTTTTTCAAGGAAATTGACTGGGTTCTTCTAGAACAAAGGAAAATCAAGCCACCCTTCAAGCCTCGGATTGTAAGTAGCAGTTTGCATAACATTCAGAAAAGACTTGGTCATGAGAATTCTAGTTGTTGTTTTTTCTGAGACATGAGATTACTTGATGTAACATTTGGGGGTTGAAATAGTAACAGAAAAATCTCGCTGAAAAGATCGCCTTGTCATGGTTTCTGTGAAGGTAAGTGTCAGATTTAATGCACAGGAGGATGTCCATATTGAGTCCCATAAAACACAAGAGGGTTTGAGGCCCTGTTTAAATTATTTTCCTGTGTCCCTAAAGGTACCTTGATTGGATCATGATTAGATAAATTGATGTACTTATATTTTCCTAGATAATAATTGTTTCCATTTTAAAGTAACAAAAATATGTAGCAGCCCCACATGCAGGAACTACAAAAGCCAAGCAAAAACTTGGCTTTTCATCCTCTGGATGAAAATACTTAGAGTTCATCAAATGTCAGCTTTTCAACTGAGAATGTGTGCAGTGAATTTTGTGCTTGAACGTTACAAGAGCATAATTTTATGATAAATCCTTTGAGATTGATTTGCATCTTCTGACTTTGCACATTCCTAATTACAATGTTTGATTTCCCTGTAGATTTGATCGAGGTACTTGTTTGTTTCTTTCTTTAGATACTTTACAAAGGTACTTTAAAAAAAGAATAAATGTTGGGCTCAACACTGAATCCTAACTTAAATTTAGAGGTGAAAAAGTCCCCTCTGTCATTGCAGAATTTCTGTCTGCTATATTTAATGCATTTGCCTTTAGTCCATGGAGATGCATTTGCCCAAGTTGCTTGTGTAGGTGGTGCCCATCCGGAGCAGGAGCCTGAGGTAGCTCCTCTGAGTCCACTCTTGGAGAGGTCTCTCTGTAGCTATTCACAAAGAACCCAAAGGGATTGACAGCTGTGAGTGAAAGTTGGCCCTTGTGGTTGCCTTTCTAGGAGTGATAGTAAGATATGGTGTTATCCTATGGGGAAGATTTTCTTAATATATTTCTTGGAGATGGGAAACCTTGTGATGCGGTAGCTGCAGGCAGAAGGATGCCTGAGCCAGCCCCTCTCCTGGAAGGGCTCCAGCCAGCTGGGCACGCCAGCTCTGCTCTGGACGGACAGCCAGATTGCACCTAATGCCAGAGCTGACTTGAAATCTCTGCACTGATACAGGAAGTGTAAACAACAATTAACCCTGTTAGTATCTATGTGAAGCTTATTTAATACTGTAACTAACTGCTTTCCAGTCAGGTTCCCCAGCTCTCGGATAGTCACAAGCAGGCTCAGTCAATGTTTAGCTGAGTTGTGTTGTATGTAGCTCTTTCCCTGTTTTCACAAGAATTTGACTTTTCATTTCACAGGAATTTTTTTTGTTTGTTTTGCTCAGTATTCATCAATGTTTTGATAATACAGTTATAAAATCAGGATGCACAATTCCAGAGTAATTTTCACTTTCTGCCTCTATCTAGTAAGTCCTAGATTCCTCACATCTACTCTGTTTATTGGCTGTTTTTCTTTCATGATTGAGATGCACAGTCCCTTTGACGATAGGCATAGTTACGAGACCTTTATTATTTTTGTAAGTATTCCTGCTACAGCGGTCCTTCTTAAAAGTCAGGAGGGATTTAGTATGTCAGACATTTTTATTCATTGCTGATGTGAATACCTTCTGCCTTCTCAGTGCAGCTTCTTTCTCTATCTGGTAATTATTTCACTATTGTTATATTGTAAAGCCATTCCTATTTTATTAATTCTTGTTGTTTTGTTCCTTTTCTGCTTCCTTTAATGATATTTTAGTTGAGTATTTCAGTTTTAGTAGTGATTTCAGAGTAGTCCTTTTTATAACTTTCAAGACAGCTGCTTGTTCTTAAATAATTGTTAGGTTGATTTTATATATCTTTATTTACACCTTTTTTCATTTTTCTTCAGGCTGCTTCTATAATGTTGGATTTTCATACTACTTATTTCCATACTGCATATGCCAGCTTTCTTTATTCTACCAAATCTGATTCCTGCAGTCTAGTAGTTCTGTATGCTTTGGTTTTTTCTGAACTCTTTTTTTGGGTGGTGAATTCAGATAATATGTAGTCTGTTACAGGCATCTCTTTTATTTTCATGTTCTTAGTCTGCTCTCTCTAAGATATCTTCCCCAATGACCTGATCCTATCAAATTTTACTTATAATTGTTCTACACTTAGAAAGCATGTGCCATATATAGTTACACTATGATCCATCAGCTGTTTTGTACCAGCTGTATAATTTTGCAATTGTTTGGATTTTGTTGTTGTATAGAAATCTTGGAGGAAGATCATACTGAAATTTTCACTTGTCCTCTTTAAATTGAAGGATTTATTAGCTGGAAAGTAAAAGTATGACATACATCCAGGCTGGAGAGAAAGATTATTAATTATGCAATTTCAGAAATGGTAAAAGAGCCTAGAACAGAGAAGTTTAAAATGCTGAAAAGGGGATTTGGGATACTTGCCAAGCTAGAAGAGATTGCACTCACTTTGAAAAATACAAGCAAAAGAGAAGAAGGTGAACACTAATGGAATAAAGTGTGCTTTTACATCTAGGTAGAGAGTTTCTCTCTAAACTCAGTTGTGGATGTAGTATTGAGACTCACTGATTCGGGTTAGCAAGTGTAACTGTTCCATAGCTATGGAATAACTGTGGAAAAAACATAACTAATGCATGTGTTTGGAATGTTCTCTGGTTTTTAACATCTTTCAGTATTGGTAAAGGGCCGTTCATTATTTAAAAGTGGCTTGTAATGTTAAAAGGGGATTAAGAATATATATTTTTAATGTGATGTTCAGGAGAGCCTAGGTCTGTGAAAACAGCTATGAGAAGAGAGGCCAGATTATTAGTCAGAAAATAGACATTCTTGCATGTGATATGTGAGTGTACGTAATTGTAGGGAAAGAGGCATCCAATGCATATATAGTCATTTATGCATTCAAATTGAGATTTGCATGAACGTACAAAATTTGGCTCAGGCAACAATGCACATATTTACACAGGTATTCCTCTATTTTCTGACCAGCTATTAAGATGACTAAGGGGGGAAATTTTCTAAGTTCATATTTAGAAAAAAAAAAACAAAAGATGTATTCAAATGAGCTCTGGGCAATATAAAATGCTGTCACTAAACAAGTAAAGTCATTAGGGAAAATGGTCAAACACTGAGGTCCTGTCAGACAATGGAATAATCTACCAAGGGAGGTCATGGATGTGCTATTGTAGAAACAAACTTTGCTTCAGTTGTGCCTCACTACTCCACTGATCCCAAAAACATGCGAGTTCCTTGGTTAGCACAGTTGTCTTCCTTTTCTGTTACCTTTTTTCATTCCTCTTCCGTAATAGTTTTTCTGGGGAGTTACATTACATAGTCCTGTAAAGCCTGTGTTTCTCCATAGTTCAGGTATGGGTCTTCAGCTCTGAATTTTTCAACTGGACTTGGAAGAAACAGTGCATGGCTATTCATTAGCCACACTTTTGAGTTTTGTTTTGTTTTTTGACTCTCATTCACTCTGTAAATGGTTGCAAATATATTCCATCTTATACCAGAAATATACCATTAATGTCCTTCTAGTTTGTACATGATTTGATTATTCTAATGATGTTTTGGAAGCTGACATTTCTTTCCCCAGTGTTTTCAACCTTGGAATGAAAATAATTGAAGTCCAGAAGGTCCTTGAAAAACTGAGTATGTTTTCTGAAGGCTTGCAAGAATGCCCTGGGCAGAGCACTCATACAAATGGCTGAGGTTTAGATTGCTAAGCAGTGACAGGAGGGCCACAGCAGGTTGTGCCAGGTAGAGCCAATGGAAGCAGATTGAGTGACCCTGAAACCTGCTGTGAAAGATCTTTTGCTGCTCCTCCAGCTTAATGGCTTGGAACAGAGAATATGAAGGGATGAAAATGCACTGGGGCCCATATTATCTACCAGCTCTGCCTTTCATGAATACAGAATTACGAGGCTTTTTAGTGGCAAAATTATTTTATATCGATATATACGCTATGGTTTACTGTACTGAGGGTTTGTCCCATGTAGAGCTTTTATAAATGTCAAGCTACTATAGAAAAAGTAGTAGCTGTAGTAGCTCTGGGGCATGTACATTGGAAATCAAGCAAACTTTTGAACAGCTGTTAAGAGGATATTTGTTACATCTAAGCTCCAGTGACCTTGACAGTGTCTCTTGAAAAACGTTTTTTGCTTTTATTAAAACCTAATTCTTAGAGTTTCACAACCTGTCTTGAAATTTTCAGAATAATATTACTCTTTCATGCTGCTTCTAATGCTGACATGAATATGTAATTGCATGTGCAAGAAGAAAGTACGGTTTTAGTACAGATACATATCTTTTCTCCAGAGCAACTGTTGAGAGACAGAAATCCCTATGAGGCACTTCATTCCTATGTTGAGATATTTTGTCTCATATATTCTTCCTGGAATTTTATTCCATTTGGAAAATGAATTTTCCCTAATCAGTAGCCATAAGAACAGGTTGTCGTTTGCAACATAATTTATTGCTCATGAGCCACAAAGGCCTTGATAGTATTTAGTGACTGTCTGCTCTCCGTCTTTTTTTGTTTCCATGATTATGTTCCTGGCTTGGTTGGATATGTTATTTCCATTTTCAAAGTGCATTTGCTGTATTACAAATGAAAGCAAAGGTGCAGTAGATTAACTTCTTACTAAAGTTGTTGATATGGCTGTTAAGTGTGGTGGATCTTGCTTAGTGACATGATGGGATGATTCTGTCTATCCCATACCAAATAATAAAATATGCATTAAAAACAGCAATTGAAACAGATTGTCACTTCACTTTAATATGTATTGATTACATTTATATTGTCCCCAAATTGTTATTTACGGGCAAAGCCTATATTTGAAACAGTGAAGCAAAGGTATATTTTGTCATATTCTGCTTTTTCCTCTATCTTCTCCATCTCTTATTAGATTCCCTGCAAGAGATTCTTTGTGCCATTTCTGACAGCACAGCTGGCCAGCTGCAGGCTTCCCAGGCTGAGCTTGTGACCTGCTGACGTACCACTGACATCAGCCAGTGAAGCTCAGAGAGCTGTGCACAAGTGGCATAAAAATACATGATACCCCAGCCCCTCTTGCCAGGGATGGAGGAACATCACGGCCCAAAATTTCTTGTTCATTTGGTTGAAGTCAGTGGTAGCCTCATATGAACACCAGTTTCTTCTTGGTTTTTGTAGAATTAGGCCTGTACAATAACATCACTCTCACATTTCTTACACTGCTGGTCACAGTGGCTCAGTGTGGAGCTGTGGGACCAGAGGGAGCTTTTACGCACTGTGCAGCAAGGATGGTCTCCCTGTGGGCACGGTCCTGTCCTTTTCAGCTGATTTTGCTCTGTCAGCCCTTGAAACGTGTGCATGCAGACAGAGATACTTGTTTTCATCCACCTTGTTGTAAATGTCAGGGTTGGGAAAATTTGAGACACTGACTAAGACGTCCTCAACATGAAAAAGCTGAACAACTCTGAGCCAGAGAGTAATACAAAGTATTAACCAAAGCCTGGTAAAACAGATGTTTACCATATGTATTTCTTTTTAGCAATTAAGCCAAAGTTTCATTGCTAATGGCTTTATCTGTGCCTGTGGCAATCCATTCATAGTGTGGCTTTATGAAGATGAAGTTAACAAAATAATTGCATTATGATGATTTACTATGAATGTGCAGCTTTCACAGAACAATAAATTATTTTAATTTTCTTTATGCATTCATAACTTCTTCATTTTTCATTTTAAAAGCTCTCTTTCTTCAAGAGCATTAGAAACAAAATGAACAAGATAGTCTATTGAAGAATTGTATCTTGCAGTATGGAACAGCAGCAGCTGCTGGCTTGCCCATTTAGTGCATCTAATGTGACTCCCTTCATTTTGCTGCCTCTTCCATTCCCACCGTTACATCATTGAGAATGTTTTCTGAATATTTGTATGTTCCTTCTTCAGTTCTGTCTTCACAGAGGTAGAAAGTTGGTGTAGCAGCTAAAACCAGAGACCTGAGAATTGCAAGATATAGAAGTTCTTCTAGCAGATTTTTCTAGAAATCGATGGTGTGGTCCAAGGTTCATCACCTAACCTTTTCACACCTCAGTTTCCACTCTGTGGTAATCTCAGGATGCTTAATGCCAAGTTCTATGGCAGTAAAGAAGTATGACTGAGAAGTGTTGAAAGCCAAATGCTCAAGATCAGCCTGGCGTTTATATTGACTGAACATGTAGCACTTCCCTTGGAAGAATGTTCTATGCTATACCAGACCTCAGTGTTAGCAGATTGAATCTTGATCCTCAGTCTCAAATTTCCTACAGTAATTTGCACATCTCTCTCAGCTCTGGTAGCTCTGAGATAATCATAATCCATTATCAAAGTCTCTCCCCCCTTAGTTATCACTATCTGAGCCGCATTGTCTGTATACAGTTTCCTCGTGAACCTGTACTCCCATATTAAGTCTTGACTTAAGGATGCCAGCAATGTGTCCTCTTTAAATTTTGTGCTGCAGCAAAGGTTTGAGATAAAATTATTCCCAAATACCAAATTCTAGTGCTAGCCAATGATTGTGGGTTACAACCGGAGTCACTGAGCACTGGGAGTTTTCTTTTCCCCCTCCCCTAAGAGTGAAAAACTGGCCAAATTTTGGCCGCCCTTTGTCAATGACTTATGACAAGCTGGATGCCCACAGTGTTTGGAAGCTGGATAGTAAATAGCAAATACAAATCAGCACCTATGGAGTGTGCAGCTGATCTGTTTGTGCAGGCAAACAGGCAGAGGCCGCACCTGCCTCGTGGGTGGGTGCCTCACTGAACGGCTCCCAAAAATGTCTTCAATTAGAGAGGTGTGTGTTTAAATTGCTGCAGCAGCCATCTGCTTACTGTGAAATATGGCTGGAATCCTTAAAGAGGGACCGTGTTTCTGGAGAAAACTTTCTAATATATTAGCCTGAAACATAAGTTCTATAATCTCAGATTTGCTTTCATACGTGACTGCTAACAGGCAAAGATTTTTATTTTTTTTTAACTTTTTAATGAGGGATTTTTAACCTGATGTTGGGAAATCATGATACTGTTTTGGTGGGGTTTTTTGGCACGCCTCTATTTTTTGTGACAGTGGATTGTGTTGTCCTACGTGCAGAATTATGACTTTGCCTTTACGCTGTGGGGAAGAAGCCCTGTAAAATGCAATGTCATTCAGTAGCACCAAAAGGAACTTAGGAAATTACAGGCCAAGTAAATTTCTTTTTGTATAAATGTTCTCTCTTTTCAAGTTTGCTTCAGTGTGAATGTCCCTCTTTAAGGTAAGGCCTTCAATATGGGGAAAATGTCAAGGTAGGTCCATTTTTAGGCCTAATAACCTTGAGGTGTCCCTTCAGTTTCATAATATATTTTCATTCGGTCATCAGTGCATGGCAATGAGCATTTAGCAGATGGGCACGCAAGGGGCTATAGTGCATGTTTTTGCATGAAGTGTTACTGCTTAGGGGAAACACTGGGGAGTGATCTTGAGACCTCAGACCCTCATGTACCATTTTTAAACATTGCACATTATGTATTCCCCACTTGCTGCAGGCATTTCAGGCATAGGAAAAGAGTGGACTTTCTTCTGAAAGTGACACCATGGTGATTAATACCGGTGTACAAAAAAAAAGGGGTTAGAAACAGGGAAGGATCTATATTTGTCAGAACGTTTAACATATATCCTTTAGAAAAAGTAAAGAAAAATGGATGTAGACTTTTGGGACTTAACCTTTATGTTACAAACAGCCATAAGGGTTGAAATCCAACACACTTTTTTAGCATGCTGCCCCTGCCACAGGGTGTCATGAATTATTAATAGAATATTTAATGTCAGCTGGTTCTTAGAAGTTATGCTTTTCTGCTACTGGTTGAAGTGTTAGCCAGGTTGCTGCTGATTGAGAAGCCTTGGCCATTGGCAGACGATGAGTTTCATAATCTCAGTTTAGCTTGCAGTCAACAGTTGTGGAACAACAGTACTATAACTGCCTGCAATGTAGCTCACACCAGTCAATCTAGAGTGTGGCTGAGCAGGGCAGAGAAGTCTGTAACACTTCTGCCTCTTCCCTTGACAAAGTAAAGGACCTTGGTTTCCAAAGTGCTTCAACCAGCCTGGTACTTTGTCCAACCACTAAATTTGCTCAGAGTCTTAGTACGTAGCTTTCGAGGAGCCTTTGTGCAGCTTGTATCACAGCTTGGAGAAGTCAAGAGTGAGCAGGTAATTTTAAAGGATGTCGGTGTTGTTTGTTCGAGTGAACAACGGTCTGTTTTCCCAGAAACTGCTCATTCAGTTAGTCTTATTGTTTGGTTTGGTTTTTGATTCTCTTCAGTGTCAGTGCCTACAGCAGCTGTTTTTAGCTTTGATTACCACAACACTAGAATTACAGAAGTTTGAAAGCTACTTCCCAGCACTGCAGGTTCCCAAATATTTATAAGTTAAACAACTTTTATTATGCTTCTTTTGATTCTGTACTGGGGATCCAGCAGTGTTTGTTTGGTTTTGTTGAGTCCTTGTCTTACAGCACTAAAATCTTTTCATACTGAATAGTTAGGTTCATTTAACCATCTGTTAAACTTCCATTGTTAAGTGGTGCCCATTGGGATGGAGTGATAAGCAGCCAGAGTGTTCCTGCTTTCCTTTTCAGCTTGCTTAGAATAAGACAAGTTCTGTTTCACTTTTTGTCTGCTTTTATCTCCAGTGCTATTTTCAGAAAGTGATCTAAACCATGAAGTGCAATCATCTTATGGTTACTTACAGTACATTCTTAAGCGTTCAAACAACAATTTTATTTTTATATTAATGTAGATAATAAATAATATTCCTGCCTTGGGCCCATTTCTGTTGTCATTAAAAAACAGTGGCAAAACACCAGGTGATTTAAGAAGCAGTAGCATCTGGCTCTTTATCAGACTGTGGAGAGGAATTTATATAAAAGCAAAGACTCATGGAAGGGCTGGCAGTCCATGACTAGCCCCATTCACAGCTGGACTCTGCCAAACACAGAGTATAAGAAGAGCTTTGGCTTTGGGTTTATTTCTCAGAACCTTTTGTATTAGCAGTGTACCATGCTAATGTGAGCGTAAAGGTAACAGTGTCTTACTGGGATGTTCATCCAAAACAGGCCGCAAAAATTTGTCTATATATGTGCTCACAGCTCAGCAAACTAGTGCAAAATGTAATTCCTTTGACATATGCACTAATATGCAGATGGCTGACGGAAGCAGCGGATGTGGAAGCATCTCTCTTCAGTAGCAGGACAGGGAAGGCGTCTGTAAGTGTTAAGGAATCGCTGCGCTACATGAACTGCTGCTTCCTCTTGCTATGCTGCTGTGCTGTTACAGGGATTTTGCTACTGCGGAGGCACAGAGCTTGTACTGGTCCTCTCAACAGCCTGCTCCAGGAGTCATGTGCTTAAATTAGATAGGATGAGAGTAACTTTCAGTCTAGACATTTATGTAGAACCTTAAGCGCAGGTCTTGTTTCTTGATTTGCACGCCATATTCATGTTTGCAAAGGACCTCCAGAACAGTGATTCCGTTTTCTTAATTATGGAATATGGAAAAGAAAGAGCGGAAGATCATGACTCCCCACGACTCTCTTGGGGATTGTATGTATATTTGACAAGAACAAGAAAAAAGAGGAATTGAATTTGTGCTCCTGGGTCCACGTAACAGCTCGAGTTCCCGGCAAGATGAGGTTCCTGCTGTGCAAAAAGCCATGTAAGTGAGAGACAATCAAGAAATCATAGATAATGATAGACAGAGAGATCGCAATCCATGTATACGAGATCAAAAATAGGAAGAAAACTAGATACATAGTGAGGAGAAAATTACTCAAGCTCAAAGCAGAACAGTAGTTGAGCCAAGAATGAAACCCATGTCACTCCAAACACTGCTATCTCTTACTGCACTCTTTATTAAAATCGTGTTCCAAAAAATCAGTTCCAGTGTCTGGAGGAAAGGTGGAGAGGAGATACATTGAGATGCAGAAGTATTATTAGTAGGCATTCATGCATAACTGTGCAGTGACTTTTTTTTTCCAGTCTACAATTTGTATGAGTATGTGCATTAGTTGTGTTTTTTAAAAAACAAACAAACAAAACAACAACAAACAAAAAAACCTGCTTCAGC
The DNA here is from genome assembly GCF_963082525.1 of Nesoenas mayeri. Classification (NCBI taxonomy): domain Eukaryota; kingdom Metazoa; phylum Chordata; class Aves; order Columbiformes; family Columbidae; genus Nesoenas; species Nesoenas mayeri. Next base: position 91,685,777 of record NC_137544.1, on the reverse strand, counting down.
TGCTTTCTGAAAAAGTCACATATATCTTTGTTTTAATCTGTCCTTACAAAGGCTTAAAAATAATTCTTAGACTTTAAGATATGATCTCAAACAATTCAGTAGTCTTAAACTATCACTGTGTAGCTTTCTCCATTTATATCATATAACGTATGTGGTATACCGTTATCTCTCTATGAAAGCCTTTCATATGCATCATCTATGTCAAGCTAAAAGCTTTTTCCTTAATGAGCTAGAGATCATCATCAGAGAGCACGGGTTTCCCAAAATGATTCGAAGAAAGCAATCTTGCCAAAAACTCCGTAGCATTCCTGCTCTGCAGCCTATAGTGCAAACATCTCTAGTGTGTAACTGTCTTGGAATGATGCTCCCACTGGATGTGCTTGCTGTTGCCTTTCATGCTGCAGTGTTCCTTTGCGTCCAGTGTCACAATGCACATGTCCATGCCTCCTTGTTAGAGAAAGGTCTCAGAATTAGAAGATAATGCTATATATTTATAATTTCATAACATATTCAGAGAGGTTTTCATAATGTTTCTTTAATTAAGTGGGATAGATGACTGCAGGCAGAATGAAACATTGGAAAGTCAGTCGGTATTTATTCGGGATACATGGCAGAGATATGAGTCTTGACATATTCCATTACGTCATTCACCTATTCACTAGCATCAGATTCTCCTTAATTTATTCCTTGTCTTTGTGATTGCTTAAAGAATAGAAAACAAACTAAATCTATTGATCTTTTGCAGAATAAATCTGGTCAAATATCTCAGTGCATTGCTAGCCTGGCTGTATTTGGGTAATTTTTTTAGTGATTTATGAGATGTCTCGTGACAGCCACTGGAATTCTAGGGACGTGTGCCCTAGACTTACCAATTCTGCTGCATCACTTTTTTCTCTTCTTTCCAAGTCAGCTCCATTTTCTGGGTATAGCCAGACCTTTGTGCTAACCTGCTAGTTACCAGGAAGACAAAAAGACTTCTACATGTGTATTTGAGGACTCACCAGCAGGTGGTTTAGCATGTCACAGATGCACCAGCCCTGACGACTCTGCTGTAATAACCGTGGTCAAAATACAATTTCAGGACAACACAACCAAAAATGGGCTAATCTTGGTTGTGTGCCAGGCTGTAAGAGGGGAGGTGACATTGGTCATCATGACCTTAGAGCAGCTGAGGGTATCAATGGAGGCTTGCCAATATAATGTGAATTAGGGAGGCACACGCGTAAAATCTGCACTGCAGAGTACATAACAAAATTTGTAATAGGAATCCCGTTGTGCGTATAAGTGGTATTTTCATATGATTGCTCCATTACTCTCCCCACTTCAAGAAGAAATATTAAATTGTTTCCCGTGTAGTTAAACCATCGAAGACACCTACCATAAGGGAAAAATATGATGTATAAATTCAGAAGTTGACACTCTTCCCCTACCATTTTTTTCACTCTAAAAAATCCATGTGTTCTACCACAGCATAGCCTATGTACATTGGTTATGTCATGGCTGAGTCCTAATGAAAGCAAGACCTGGTATGGTGGACAAGGTGGATCTTTGGGGTAAAGGACTAACCACAGGTGGGAAGCTGCAGTGCTGACCTCCCCTGCAGCTCCTGTGAATTCTATCTACATCGATATTTTAGACAGAGATAACTGTTGCACTTTAGCAATCAGGCTATGAGCAAACCAGATTTGGTATGTATAGCTTTAGTGCTGTGTACTTGTTCATGCTGAAACCATACTCAAGCATAGCCGAAGGGAACAACAGCTTTACAGTGACTTTTTCTGGGTGAGGTTCGTTACCCAGACTGTGAATTTAGGGTGGTTATCATTGAACCTGCAGAGCTTTGATTTTGTTTGCCTTGCTGTTTGTTTTGTTGTGACGGTTTTGTGGTGTAAGGATAGGAGAAAAGCTGTGCAAAAGTGAAATACTATGGGTGGCATCCTGGCTATGTAGTCATTAAATGTTTATACCCTCTAATTCTTCAGGTTATTCCTCCTTCCTACTTGACCCATTTCACATTCCTAGGAAAGAGACATGCTGTTTCAGTTGTATTAGTTTACTGGATTACAAATGATCTTTTTAAAATTCATAGTTCTGTGAATTAGCTTGATGTTTATTAAATATCTGTGTACATCCATAACCGGTTAAATTGTGGACTGCTTTACAAATGCTGTTTTCACTGTCAAAATCTTTATTGAGTGGGTTTTCTCCCCTCTTCTTTCTCTTAATTTAGTGTCTTTTCCATCTAATGAAAGCATAATCCAGGAACATGAAATCTCACCCTCTGCTTGAAAGGAATGACTGTTGGTATGCTTGTGAAAACTACTTGGACTCAAACTCTTTTTATAATCATGACCTGCAGTTGAATATGCTGCAGCTCGTCTGATCTTGTTGCAGCTCTTCCATATGTGAACAGAGCAATTAACATGCTGAAAAAAAATAACTTGTAAAGTTATTCTGATAACATACATTTCATGTCTTCTGAAATGAGACATTCTAGGAAATGCTTCTAATACTGATACAGGTTCTCAAGGCGTGCAAATACAGTGAAGAGGCATCAACAGGATAACCAGAAAGGTGGGCCTGATGTGTTCTGCTCAGCACAGTTCTTTCACAGTATTCAAACTAAATTTCTGTATATATAGAATGAGATGTGTGTGATAGCAAGTGCTCATTACACTTGGTCTCAGCTTCTTAGAAACTACTACACCTTTATGAAGAGAGATCCAGTCATTGGTGCAAAGTGATCTCTGCCTGTGCTGTGGTTTTTGTTATCATAATAGAGAGAGGTGAATGAGAGGACAGTGATATGTGAGGTTAGCCACATAACCTTGTGCCTCAAACTAGTTTGTTTGATGTCTTGAGCTTCCATGTGTGTTGAACAAAACAATCTGAAAAACTTGTCAGTGACAAAGGAAATACAAACTACTCAAACTCTGATCATCATGACCTAAGAATTTCTTCTTGACAATACTGTATCAAATGCAGGAATCATTTGTTCCTTACTGAAGCAAAATTCTGGATAAAATCAAGTGATACCATGTAATACAAATGAGAAGGATTTCACTGTGGGCTTGAAAATATATGAAGAGGCACCAGGCACTGCTGTTGGCAGAAAATTGCAATGGAGTAAATATGTTTCATTTAGTGATATAGAAAAGCCAATCTGCATTTTTGTCCTGACAGTCTCAGACTGAAAATTGTGAATGAGCTTTGTATACCTTAACGTTCACTTAATGAAATATATAGCACAGTAATGTTTTCTTCCAACATATTGGTTCATGGTTGTAATAATCATTTCTGGCCTCACTTGTATTGGTTGTCTGTTCTAGATTAGCTCCTCATTCTACTAAGCTAAACATGAAGCTATTAATTGATTTTGAAAGGATTTCTACAGTTATATTTAAACAGCATATTGTGAATTTGTAGGAAGATCAGGGTAAAATACAAAAACTAGGCTTTTGTGGCAGTGGTGTTTTCTAGCCACCACCTGCATCTTTCTTTCACCTCCTCTGAGTAGCCTTCAAACCTGCTGGACAATTCCAGCCCAATTCAGTGGAGTCCTTGAGCTTGCAAAGGGCTTGAAATAGTTGTGGTGATTTTCTGTGAATTAAATGAAAATAAATAACGGAATAGATACAGATACCGCTTAATGCCTCAAAGCTGGAGAATCAATTTAATCTTTGTTAGGTGAAATAAAGTCCACTGAGCCTCTTGGCCTCATGACACAGCTGATGAGGTGCCCAAGCTTTGCTGAGATCCCTGGTTTGGAACACCCTCTGTCAGGTGCCTTCTTGTAGGGACTTCTATGCCTCTTCAAAGGCTCCTTTCATTCACATTTGGTTAATGTGATTAATGGAAGGACTGGCAAGCTCTAACTTTCTTAATGTGTTTTCACTGATGTGAACATCAACTTAGGTTTCTTTTCACTGTGGCAATTCATACAGTGTCATTCAGTAATCATTAGCAGACGAGGTTGGTAATCTTTGGCACTGGAAAGCTTATTAAGAATGTTTTGGAGGGTTTTTTAAGTATGAGTATGTGACTGCAGGTAGAAAATTAGTCTGTCATTGAAATGGTAGTGAAAATAAAACCAGTTTGGAAAACCACCATTTAAAGTGTGCTTATTAATGGCATATGAAGTTCCTTTAAATCTTTTAGTAATTATGTGAAGAGATCTAAGAAAAAAAAGTAATTTGACTGATAGAACAATATTCCTTAGTGCAAAGTGGTACAGGCCAACTGGGAAAGCTGATTAAATGCTGTTCTATGAAGAGATAGTATTTTAAAATTTCCAATATCTTTAACTTCCAAACATAAGCAGTAATCTTTGAATAGAATAAAACATGACTTTGACTTTAAAATTATCATCCTTGATGGGTAATAGTTCGAAGGATCCTAATTCTGCAGCATAAGTGTTACAACTAATCAGATGGTACCACCGACATGAAGCAGGTCCACCATGTCTCCCCGGATTAGCAGTCACACGAGGTCAATGCTGAGACAGGAGACCTATGTAGAAGCATTCACATTGCTGGGGGGGGAAATAAAAAATACCAACTAGCCAGCACATTTCCAGCACAAGAGGTAGTGAGTCACTATTCCTCCCATGAGAGATACCGTGCTGGTGGAGAAGCCGTGATTTAGAACTGGGAGTCATGCTGCCGCTGCTCTTTGTCAGACAGGGACAGGCGGCCCATGCGCTGCTGCAGGAGAGCGGTTTCAGGGCAGCCTGGAATTTGGCACCTATTGCTGGAAGCTCTTGGGTAGCTGCTCGTGCCCTTTCTTTCGTGCAGCATTGGTGCATGCTAAACACAAGGTGTTTGAGTAGTCTAGAGACAAAAAAAAGGTAGCATCTGAAACCTAATAAAATTTCTGTGTGTTTGCGTGCACAGCTGTGGTTTCGGGGGTTCTTTTTTTCCTAATAACCCTGGTTCTTTTTTTCCTAATAACCCTAGTTTCCTCAGTCATCTGAAATTGAAAAGTCTTACCTGGAAAAAAATTGGAAAAGTTAAAAATAATGTGTCCAAAAGTCTCAGGAGCTACGGGCTAAACAAACAAAATCCCATCCATTTAATGACTGCATTTCAATGATGCATTTGCCAGGCAATCTAAATATCTTTCTCTTTTTCTTCATTGTTTTGTTTAT